>NC_133664.1:17063845-17366939 GCF_037893015.1 Macrotis lagotis
TCCTTCACAAACCTTAAAGCACCATATTAAATGTGAACCATTAATATTACTCTTGGCCTCCATTCTAATTTGGTTAAAATCAATTAGGTTCAATTAAAAAGAATCTTGCCCTGATCTGATCACATTTGTGATTAGTCCTAGGATTTCCCTTATGTCCTCCTCTATCTCAATATGGTGAAGCAATGCTACTGTTCTACCATAATTTGCCCTTCACTTTTTTAAAAATTTAATTTAATTTATTTAAGGCAATGGGATTGAGTGACTTGCCCAAGGTCACACAGCTAGGTAGGCAACTATTAAATGTCTAAGGCCGGATTTGAACTCAGGTCCTCCTGACTCCAGAGTGCTCTGTCCACTACACCACTTAGCTGTCCCTCACCATTGTTTTGTAAAGATCTCAATTACAGAGGGATGCAGAGTCAAGATGATTTCTTACCACCACTCATAGGCCATATCTTTCCCTCTTCAACTGCTCAGATGAAGGATCTCTCTTTAATCCCCTGTCTCCCAAAGTGTCCACCACTGTGCTAGGCTCTGGATCAGACTCCAGATATCACTATTCCACTGAAAATCAAACTGAGACCAACATCAGAAAGACTCAAGCAAGGCCCTCCTCACATTGGTGAACCCCCTGGATTTCGTCTATAGAGGATGGGGGTCATAGTTTTGTTAGGAGCTGTGTAGTGTAGTCATCTCACATTGATGAGAAGACTGACCCATAGAAGTATTGGATTATTGGGCTGCTTTGAGTAGGACTGGGTGCAGTTAGAATCCATCCTTCTACATGTGACATTTGAGAAAACCGTAAAGTAGAATCTAGTCCAGAAAATTGTGTTTTGCAGATGATTTCTGGGAAGTTGATTGTCCACCTCCACAAATTTCAAGATGCTTCACCTATTGGAGCACAGTTCTATGCTCCTTAATAGGGTCCAGTTTGAGCCTA
This sequence comes from Macrotis lagotis, assembly GCF_037893015.1. Taxonomy (NCBI): domain Eukaryota; kingdom Metazoa; phylum Chordata; class Mammalia; order Peramelemorphia; family Peramelidae; genus Macrotis; species Macrotis lagotis. Next base: position 17,064,789 of record NC_133664.1, read on the forward strand.
GGAATTCCCCAAGACAAAGTTCCAGATAGCTGAATATTTATATCTTGCTGTATGTCTTTTGACAGTGATTTTATTTGTTTTTTATTTGTTTTTTTTTTTAGGATTTTTTCAAGACAATGGAGTTAAGTGGCTTTCCCAAAGCCACACGGCTAGGTAATTATTAAGTGTCTGAGGTCGAATTTGAACTCAGGTCCTCCTGACTCCAGGGCCGGTGCTCTATCCACTGCACCACCTAGCTGCCCCTGTATTTCTGATTTTAATTGAATCCATCTCTCCAGTTCTCTCACTACAACTCTAACTAGTCAGAGTATCCTTGGATTAAAGAAACAATCTTAGAAGTGATAAAGATTGTTGATGGAAATATTATGTTCCTTTAAAAGGTAGTGTCCTGAGTGGAAGCACAGACCAGATTTTTGAATACAAAGCAACACATTGTTTGCCTCTTAAACAGAAATTACAGATGGAGAATTGATGGATCCTTTTTCGTTTTACTTTTAAGAATGACTTACTAGGCATAAGATTTAGTACTGGAAGGCATCTTTGGAATCATCTTGTCCAGAGGCTCTTTACCTGGACTCCACTGACCCCCAAAAAGTCCATGGGATTTCTGATCTTGGATGGGAAAATATTATACTATATTTTAATTATCATTGGTTTACTTTATAAATTGATATAATTTATTCTATGAATTTAAAAACACTGTTCTTAAAAGGGGTCCCTAGGTTCCACCAGACAGAAGGGCCCAGACACAAATTTAAGAATCTTTGAACCTAATCTCTACATTTTACTATTGAGGACATTGAGACTCAGTGAAAGGAAATGACTTCCCAAGGTTATGGCATCACAAACTGGAAGGGCCACACCAAAGTCATCTAGTCCAAGCAATAAATGAAGGTCTATGAGGAGAAAGTGACATACTCAAGGTCACAGGATCTTCCATTTAAAGCTGGAAGGGACCAGGGATGAGGAAATGGAGATTCAGAGAGTTTACCGCCCCCCCCCCATAACTGTGTAAGTGGCAGATGGGAATTTAGAACTCAGGTTCTTTGCGTCTCAGTCCTCTGATACTCTTTTCACTGTGGCATCTGACATTCCACAGATAATTGATAACTGACATCCCATCCCAGAGGAAAAATAGTGAACTGACAGATATAAAGTTAGTGGAACCAGTAGAACAAGTCACAACCACCAATACTATAAAGACAAACAACTTTGGCCATACCTCTCTAGTTAGAAGCTATGGATTTAGACTCAGTCAAGTTTCCTAATGGGGGAATTTGTTTTGAACGATGGTACCAATTATTTTCTTTTTCTTTTTAAATTTTTTTTTTATTTAAAGCAATAGGGTTAAGTGACTTGCCCAAGATCATACAGCTAGGCAATTATTAAGAGTCTGAGGTTGCATTTGAACTCAGGTCCTCCTGACTCCAGGGCTAGTGTACCACCTAGCTGCCCAGACATTTTTTCTTTTTTCTTTTTTAGTTTTTTTAACTACCAATTTTTTTAATGGATTTTGTTTTTCTTGCTTTTAATGAATTATGTTTGGGGGGAGGTCAGAGGGAAAGAATTTGAAACTGACTATAAAATAAAACTGAATTTAAAAAAAAGAAGAGAAAGACAAGTGAACTTTCAAAATCTTAGAAGAGGGGCAGCTAGGTGGTGCAGTGGATAAAGTACCAGCCCTGGAGTCAGGAGTACCTGAGTTCAAATGTAACCTCAGACTCTTAATAAGTGCCTAGCTGTGTGGCCTTGGGCAAGCTACTTAACCCCATTGCCTTGCAAAAACCTAAAAACAAAAGCAAAAACAAATTTCTCCCAAAATCTTAGAAGAAAGAAAACCCATAGATAGAGGCAAATCTACATATTTGGGTCCTTGGTCAGCAATCTATTAATAATCAACCAACAAACATTTATTAAGTTCTAGTATCTCTCTTTAATTCCCTGTCTCCCAAAGTGCCCACCACTGTGCTAGGCTCTGGACCAGACTCCAAATAACACTATTCCACTCAAAATCAGTAGCAGAAATTGTTTCATAAGTACCAGAGCTATTTCCTATTACCTCTAAGACAAAGAAAAAACTCCTGTATTTGGTACTTAAATCCATTCATAGGCAATTGACCTTTCCACCTTCTTGCCTCTACATTCTCTGTCTCAACCAAATCTTCCTGTGTGGAATGTGTCTCCCATTGCCATGCCTTTGCCTAGGCTGTGTGCCCCTTTCTGAGAATTCTCTTTCTCCTCACTTCTCTTAGACTCAGTGGCTTCAAAGCTTCTTCCCATAGGAAATGTCTCTTGGTCTCAGCTGTGTCAGTTCCCTCTCTCTCACCTCTCTTTGTAAACAGGTTTATTGAATCATAAATCTGCCTCTCCTTGACAAGAGGTTGTATCTGTTCACTTGTGGACATGTTCACCAGAATAGAATTTAAGTTGTTGGGCAGACTCATTTTTGCCTTTGTGGTAGCACAATGGATAGAGTACTGGATTTGGAGTAGGAAGACTCATCTTTGTGAATTTAAATCACACTCAGACACTGATTAGCTATGTGACCCTGGACAAGTCACTGAACTCTGTCTCAGTTTCCTCAACTGCTGGAAAAGAAAATGGCAAACAACTCTTCTGAAAATCTTCAAATGGGGTCCCAAAAAGTGGGACGTAACTGAACAACTAGTGCCTTAGCATGAAATATGGAGAGAGAGAGAGAGAGAGAGGTGGGGGGGAGGATCTTAAGTTGTTTCAAGGTGAGGGAATGGGTGATCTTGGGAGAGCTCAGTGGAGTTGAACCTTGAAGAGAAGGATAATAAATTGTCCCCTGGCACCTGGTCCAGCAAGTCCTACTGCAAGAAAGCGGGAGACGGTAGAGTTCTAGGAAATAGATAGAACCTTCTTTTATTTTGAAAAGAGCTTTGATGAATTTAGATCCCGACCTGAAGACTCTGGACAAATCATTGTACTTTCTATTTTTCAGGCTGAAGACATTCTCCACTTTCTGCATCTTTTTTGTTTGTTAGGTTTTTGCAAGGCAATGGGGTTTAGGTGGCTTGCCCAAGGCCACACAGCTGGGTCATTATTAAGTGTCTGAGGTCGGATTTGAACTCAAGTCCTCCTAACTCCAGGGCCGGAGCTCTAGCCACTGTGCCACCTAGCCGCCCCACTTTCTCCATCTTTTGTTGGGGTGAGTTGAGGGGGGGGAAGTTTCTCTCTTCTCTCATATACAGTGCTTAAGGAAATGAAGCAACAAATCATTTGTTCCTATTGTTTCTCAAGGTGGTCTGAGCAGCTCTTATGACACCAGCACAATGTGGGGCCCACTTCAATGGTTTAGCCAAGGCGAGGGAGAAGTTGGCGTGAGCTGCTTCTCCCCTCTCCTCATATTAAACCAGAGTTCTTCGGGTGAACTTCTACAAGGACCAAAGCTTTGGAACTGGGCTAACGATCACTGCAGATGACCCTGATTCCCAACCCCTCCGTTCCAGTTTACTTGAGGCAGCCCCTCTGTTCATCAGATCTCCCTGACTATTCATTTAATCAATTCCCCCATCCTGACTTGGAGAAATAGGAATCTCATTATACAATCTCTTTTGCAATATTCCATAGACAGCTTTTCACTCATTAGCTGCCTCACGGTTCAATAGGTATCAGAAAAAAAATCTTACTTCTCAAGCCATTTGCTATTCTAACTTCTATCCATTAAGTGGACAAGTCCAAAGACTTTTTTCCTCCCTTCTCTTTTGAATTCTTACTAGACTCTGTATCCAATTTGGGGGAAGGAATACTTTTTAAAGACAATAGCAACAGCAAAGGGAATCGTGGAATCAACTTGAGTTTGCTGACTTGAACCCAGCTATTTCTTTTTCTCATAAAACCATTGAATGGAGAAAGACTTTCCTAAATTATTTTCTGATCTTTCTATTTCCTGTTAGGTTTAAATTCACAGCAGAAGGACAATCGCCTGCCCATTTCTTTAAGCTCCCCCACAGGAAGATGTCTGCATGTATCTAAAGGTATACTTGTGCATAATTAGTGATTTCAAGATTTCAATGCTTCTCACTAGGATAGTTACTCTCCCTTAGCTCACATTTATTTAATGCTTTAAAGTCTGCAGATTGAGAGGCAGCAACATACACTGAACAGGGGCTCTGGATTTGGAGCAAACTCTAATACAGTTAGGGGAATGCTTTTGAAATCAGCTGGGAGTTCAAATCATGTATTTGTGTTTGTGCATGTGTGACTTTTAGAGCAATAGCCCTGTACAGATAGTGGTAATCAAAGACAAATTTGTCCTTGTAAACACACACACACACACACACACACACACACACACACACACACACATACTTATATGACAATGCCTTTCTCTTGCTGGTACTGTTCCTAAAATTTTAAGACATCTTTCCATCTTCCCCTCTCCCCAATATAGCTATGGCTATGGATAAGATAATGGAGATTATCTTTGTCAGAGGTATATAGCTATTTAGGATATATAGGTATAGGCATAGATCTTAATAAATATTAACCATATGTGTTCCACAAAGGCCTCCCAGGCAGAGGTCTGAATTAAGGTAATGAAGATGGAACTCAGAAGCAGGGCTTCTTGGGTAAAGCACAGAACTCAACCATTCCCTATAAGTAGAAATACTGTATGATTGAAGACTAGGAGATGCATTCCCTGGGGATCTGGAAGGAATGCCATTCAAGAGGCCAAGAGCAGCCATGTGTCCTATTCAAGAACTCTGATCAGTGATGGGCACCAATCCTTGTGGATCTCACTAAATGAAGCTAAATCAATGGCATATAAATCATATTTTCATGATTTTGACTTTCTGTGTAGCCCTAGCATTCAGAACAATGCCTATCTGGCACATGGGTGCTTAAATGATGTCCATTGACTGATAATTGAGTAAAGGGGGCACAGTACTTTGTGATGCCCATAGGTACAAGGGACTGGTCACCTTGCCCCACTTAACCAAAACTCAAGATGGCACCTTCTCTCTTTGGTAGCCTCTCGTCATCCTAGATATGCTTTGTAGAGTCAAGTTTTGGTTTAATGTTGTAGCTTCTGATCCAAACTGGCCCCAGTAACAGATGTTCTGTCTGAACTTCTCGACCTGAGTCAGGGGAGTAGATTGTAGTAAATTAACCTAGAACAAATGTTATCTTCCTCTTTCCTTTGTTCTTCCTAGACAAGCTGAGAATTTTAGCCAGGATCAGATTCCACCTTTGCATTAAAAAAAAAAAACCACAACAACACTCAGACTCCTGGAGGACCTTCATGGATGTATGGTTTGAGAAAGATGGCCTGAAAGTGTGCAGGAGTTGGGAAAGCCAATTTTTTACCATTTGATTGAATCTTTAGAGCCTCTGGGATCCCCAGAAGGGTAGGTCTCTCTTGCAGCAGGCTGCCTTTGCTGAAGACTCTTTATTCTGTCTTCCCCATACTTCTCCCCTATTTCTCTAGAATCTTCCATGATCTAACTTTGTGTAATGGGCTGACTGGTCAATGAAGGCCCAGTCTTTGGTTCATGTGTGTGGATTTGCCCTTTCTGGTGGATTATATATAATGTTACAGTATGTGATATGCAAAATTTCCTCACTGCTTTTGGTTAAAGCGTGAAGTTTGAAGAGTCTTCTTCCAGCTCTGATAACGAGTAACTGGTTGCATCTTGAGATTTTAAGGCAACAAAGGGCTTGACTCTACAGAGCATATCTAGGATGATGAGAGGCTACCAAAGAGAGAAGGTGCCATCTTGAGTTTTGGTTAAGTGGGGCAAGGTGACCAGTCCCTTGTACCTACGGGCATCAAAAAGTACTGTGCCCCCTTTAGTCAATTATCAGCCAATGGGCATCATTTAAGCACCTATGTGCCAGATAGGCATTGTTCTGAATGCTAGGGCTACACAGAAAGTCAAAATCATGAAAGAATCTTTCAATTGACCGAGTTGCTGGAATATAGGGCACAAGCAAAAGTCTCAAGTGTATGATCTCTCACTCACTTTCCTGGCGGCTTTAGACAAAGAGGTTTCCTGTGAGCTACTAGGCTGGGGAACATCAGAATGCCTTATCTTTAACCTGGTTGCCGTGTGTCCATGAGCACATGGTGCTTTTCTTTCTTTTGCACTTATTTTTTCATGATCATAGGTGAATGAGTGTCTGCAGATGGAATTGACAGATAAAACCTTACCAGTTTTGAGAGGGCAGAAGAGTGTTCAGAACGTTTCTCAGCATCCAGAACCAATAGCAGTAGTAGTAGAATCTGGCAAGGAGTTGGCCCTGAGGAAAGATTTTCTCGACATACCTTAGAAGAGGATTGACTTGTCAGCAGACACTCTCTACTCTGCAAGCAGATAACTCAGTTGAGCCAGTGAGTGATTCACCCATCATCAGCCTCACACCTAGAACCATGCTTAGTGGGGTCTCCAAGAAGGGAGAAAAGAACTAGAACTGGAGATTTTGAGATACTTCTACATCCCATCTGTTTCCTATGTGTGTGTTTTAGCAATTGTGTGTCTTCAATTTGAGTTCAGTGTCCCCAGGGACTTGTGTGTGGAGAGGAAAGTGTTCTCCTCCCTTCCAAAATGGGAGAGAGATTTTTGTAACTTTTTTCATTATTATAACTTCTCAGTAAATGCCTTTTGTAAATGCTCTTTCATATCAACTGACTGTTTGATGTTGTAGGAGCACATTAAGCTTATCCAGTGATAGAATCCTGAGGGAAGAAGTAATTGGGTTGTTTTTAGCTTTTGCAAGGCAATGGGGTTGAGGGACTTGCCCAAGGTCACACAGTTAGGTAATCATTAAGTGTCTGAGGCTGGACTTGAACTTGGGCCCTCCTGACTCCAGGGCTGGTGCTCTGTCCACTGCGCCACCTACTAGTCCCCAGGAAGAAGTAATTGATTGCACTTCAGGTTCCCAGTCTGTTAGCGAGTCTAGGCATAGGGGAAGCTAGGAGTAGGCACTGCATTTGTAAAAGGACATGGGAGGAGTTCTATGGACAGGCACAAGCATCTCCCTGCCTATGGCCGGAGAGATGGCAAAGTCAACAGCCAATCAGATGGGCAATCAGTCTTCCCTTTAGAGTTCAGTATCCTCACCTCTGTGATTGAGCTGCCTGGGTGTGTAAGGTATACAGGATCCAAGTGACCCATATATTGACTAAAGGATGACAGGAACTTGAGAGGGGCAAGTAAGCTTCTTTAGGTCATGAACATTAGGCCATGTTGTGTCTTTGAGTCCCCAATACCTAACACAGCAACTGGCAAAATAGTAGGTGATTAAAAAATGCTTTTTGACAGATTGGCCATTACTGATTCCCTTCTTCTCTTTTATACAGTCCCAAAAGTCTGTACCCAGGAATATGATTTCCTCCCTAATTGCATCTTTGCTTGCCATTACCACTGCTCCTCCCCCTCCCCTCCATGAACTAAGTGGTAAACAACCGACATCTATTAAGTGCTTCATATAAGTTAAACCTTAGACTTAAGTCATCCTTCGAGTGAGTTAACATGTCTTATTAAAAAGTCCTCTTGCATTAAACATTATTTACTCCTCTAAATCTCCTGTAGAAATCTCCCAAGTCTTAAGATTTCTGACCTGGCCTGGATGGATAGAGAAGACTGAGTCATGGTGTTGTTCATCTGATGCTAACATGCCACATATGAGGAGAGCAAGGCTTTGACTCTGACTACACACCACTTTTTCTGGTACCCTTCATTATCCTCTCAGAAACACAGTTTACTATAAAGTTTGATCTGTGCTACCTTTTTGTGTATACTTGCAATCGAACCAGTAGCCACAATAGAACATTTTTCTGAACACAAATTTGAGGGAGGTGGGTTCGATTTGTCACGCTGGCTCCCTTCCATCCTCCTTTCAGAGGCTGCCATGATTTCCTAAGCAAGTACAAGTCAGATTGTGGTCTTCTATAACAACTTTTTGATGTTAACAGTTGATGCCCATGGGCTTGCTAAAAGGAGAGTTTCCTCTGATGAAAAATTTTGCTTCCTGATGATCATCTTTTAAGAACCTATGTTCTTTCTCACTAATAGGTCCCTAACCATCCCATTTGATTTCTTTCCAATCATATATGCACCTGCTGTACTATGGCACAATAGGATGAGTGTTCTGTGGGGGCTTGCTTGTAAGGCATTTCCTGAAGCCTTGGGGTAGGAGAAGATGTTCATTTAGGGAACAGAGGGAGGTTTTGAGCCAACAAAGGGCCTGGATGCTACTCACTTTTTTCCAGGTTGGCTCATTCAATGATAACTTAATAATCACTCATATTTCTCTAGTGAATTTATGAACTGCAAAGCCATTTCCTCCTAACTACCCTCTGGTGTAGGGAGATGATCATTGTTCCCAGTTTGCAACTCTTCCTGTGATCCAAACTGAACCCTTCATCCGTTGGTCAGTCTGCAAAAATCTACATGAGCCAAACAGAACAGTGCCCTACAACAGGCCACCTTTAAGTACTTACTTTAGGAGTTTATCGGGAGGATGTGGGGAAGTCATTTTTGTAAAGTATTTCACAGCTACATAAATATACTTGGGAAGCAATGTGGCAAAGTGGAGAGAGAGAGAGAACTGGCCTTGGAGTCTGGCAGACCAATCTCTGCTCTATCCGGCATTGTGACAGTGAACAATTCATTTCACCACTCAATGCCCGATGGTTAGATAACTCCCTAAGACCAGAAATTGCACAGAGGTGCCAATCTGCTTTGGCAGAAGAGTTCTCTTCATCGGGGAATTCTTTATGCAAAAGAAACCCTAGCTCTAGCTCTTGTGCATTAATATTATTAGTCAATTCTCTGGCAAATCCCAGTTGGCATGGGTGGCGGAAATTTCCTTACTGGAAAATCTCTGAGTGGTGAAATTACAGTCAGACAAAGCATAAATGTCTATAAATATAGAATATATATGTGGACACACATGCAAATATAGTCAAAGTACATGAATATAGAATTGTACATGTGTGCATTATTTGTATTTTCTAATATTTGTTTCAAAGTTTGAATACTGGGTTAAGCATGTCCCAAATAGCCTTCCAGCTTCAAGGATCTGTTCTGTCTCTCAGTTGTAGACTCTCCATTGATGCAGCAAGACATGTCTGACTTCTCACTCCTTTCTTCTCCAAGGGAGACTGATTCCTACTAGGAAGAGAAGCAGGAACCTGGGGCCAAAGGCCATTCTGCCTTTCTCAGAGAGAGAGGGAGTACAAGGCTAGACTGTTTCCTTAAATGTTGTTGGGGATGCTATCTCTAGGTTCAAACTTAATTCCTGATTACTATTTTTTTTTAGTTTTTGCAAGGCAATGGGGTTAAGTGGCTTGCCCAAGGCCACACAGCTAGTAATTATTAAGTGTCTCAGACCGGATTTGAGCCCAGGTACTCCTGACTCCACCACCGGTGCTTTATCCACTGTGCCACCTAGCTGCCCCCTGATTATTATTTCTTAATGAGGAAAGGAGATGGGACAAGTCCCTTGTGGGACTCCCTTCCCATAAGATACCAGTTTCACAATGAACACAGAACAAATAGCAAAGAAACCCAGTTATTCAGATGAATGGTAAAATAGAAACCAGAGAAATAATATCCTGGAGAATATACACTAAACAATACAGACTGAAGGACCTGAAATAACTCATCTCACCCAAGAAAGTCATCATTCTTACCCCAGGAAGCTCCCCAAAGTCTCTAAGGTAAACAATCTAGGGATAGCCTTTTAGATCCCCTCAGATAAAATTCTTCCTAGGGTCCATCTTTCCCTTCAGTGACATGAAGAGAGATTGGCATGATGTCCTCTTTCTCAAAACTAGAAGCCAGAAGAAGCCAAGACCTCCCTCCTCGCTGACTCTCACCAACTGCACTCCATCCTTCTACAGATGTGAGGAATCCATCCATCTGGAGAGAGTTCCATAGCAAAGGACTACGGAGCTTGGGTTTCAAGTAGAACAGTAGACGAGGAACTCAGCTCTAGAGGTGGAAAGGGTCTCCAAATCTTTCTAGTACAACCCTCTCATAGGACAGATGAGGAAGCAGACTAGACAAAGTATGGCTAGCAGAACTGTGATGGGAACTTAGGTATCCAGATCCCAGAAACAAGATGTCTCCCACTGAACAGCATGGTCTTAGGGTTCTAGGTAGAGATGCTCCCATTTTACAGGGAAGAAAACAGGCTCAGAAAGTGACTTCCTGAGAGTCACACAGTTAGTATCTGGGGTGGGATTCTAACCTAGATCTTCATGCTTCTGGGTTGAGCCCTCTATTTGCTTTTCCAGGCAGTTGATGGTTTGGGGAGCCCAGGACTTGGAGTAAGGAATATCTGAGTTCAAATATGGCCTCAAAAATTTATAAGCTGTGTGTCTCTGGGCAAATCACTTAACCCCTCTTCCTGCCTCAATTTCTTCAGCTGTAAAATAGAGACAATAACAGTACCTGTCTTCTAGAATTGTTGTGAGAATCAGATAAAATAGTATTTGTAAAGGGCATAAAATAGTCTGGCCCATAGGAGGTACCATATAAACACTTACTTCCTTCCCTTTCTTCTCTCTAGCAGCAAGTTACAATTTATACTCTAGAAAATCTGCCAATCATTTTGAACATATTGATGCATCAGGAGTGGGGAAGGAGAGGGTAGAAATAAAGACTGCTGATGAATGGATTTCTAGGGAAAGGCATTTATTATTAACTATCAAAAGTAAGGCTGGCTTCTTTTAAAAAAGGGGGGGGGGAACAAAGCTGTAACAAGGTCAGGGGCTTGAAAACAGAAATATGGCACAGTGAATCCCAAGTACTCTATGACACCAAAGTCCACTGGGTTGTAACTTGTCCCTGGTTTCTATTTCCTTAGCAGAGATTTGTCTGGGTTGGAAAATAAAATTCTTCCTCTGGGACACAAGTTTTGACCCTCACTGTCTTGGCAAGGGCCCTCCTTGGCCTTGAGAATTTGTCAAGAAGTTTGGTCATCTGGACAAACTCAAAATAAGCCCCCCACTCACCCCACCCTGCCTTCTAGAACATAAGCTGATTGAGGTCGGGAATTGTCTCACTTTTGTCTTTTTAACCCCAGTAGGAATCATTGTAGGCTCTTACTAAAAGCTCATTAAATTGAGAAAGTTCGAGTAAGACTTTATTTTAAAGGTATTAAAATAGGCAGCCCCCGAAATGATGATTTAAAAATAATTAAGTGTCCTGGTCTTCAACCTTCTAATCCTCTCCTCCTGCCTCCCTTCCCTTCCAAGCTCACTAAGGTCACTTCCTTAATTCATGGACAGACTTCCTCCTGGGCTCCGGCTGCTTATTTTGTCAGGGGCCTGTTGACCTTCAGCACAAGAATCTGTATATGTTGTAATATGGATGTCATTAAAATATAACATTTACCTGCTGAGAACAACATTATACTATTTATGAAACCATATAATTTCAATAACTAAACTCAGCAAGATTTTATTGCTCCCTCCACCTGTAATTGTGGGAGTGCTGACTCATCAGTCCATAGCCTGGCTTGCCAAGGCTGGGCTCTGAGAAAAATCTGTGCAGTGACTTGTTTTCTCATCTTCCCCCTGCATAACCTTTTTTTTCCTTTCAGCAGCTAAACCTCCTTCTTCTAAAAGGTTATAATTAATTAAAAGCTCAAATTAATATCAGGAGAACTTTCGGGTGACAAAATACTCAGTTCCTTACCGTTATGAAAGAGTTCAAATTTTAATCGTATAACAAATTAAAATTCATGAACATCTTTTCTAAAAGTACGGGTGTTTTTGCAGTCAATTCTTCTTTTATCCAAGACGTACTTAGGAAGAGCTGTCTTCATGAGCCAAAGGGATTCCACTCTGTTTTTCTTCTCTGTCCAAGGGTTTATTTGTTTTCTAGCAAACTTTCCTCTCAAGTCAGGTCCTTTCTATATGAAATGTGATTAGGCGATTATTAATTTTCTCACAAGGGCATGGTTTCAGAGAAAGTGAAATGTTAAATGATTAGATCCTCATATCAGTATTTTCTTCTTTGATGCTTTGCTCATAGATATTTTCACATCCTTGACTTCTGAGTTTGTCTTTTTTTTTTTTTTTAGGTTTTTGCAAGGCAATGGGGTGAAGTGGCTTGCCCAAGGCCACACAGCTAGGTCATTATTAAGTGTCTGAGGGCAGATTTGAACTCAGGTCCTCCTGACTCCAGGGCTGATGCTCTATTCACTGCACCACATAGCCGCCCCTGAGTTTAAGTCTTGAGCTTCCCTGTCACCATAGAAGCTTTTCATGGCTAAGTTCTTTTTTGGGTTGTTTGCTCATTTTTTTAGACTGTTTCTTGATTTTGGACAATATGTTAGAGTTGGGCTCTGCTATTCACCTGTGACTAGATCTAGGGACCTGTAGGTTTTCAGTGCTTCCAAGAGGGTGTGATCCAGGGAGAGTTCTGGTCACCATCCTCCTGATCTGTGCTCTGGTCCTCACCAAGATAGGGCTTCTTATCCCTTAAGAATGGAGTCCTTGGGCAGCTAGGTGGTATAGTGGATGGACCACTGGCCCTGGAGTCAGGAGGACCTGAGTTTAAACTGGCCTCAGACACTTAATAAATACCTAGTTGTGTAACCTTGGGAGAGTCCCTTAACTCCATTGCCTTAAATAAAAAAAATTTTAAAATCATTAAAAAAAAAAAAGACCATAAGAATGGAGTTCTTAACTACTCCTCTCCACCCTGAAACTATAACTTGGAATTGGATATTGGATAAAGGAGCTGCCAAATGTGCCCAGTGTTAGCACAGGAGTTCCCTGCAATCTTTCCTGACCAGCTATTTAGTCCCCTTACCATTTTGGGGCACTGAGCACCGATGGTCTCTCCATTACTGTTGTTCCTGCCCCTTGCTCCCAAAATTGCCTCCAACCCCCACAACCAATAATGCTCCATACTACTACCTAGCCCCAGTGACCTCATATCTCTCGGCTCCTGTAAGGTGTCCTGAGCTGGAATTTTTAGCTTAGGTCACTTAGGTATTGATCTGATGCCCTTTAAAAAGTTTTTTTAGAGGATTAGGGGAGCTTAGCATAAGTGCTCCACCATCTTGGTTCTGCCTCTCCAATGTCTTCTTCCTCCTCCTCTTCTTCCTCTTCCTCCCCTTCCTCATCCCTTCTTCTTCTTCTTCTTCTTCTTCTTCTTCCTCTCCTCTTCTTCCTCCTCTTTCTTCTCCTTCTTCTCCTTCTCCTTCTCCTCCTCCTCCTTCTTCTCTTCTTTCCTTTTCTACTTCTTCCTCCTCCTACTTCCTCCTTCCCTTCCTCTTCCCTCTCCTCCTTCTCCTTCTCCCCCCCAGTGCCTTTTTTTAAAAACCATGAGTTACATTGGAATGACCGGGGCAAGGTAAAGGGTGGCATAAGAGAGTGAAAGGAAAAGTGAATAAGATTGTTGAAGAAAAAGTGAATTTCCAGGGTTCAAATATATAGGTCTAAGTAACTATAATAAGAGTGATTAAACACCAGCAAAATATAAACTCCTTAAGGATAGGGATGGTATTTTTTCTCTTATATTCAGTGCCTTCACCTGAAAAATCCTAAATAATTTCTTATGAACACAAAATTTCCCAACTCCTAAAAGTAGCACAAACTTGTATACAGAAATATAATGATGTATAGAGTTTATAATTAAGTCATTTTTATTTATAGAATTATTACATAATTTAAAATAGTATTACTATACTATTCTTCTACATTATGCCCTATAGCTGTTACTTCCCCAGGTTAATGATGGGTGATATGAAGACCAATTTCCTTCTTATTGTCAGGGAATTTCCTTCTTTCTTTTTCTGGAGTGTCTATTTTGTCTTCAGTGATGGGTTGACAGAAGATTAGATGAATTGCCCAAAGATTGATAAAAATCTCTGCTAGCTGTGCTCTGAACTAAATTTCAACCCTGTAAATGAAGTTTGCTCGTGTGTGTGTATGTGTGTTTCTTTAAGGGAAGGATATCAAAGATATTCGATTGCTTTGGCAAAGCTGAGTTCTCAACCTGTTATTGGACAGGTTGACTAACAATATTTTTTACCTAAAGTGAAGACAATAGTGAAAGCTAACGGAGGTCAAACAAGGGAAAGAAGGAAATTCAATAGATCATAGTCTGACAATTTTTTCATGTAGAACATACTTTGTCTCCAATTGACCAACAACCATTAGGAAGCTGGTACATTAAAGACCATCTTGGGTGGCTGATAAACAGATTTTTTCATCATTGTAGGTAAAATGAAAGTATGTACTCAGAGGCCACACCCTCTCCTTTGCTTTCACCAACTCTTTAGCTTTTACTGTTAATATTATTAAATAGGAGATGAGCCATAAAGATATTGGAGCCAGAGTTTATTATGAGAAGAAGTAGACATTGGCAATGGGACTCTCCCACCACTCAGCTCAGCACTTTGTGTACACATTGGTCATTCAGGTTTTCTTTTTTTCTTTTTATGGATGTTTGACTTAAAAAAAAAAGAAGGAAGAAAAGGAAGAAAAGAACCACCGATAGAAGAATGTAGGCAGGCACATCTTCCCTCGGCTTCCCAGGGTTCTTTGCTCAACCCGTCTGCATTGTTCTCATAATTTGGTAGCTTTCAGGCTAGTCATGGCCGTTGGCCTTGGCTGAATGAAACTCAATCCTTCCCCTCGCAAATAAACAGAATCATTTGACAAAACGATATTCCCCGGGCCTCTGTGGAGCCAATTGGTGACTTCACTTTGCCAAGGGAATGAGGCGAAGTTTATAATAGGATCAGTTTTGTTTGCAATTTGTTTCTAATAGATGCCAATAAGCCGGTTAACTAGGCCCCAGTTAATGGACCTTTTATTGTTTTTCCCCCTGTCGAGCACATGACCTTTTCTTACAAGCATTCCCCCATTCCCGAAAACATGGATCTGTGACTTCTAGCCGGAGGGCTCTCTGGGGCCGAGCTAGCCCCACCAGCTCCATGAACTTGGCCAGCGACTCTCCACCTCAGACCAGGTCCAAATCCTTTGATCATCCCGTCAGGAAAAATTTACAGCCCCGTTCTGGCTGGGATTCCATGTGTATTTCTCCAAATAGAATATCTCCCTCCAGAAATCAATGGTAAGCTGTTAAACTAAAGAGCTTGGTTACATCCACAGAGCTGTAAATTAATGGTCTTTTGTGGATAGATGGTTACAGATTCTATCATAAAAAATGGATAAAAGATTACATATCACGCAGAGCGAAACTTTTAATAACTCAACATGACTTTTCTTAATGGGTTTTATTCATTTTAATCATTACCGTGTCAATGATGATTATAGCCTTATTAGATTCCAGTGATTGAGGGGCCTGTTTATGAGATATTGAAAATCTTCGGCTGCTCCAAGGAGCGGGCCCGGCCTGAGCAGCTCGGGTGTGCAACTTTATCTGACCGAGTCGAGCCTTGTCAGGAGAGTTTCAATTAATACTTTTACGAAATGGCTCCTGTCCTTCCTGACCTAGGTCACCAATGACTTAAGGATTCCACAGCATTGGCTTCTCCAAACCACTGGCAGCCACAACATAAATCAAAGGAGGCAGCCGAGCTGGTTTTGTCAGTGTGCATATGTGTGTGTTTGAAAGGCGGAGGAGACCGCAGGCCACAGGGGCCTGGGTCTGCCTTCTTACCCAGTAACCAACCGCAGGAGCTCAGAGCCTGCCCGGTCTCTGGCAATTGACTTAGGAAAAAGCGATTTTATTTGATCTAAACTAAAGTGAGGGTACTAGGCCACCTGGAGAAAGGAATTTTCCTCATGGGGGAGTTCTTAATACCATTGAAAGCATAAGCAAGTGCTTTTTAAGAAAAAGTTGATTATTGTCTTTGTTTGCATATCATGATCATTTCCCCAACTTGACCTTCTGGCACCTTTCTGGGTTTGAACTCACCCCTATAAACAAAAATGGTGAAGCAAAAATAAATTTCATTTTCTGTCCTCTGGGACCAAATTAGGATTTGGTTTCCTTCTTGTGTTCTTTAGACTGTGCACTCTCTGAGGGCAGGGACTATCTGGCTTTTCTTTGTATCCTGAAGCTTAGCTTGGTTGGTATCTGGCTTCACAGTAGGTACTGATTTTTTTTTAGGTTTTTTTGCAAGACAAATGGGGTTAAGTGGCTTGCCCAAGGCCACACAGCTAGGTAATTATTAAGTGTCTGAGGTCGGATTTGAACTCAGGTCCTCCTGACTCCAGGACCAGTGCTCTATCCACTGTTTCACC
This sequence comes from Macrotis lagotis, assembly GCF_037893015.1. Lineage (NCBI taxonomy): Eukaryota > Metazoa > Chordata > Mammalia > Peramelemorphia > Peramelidae > Macrotis > Macrotis lagotis. The sequence continues at coordinate 17,080,996 of NC_133664.1, forward strand.
TAGCCACCCCCACAGTAGGTATTTATTAAAAGCTTATTGATTGATTATGAATAATTTGGCATATTTACACATTTCCTCCATCCCCTTCAGACTGAATCATTCTGAGAGCCAATGTATACAGTAGTCTGTTCTGATAGCACTGCACCTCTCTGCTACGGGGAAAATCATTCCTTCTCTGGGATTTTCTTTTCTTTCTTTTCTTTTCATCCTTCCTTCTTTCCTGTCTCTGTCTCTGTCTCTGTCTCTGTCTCTGCCTCTGTCTCTCTCATTTTGTGATTGTTTCATTTACATCATCACAGTTATGGCATATGTTGCTGGTATTTCTTATTAGACACATAGTAGATACTTAACAAATGTTAACTGTCTAGGTTTCCAGCCTAGTAGGAGATAATTTAATAGTTGGTTTAGAAGATAACCTAGAAGTTAAATTCTTCAGGTTTGATTCTACCTATGATTAGGAATGTCACCTATCCTTATTTGCTTCTGTTTCCTCATCTGTAAAATGAGCTGGAAAAGGAAACAGCAAGCCACTTCAGGATCTTTGCCAAGAAAATCCCAAATTAGGACATGAAGAGTTGGGCACAACCAAAAAAATGACTGCAATTCAAAGGATGGGGAGGGGTATTTAGAAGTTGATACTCCAGAAAATTGCCCCAAAATGTATTTCTCCCCAAAGCATTCTGGTAGCAAAGGGGCTTCTCTAGTTTCTAAATTAAAAAACCCAGGAAGACATTCCTTTAGCCTGGCCAGAATCATAGCCTAACAGCCTAACAGAGTTAGTATTGATCCTCCTGAATGTCTATTTTCCATTTTAAAGACTACAGAGATTACAAAGAGCCTTGCCACCTGAAAAAGATTCTAAAGACTTAGGTATAATGAAAACTGTCTATAAGAGACATGAGGTTTTCAAGTACATCTGAAATGCTTGAGTAAGGACAAGCCTGTGGCATAATAAAAATTTATTTTCCTAAATAATCAGATGATCCAATAAAAATCTGAATTGTTTAAATCCTATCCAGTTAGGAGGCAGCAAAATGGCCTATTCATGGAGTACTAAGTTTGAAGACCTGGGTTCAAATCTTGTCTTTGTTTCTTTCCAACTATATTATCTCAGTTTCTATAAAAAGAATGTGAATTAGATATTCTAAACTCTTTTCCAATGAAAAAATTATTTGAATTCAAGTTGCCATAAATTAAGTCCCTAGCATTTAAAAATCAAGAAGTGTCATGAGGTGTGTCCTCTTCTTCCCCAAGAATAAGGATATCTTCATTTCAAAAGTAACCTGAAGACAGTAAGGGTGATTTTTGAAATATAAGTGCATCATGAAATATAACGGGAAGCTTCAACATAAAGGATGGATTGAGCCGGGAAACAGACTTCAGTCTTTACTAGGATAAAAGGTAGATGTTGAAATGGCTCAAGAAAATAGAGGCAAAAAGTTTGAAAATGGTAAATGTTGGTAGGGCTGTGGGAAGGCAGGAATATACCTTTGTGGTAGTATACAAATATACCATTGTTGGAGTTGAGAATTGCTCTAACTTCTTTGGAATTATAATTATTTGGAGTATATTAGATATGAGACATAATATAAATAATATAATTATTAAACAGTGCTCTCGATCAGTCCCTCTAATAGAACACTATTAGGTGGCCTTAAATTCAAATTCTACTTTAGCTGCTTTCTTGTGTGATCCTGGGTAAGTCACTTAACTTCTCTCTGCCTTAGTTTCCTCATCTGTAAAATGAAAAGAATATGAATAAGAGGGTCTTGTAAGAATCACATGAGATGGGGGCAGCCAGGTGGCACAGTGAATAGAGCACTGGCCCTGGAGTCAAGAGGACCTGAGTTCAAATCCAACCTCAGACACTTAATGATTACCTAGCTGTGTGACCTTGGGCAAGTCACTTAACCCCATTCCCTTGCAAAAACTAAAAAAAAAAGAATCATGTGAGATAATAGTAATCTTAAGACACTATATTAATTCTAGCTATCTCCAAACCTGGGAATATATCCCAAGGAGGTCAATGGCAGAGGCAAAGATCCTTTATGTACAAGAATATTTATAGCAAAAACTTTTTGTGGTAGCAAAAAATTAGAAGAAAAGTTGGTTCCTACATATGGATTAGAAAATGACTAAACGAGTTAGCATATGAATATAATGGAATATTGTATCTGACTGGGGGGAGGTCAACTGAGGGATGGCAGTGGGGATTCCCATGTCTCCAATAATACCCTTGAGATGTGAGGAAGTTCCTTGAATATTGTATGGACTCCACTGTGCTGACCTTATGGGACAAGTCAAGAGTCTCTCAGGTTGGGTTGAGACCAACATTGTTGGAGGCAATCTCTGACTCCATACATACTCTTGTACAGATAACATAAGGACTTAGGATATTATCGCATCATAAGAAATGACAAATATGAGGAATCTGGAGAAGCTTGGTAACACATGCAGAAACCGATGCAGAGTCAACCCAAATGAGAATAATTTGTTCAGTCGTGACAATGTGGCAAGCCTTGAATGTAGAGGACTGATAGTGCATCCTGCCTCCTGCTTCTTGGCAAGGAGGGGGTGGAGTGTGGTAGGGAATGAGGCAGGCATTCTTAGATGTATTAAACACCTTGAGTTGTTTTGCTTTACTGGGCTTATTTATAACAAAGAAGTATTATGGGGGAGCAGGGGAGAATAGTAGAGAAATAGAGAGACTGAAATGATACTTGTGTATGTCAGAAAAGAGGTAGAAGGGAGAGAACATATAAGGAAATGGATTTGAGAAGAACATGATAGTCAAAAGATGGTCAACCTAGGGTTCTATCTAGAAGAGAGAACTTTATCAAAAGATTTGGGTAAAAATAAAAACAAAAGCTAATGGAGTAGATGGATGACGGGGACCACTGAACTTTAAAGGTAATGTCACTTTAAAAATTCCATCTTCAGGAGTTGGAGTGTTTGCCTTGGGACCGGTTAGTACCCTGATTGTGAAACTACAATAATTCTTGGACACTGGCTTAGTCCTTAACTATAAAAATTCTGTAATCTTGGATCTCATCACCATTCCAGCTTAGCTGGAGATCAAAATCTCCCTTTCTCTCTCTCTGTCTTACTCTCTTCCCCTCTCCATGCCCCGTACCGTGTCTGTGTGTGTGTATGTGTGTGTGTGTGTGTGTGTGTGTGTGTGTGTGTGTCCACAGCAGGGCAGAGACAAAGGAAGGGGAATTGGGGAGTCCTGAACCCAGGGCCACATTTTTCCCTTTTAGTTTTTGGTGGTTACATGGCATTAACAAATTTTTATATCCCAAGGGCCAAGCAAGGACCACCAGGGAGCTGAGTCCTATTATTTTACCAAGTAGAAAATTATCCCTAAATCTAAGATCTCCCATTTCAGGGGCTATTCTTCCCACCTCCTCAAACACCAGCTAATTCACTTAAGAGGAAAAAAAGCAGTCAAACTGCTCATGAAGCCTAATGTAGCCAATGCTGACAATTATTTGATTGAATTTTCTATTCTTCATTTGGATGTACCCAGCATGTCCTTACCAAAATAATGCGATTTATTGATAAGAACCTGAGCTGGGACTCAGAAAGCCTGGATTTGATTCTGATTTTTATAATTAAACAGATGTGTTGCTTTGGGGCAAATGCTTGTTCCTCAATTTCCTATGAACTCATGAACTGTCTCTTCTCCTACCTTGTCTCTACCTTCAGTAGAATGCACTTTCTAATGCCTCTTGCCAAATAAATGCTTGTTAATTGAGTGATTGGGTTTTGACTTTTTTCCCCAGGGAATTGTGGTGAGTTTTATTGTCAAAAGAATCCTAGACTGGATGTAAGCTCTGGTACCTCTGCTGGTCTTGAGTCCCCAGGGACAAGCCCTTGTATCATTTTCTCAGATTCACAATACATAGAGCTAATTATTCCTGTACCAGCAACCAAATGATGTAGCTACACAGAAATATGAGTTTTTGCTATCATCACCTTCTTTGGACTCTTCTCCCATCCTCAGTATTTCCTGACCTAAGGGCAGGAGCTATGTCATTTGTATATTATTTTTGTTGTTGTCTTCCTTGAGTCATTTCAGCCTTGTCCAATTCTTCATTTAGTTTTTCTTGGCAAAAGATACTGGAGTTGGTTGTCTTTTTTCTTCCTCCAGCTCATAGAACTATAATGTGTATGTTATATGGGATTATATAATTCCATTACTTACCACAGTGCTTTATACTGTGTAACCCTTAATATTAACTTGCTGAATTGAATTGGCAAAGGCACAAGATAATAGTTGCCCAAAATACTGTTGGAAGAAGAAAGTGAAAGTATACATACAATTACAGAAGTCTGATAGAATTGATGGTCTGTGGTATCTATGGATTAGGAACCCCAGCCCTAGGTACTGTTGGGAAAAGAAGCATAGTAAAATCCATAGAAGACCCTGCTCTTCATGAGTTTCCATTTAACCTAGCGTGAAAGTCATTTTATGACTCTAGCAAACTCTGCTACAGAGAGCGTGTCACCCATGGACTGACTGACCACTTTATTTGGATGCCAAAGTACACTTGCCAAAAAGAATATTTTATGGAGAAATTATACAAAACAAGGGCACACAGGAGGTCAGAAAAGTGAGACGAAGATTCTCTCAAGGCCTCTCTTAAGAATTTTGGAATTGATTATGCAACATGAGAGACACTGGCATAGGACTGCCCAACATGGTGAACCCTCGTCGGCGAGGGTCCTGCATTCTATAAACAAGGTGGAATTGACAGTTCCAAGATGTGCAGGTTTAGAGAGTCCACCTAGGTGTTCACGTGTACAACCTGTGGATCATTTCTAGCTTCAATTGGTCTGTTCAGTCGGTTGGACACACTGCAAGACTCAAACATAGTGATGCCATTTTGGTCCTCTTCAAGAATGAAGGACAACAACCAACCAAAATGTGGCCATGGACAAAGATGAGAAGAGGTAAGAGAAGACAAAGGAAGAATAGTTTTGTCTCAGCCTCATCAAAGTAATCTGGTTGAAGTTTGAGCTAAAGGTTCAGGTCAATTAATCCTTCTCCCTCTTTCCCCCCCAATTAATTAATTTATTCACTCCATGCCAAAGTTGATTGAACCTAATCTTAAAGAAACTGAAAAAATGAGGGTGGCGGTCATTTTGTTTTTTTTCTTTTACCATCTCTGTTCAATTCTCTGCAACAAAGCTACAATGTGTGGGGCACTATCAGGAGCACCTGGCTTTTGACTTCAGTTAATCTCCAGAGAACATTAAAAGGATTCAGAGAGCTTCTGACTAGAACATTTGGTGAGAAACACTTTCAATCCTCATAGAATTTTAGAGGCTCTATTTTTCAATTTTATCTATTGGAAATTTAAAATTTCAGCCTTTTTATGAATTAGGTATTAATATTTAATTTCTTCTATCATTGTACTATTACCGAATAACCACAAATATTACATGGAACAATCACAGAAGGTCCATTAACTATCTAGAGATGGGGACACAAATAGCTGGTGTAGGTAATATACATGAAAAATGGGCTGTCAGGCAATGTCAGATTCAATGAGTGGGAATTTACCGTTGTGTACAGTAGTCAACAATGGCCTTCATTGTTGATTCGTCCTCTGATTTCTGTTTGTTCTGCAGACCAAATGATCTGAATGCATCTCTTTTATTTTTATTCAGAGGTAGGGCAATTGGGAGGAAGAAAGTAGGGAATGAAGAATCCTTCTGGTTCTGAGGCAGGATTGCTCTTAAACATTAAAAGTGTGAATCCTTTGAGGAGGAGGACAGGGGAACCCCATCACTGGGGCATTAGAAGTCTCACTCCTGATTCTAACCTACATGATGAGGGTCCCCCACCATCCTCCCAGTACTTCTCATAAGGAACAACTACTTCCCTTTGGTTAGATGAGAACAATGGGGAATAGCGAAGCTGGGTAAATAGGTGGTGCTTGAGTAGAGAAGATGAGTTCAAATGTGGCCTCAGCCGCTTATTAACTGTATCTCCCTAGACAAGTAATTTAATTCCATTTAATTTAATTTAATTTTTTAAAATTAAATTAAATTAAATTTCTATTTAATTCTATTCTCAGTTTCTTCATCTGTAAAATGAGAAGGAAATGACATACTACTCTAGTATGTTTGCTAAAAAAAAAAGCCCCCCCAATACCAATGGGATCACAAAGAATGAGGCATGATTAAAAATGAACAACAAAAAAGAAATAAAAGCAAGATTGAATTTGTATTCTTTAAATTATAGGAATATTTTCAGTCATTTAAGTAAATGCATGTAAAATTCCTATTTTATCTTTGCTTTCTAATTTGCCATATTTCATAACACCATTTAGTCTGGCCCTTTCCTCTCTTTTGATGACAATGTGAAAATGAGGGGGACTAATGACGAGTATGAGAGCGTTTTGTAATCTGATCAATCACAGATCTTAGGAGATTCTCAACCCTTCAACATCCCAGGTGAAGTGACTCAGTTTGCCACTTACTGTCATAACCTTGGGAAAAGGTCATATTTTCTCACCAGGACTCATTTTCCTCATTTGTAATATTAGGATGCTGGATTACATGGCTTTTAAAGTTCCAATTCTAAGTTGGCAATGACAATGACCTAGAGTTACACATTGATCAATGGAAGCGAGATAAATGAGTTTTCTTTGGTACTGTTCATTGCTCAGATGAAATTGTTTTGAGCAAAAAGAGATACATATATGGAGAGGGAAGGAATGGAAGATAATGTTTGTATTGGGGTCTGTTTGCTTTGGAGAAGAAGGATCAGGCAGCTAGTACAGCCCTGGAGGACTGCAGTAGGTCTCCACAGGGTTAGGAATGATGTAGCCCAAATGAGGTAAGAAGTAGACAAAAACATGCAAGACGAGTGTGAAGAGTAACTCAGTGAAAGGTTAGCAGGGAGTGTTAATTGGACCACAAGTCCTCCTCCCTTCTCCTAACCCATAGCACACTCCCTTAACTTAATAACCCTTTGAATGATCCCGGCACAGACAAACATGCTCCCTTAGAGATACCTTGACTGTGTTTGCCCTTTAGAAGGAAAAATAAAGAACAATTATAACCTCAGAGATCTAATGCCCTTCACCTTTTTAAGCTTGTGTCATGACACTCTTTAGCAGTCTGGTGAGACTTAGGCAGGCCCTGTCAAAATAATGATTTTCAACATCTAAAATAAAATACATAAGACTGAGAAGGAGACCAATTATACTGAATACAGTAATCAAATTTTTTTTAACCAATAAGTTCATGGTTCTAGGTCAAGTACCCTTTATTTTTGCTTTTTTGGGGTTTTTTTGCAAGGCAATGGGGTTAAGTGACTTGCCCAGGGCCACACAGCTAGGTAATTATTAAGTGTCTGAGGCTGGATTTGAACTCAGGCACTCCTGGCTCCAGGTCCGATGCTCTATCCATTGCGCCACCTAGCTGCCCCCCAAGTATCCTTTATTAATCTAAGCTTCATTTGATCAAGCATTCTCTTTACATCAGATGGCCATCCATCTTCTGCTTGATGACTTCCAGGAAGGAGAATCCCACTCTATCCAGAGGCAGTTTTATCCTGTGAGATCCCTCTAATTATTAAGGAGTTTTTCTTTATATTATTTCCAAATTTGCTTCTTGGTAACTTCCGACTTCATTGTACTCCCCAGTTCTGCCAGTTGGATCAGGCAAAATAAGTCTACCTGAAAACCTCAAAACACTAAAAGTCAATGTTCATGTCCTATTTCCTCCTTCCCTCTTTACTCTTCTCTGGCCAAAATATCTTTGTACATATGATAAGGTTCTTAGGTGGTTGGGTCCCAAGTTCCCTCACCGCTTTTGTTTCTCTCTTCTAAACACATGCCTAGGTAATCATGTTTGATCCTTCATTTTCACAATGTTTTTTGCAAGGCAATGGGGTTAAGTGGCTTGCCCAAGGCCACACAGCAAGTTAATTATTAAGTGTCTGAGGCCGGATTTGAACTCAGGTACTCATGACTCCAGGGCCAGTGCTCTATCCACTGCGCCACCTAGCTGCCCCTGATCCTTCATTTTCAAAAAAGTCCATGACATCAGGAGGTGATGTCATGATAAACATGCGAATTGGATTTGAGTGAGAGGGAGCTGTACCAAGTCACCAGCCTCACTTTCTCCTCCAGAGCCATCAGAGTTCAATGACCAGATATGAATCAGGATGATGAGAGATGGCTCTGAATGTGAGGCAGTCAGGGTTAAGTAACTTGCCCAAGGTCACACAGCTAGTAAGTGGCAAGTGTCTGAGGCTGAATTTGAACTTCCACCCACCTGAATCCAAAGACAGTGCTTTATCCACTGCCCAACCTAGCTGCCCCAATACACCTATATATTAACAGTAAGTTTTGGGGTAGGTATGTAGAGAAAATATTTTTCTTATTTTTTTTTCCTTAAACTAACTATGTAAACAAAGGTTCAGTGAGCCCTTGAAGAATGGCAGTGTTTAACCAGAGCATTTAGGCTGCCCCACAACCAAATGGCAAGTATCCTTTGTTGGCCGACTAGCAAAGATATATGTGTGAGATGTGAATATTTCTGTTATGTAAAGCTATGTAAGCTGAGTGGCTCTTGACAATTGGATAAGTCCTAAAATGAAATGGTCCCAGGAGACAATGGATTGCCTAAATTAGTAACTCAACTGGTCAAAATACAGTACCTGTTGAACTCCCTTTCAATTATGTCATAATAGTAATTAGTGAGGACTTTGCCACATAGCCCATGAAATATTTCCCCTTGCAGATGAAGTATTAAGGGACCAATAATTTAGGCAAATAAATGATGATTGTCTGATCAAACCCATTAAATTAATAAGGAATGTAATGGTAGTAAATTCTTTGACAAAAGAAAATGGGCTAATGCCTCTGTAGGGAGGAAGCCAAAATATCTTGTGCAAATATTTGGATACTTTCTCTTAAGGTCAAGCAGCTCATTCCATTTTCCTGGCTGTTCGTGATAGGTTCATAGTCCCATCTTTTTTCTTTTACTATGGTCATAAGTAATGGTGTCGATTCCATACTTTTGTCATAGCTAATTGCCACTTTATTGTTCCTGATGGGCAATTGGAGCAAGACTTTTAAAAAGCTAAATGTGAAATGACTAGTAAGGACAAAAAAGAAGGAATTCGGGAATAACAAAGCTCATCACAGTCTGAAGCTATTTCCTGTGGCTGTATTTTAGAATAATTAACAACAGACCTCATCGGGCCCAGCTTGGACAAGTGGGCTGCTACCCCATTCTGGAGCACTGGAGAATCCTGCTTGCTCTACACACTAATGCCCTTCCAAGGCCAATTCAGAAAACCACCCAAATGAATGCCTGACATTCCCACATCAGGTCATCATTAAAGGGGATCTGGAGTAACTGAAACAAATTTGACCTGAATAGAGAGAGTAAATAGAGTTTTTACATGTTTAATTGGAACTATTGGTTTGGTGATCCCTTATGCAAATATGGATAGTTGCCTTCATTGATTCATTTACTCATTCATTAATTCACTGATTTAAATTAATTAGTTAATTTAATTTAATCACTGATTGATTCAATGATTGAGCTATTCATTCATAATCATCTATTCACTTATTTGTTTATTGACTCATTGACTCATTGATTCCCTTGTTTATTCACTTATTCATTTATTTTCATTATTTCATTCATTTATTAACTCAATTGCTTACTCTAGTAATTCAGCAGTTACCTTTTGTACACTTACAGTGTGAAAGTGATTTTTAGAGAAATGATGTCACAGATCAGACTTTTAGTCTTTGTCCAAGACCTCATGTGGAGATGAGGCATTCTGCTCCATTCTACTGAATGTCATGGTCCAAATGGCACATTAGAAACCTTCTGCTCTGACCTGTAGGAAAAGATCAAAGTCAAGTTCTCTGTTTCAAAGTGGAAATAAAAACCAATTGATTCAATGTTAATTATCCCAGTTTTGGTCCCCAAATGATGGATGAAAGGAGATGAGAATTAGATTGTGCTTCTGTCTTGCTTAAAAGTCCACCAGAATGGAGTCTTCTAAGTAGTAAGGTAAAATTTAATTATTTTAAGTTCATTTTAGAGAATAAGACAAAATCTCTTGTTTTTAAGTCATGGTGGTACAACAAGCTTCAGGAAACAAATATCCTGGGACTATGAGGTTTCTGGGTTAAATTTCTTCTAAATGACCCCAAAAAGAATTGTATTTCCAAGTATTCTAGTAAATTCTATCTGGGTTTTGTCTCAAGTACCCTATTTGGCTTGTTTTAGGGATTCAATAAAATCGAGGCAATACTCATTTCATTTACTCATTCAATAAATACTTATTATGTATCTACTATGTCCAAGTCACTCATTTCAGGTTAGATAAGAAGCAGGTCTGACCAAGGGGAAAATTCTTAACAGCTGAAGGTGTCCTAGAGCTAAGTGGGGTATTCTGGGAGATACTGGCTCCCCCATTACTAGAGGTTTTGAGGTGAAGGTAATAGGATGTCTTGTGGGGACTGGGTTCAAGAGATCTTTGGTTAGACTGTAACATAGGTTGACCACTGAGGATTTTTCCAACTCAGAGGCTGTGATCCTGTATTTCCATATCCACAAGTGAACTTCCTTTCTTGCTTTGGTATTATCATTTTCATTGAGGATGTTTAGGGGCTATTTTTTCCAGGCAGGTGTTGGGAGAGATGGCCTCTGAGTTTCTATGGCATTGTAAAGAGTCGTGAGTTTTTGGTTTTGTGGTAATTTTGTTTACTTGCTTGGTTTTGCTGAGGCAGATAAGTGTGGCTGAAAATTCTGTCCTCGAACTGCCAGGTCGCACAGTGAAGAGACATTAATTAGTGGTGGAGGCGAGGAAAATCTGAGTTCAGATCTTGCCTCTAATACTAATTGACTAAGTCACTGAACTTCTCTGGACCTCAGTTTCCTCCTCCACAAAATAGGGATAATAATACCCCCAATTCATAGGGTGGTTGTGAAGCTCAAATAAGATAATAGCTATAAAGTGTTTGGCAGACTTTAACATGCTAGATGATTGCTAACGATCATGAATTTAAGGCCTTTGTTTCATGAGCACTTTTCCCCAACAATTGGAATGAGACGATTATGTAGTCTTTATCTGGGAAAAAGTAAAGTAGAGAGTTTAGGTCTTAATTATTTCTTTCCCTATTTGTCCTCAATATTGCATTTTCCCTTGTTTGTCTTCAATACAACACTCACATTTATATAGCATTGGGGCTCATAAAGGACTTCCCCCCCCAAGAATGCTGAGTTAAGTAAACACAGCCCCATTTTACAGCTAGGGAAACCGAGACAGACAATGTGCCCAGGATCCCACCTCTAGTAAATAAATTGGAACTCGTCAGCCTGAATCCAGATCCAGTGCTCTGTCCATTTTACCACAGCTCAGATATAAGATCCTTCAGTAGAAAGGAAGCTCTATGAGGGCAGAAACTATTTGCATTTTCTTCTTTGCATCCCAGAACCCAGTCCTCACTTGGTAAGTGTTTAACTCATGGAGCAACTCTTGATTATTGAATTGAAAGGACGTGAAGCTGATCAGGGGCCTTAGACTTTAGAAGTCGAGCAGTGAGGTCTAGCAACCAGCAAGTATTTATTAAGTACCTGCTGTATGCCAGATTCTTAGATACAAACATGAAAACAGCTCTCTTCTGCCTTAGCCAACATCCCCAAAAGAGCAGATCCTCCCCTGGAAAGGCTCACATTACATGGATTCAGGCAAAATCCCATTGTAGGGCCAGCTACTTCAATCCTCTCATCCAACAGGTAAGGAAAGTGAGACACCTAAAATTAAGTGCCCAGCTCAAAATGAAATACTTTTGAAAGTGTCAGAATAAGGATTTGAACACAGGTCCTCCTAAGTCTGGGGACCAGCTAGGTGGTGCAATGGATAGGGTGCTGGTCCTGGAGACAGGAAGACTCAACTTCTTGAGTTCAGACACTAGCTATGTGATCCTTGCCTCAGTTTCTTCCTCTGTAAAATGATTTGGAGAAGGAAATTGCAATGCCATTCCTTTATCTCTGCTGAGAAAACTTCAAATGGGATCATGGACCATCAGACATTACTAATAGCCAAATTTTCTAATTCTGAGTACAATCTTCTGTTCAGTACACTAGGGTCACCTGGTCTGATCCTCTCATTTTAGAGATGAATAAACTTAGGTCTAGATAGGGCAAGAGCCTCATCTTGGCTCACATAAGGAGTGAGACTGGAACAGAAATGAATTTCTCATGTACTTTGGTGTTTTTTTGGTTTTTGCAAGGCAAGTGGGGTTAAGTGACTTGCATAAGGTCACACAGACACAATCATTGTGTCAGGCTATATTTGAACTCAGGTCCTCCTGTCCCAGGGCTGGTGCCCTATCCACTGTGCCACTTAGCTGCCCCTTTTCATGTACTTGGATTGGGAAGGCCTCGTCTATGGCACACATTGCCTCTTTTTGCTTTTCTTTTCATCCCCAAACTTAGCACATCGGAAGCACTTAATAAATATGTGGTAACTGGCTGATTCTCAAATCATAATCTTCCTTCCCCCACCTTAGAAGAGGGTAGACACTAGAATAAAGCTAGCTGACATGTATCTGGCCTTTCAGGGATTACAAATTACACAAATTATCTCATTTGACCTTTGCACCAACTCCACAAAATGAACCCATTTTCAGATGAGGGAAGATCACTTTCCTCAGAGTCTCTGAGAAGGCCTTCCTGACTCCAAGGTCAAAATACTGCGAAGACAAGTATAATTCTTTATGCAAATGATGTTCCATCTAATCTAAGGAACAAGAGTCCTCAAGGCTTGGCCGATATGCATGTGCTGCTGAAGAGATGTAGTTCTTGTAATTACATATTGATGGACAACACCTTTCTTTGACTCACTGAATTACCACTTTGGAGTACACCTGTTTACCTGACCAAACCAGGAAGCCTTCCCAGCCGTCAAGCCCAGGAAGTGAAGAATGATCACTATTTAAAGCTCCTAGAGATGGTGAAGGAGGCCTGAGCAAAATTATTTGAGTTGGAATTTGGCCATGCTGAAGGCAAAATTCATGAGAATTATGAAGTAGATGAGAAATGTGCTACTGAGTGTGGAGTGTACGGAGTTATCAAGGTGAAATATGAACTGTTCACAGCCCAGCCTTGCTTGCCGAAGAGCCGCGGAGGCCACATATTGAATCAGTTAAGTGCCAAGAGGGAGAAAAGGACTCTGGGAAAGGCCCTTTACTCACAGAGGAAAAGGCTGGTGCTGAAATTGGCTTGGTCTTCCTAATGTGACTCTTTTGATCTTAAATCTAGAAGGGAAGCGCTCCGGTTAGCAGAACAGAGCTGAAAATGCTATTCAATATACTCATTTACTAAGGAAAAAAATAATCAGCCCTGGGCTTGGGGAGGAGGTTGCTGTGCAGCTTTGAAGGACAAAAAACAAGGGTCATCTTCTGCCTTTTCCTGCAATTCTTCCCTACCCCAGCAGCTGTCATCTCAAACATTGGAAGCAAACATAAAACATATTCTGGTGTAGATATAAAAATAGGAATTCTTCAGGAAAAGCCAACCAGAAAGGGCTCTGAGATGCCCTTTTCATCACTCAGTCTTAACTGTGGCCCCAAACCTAGGGAAATAATGCTCAGCAAACACTTATCATGTGCCAAACATTATGAGAGGCATGGAAGGGCACACATACAGAGTAAAATCTGAAACAGATTCAGAAGGGCGTGAGAATAAGAGAGACAATATTCACATAATACAATGTACTTTATACATGCTAACTTATTGAATCTTTACAATAGCCCTTCAAGGAAAGCATCATTATTATCCTCATTTCACAGATGAGGAAACTGAGGCTAAGAGGGGTCAAGTGACTTGACTGGGGCAACACAGTAAGGAAATATATGAGGCAGGATTTGAACTCAGATCTCTCTTACTCTGTCTCATACACCATCTACTATATGTACTACCTAATTATATGAATACTTTTTTTTTAGGTTTTGCAAGGCAAATGGGGTTAAGTGGCTTGCCCAAGGCCACACAGCTAGGTAATTATTAAGTGTCTGAGACTGGATTTGAACCCAGGTACTCCTGACTCCAAGGCCAGTGCTTTATCCACTATGCCACCTAGCTGCCCCTTATGAATACTTCAAAAAAAAGATAACCTGGAACCAGAATCCCCAGACTGAATCTTGTGATCTTTGGCAAGTCATTCACTCCCTTTTTCCCCTGGATATCACTTTCCCCAAACTTAAAATAAAAGGACTGGGCTAAACAATCTCTATGGTCCCTCCAAGTTTTAAATCTATGATCCTTTAGACAGTAGTCATTTTTCCTTTGTCAAAAACTTTACAAAAAATAAATTTTCACTGATATCTTTTGTTTTGTATCATTTAAATTTCCCCAATTCATGGAGCAAATAATATATATAACAAATATGTAACATATAGCAAGTAATTTTTTTAAGAAAAAGAAACCCAGCCAAAGCAATCAATACATGGCGGGGGAGGGGAAATCTGACAACCTAGGCAGTTTTCCATCTACGGATCCCACACCAAGTTCTGCAAAAGAATGCTTTGTGCAATTCTTAAAATAGAGGTGGAGAAGGGGGTGAAGTGTTTATGCTATCACCCCTAAGGGTTTCCAGACACCTTAATACATAACACACTTGGAGAAAGACTGTACCAGTTACTTCCACTATTTTGCCAAAGGGAAAATTGAGGTTTAGTGATATGAGATTATGGTCCAAGATCATGCAGCTAGGAACTACTGGAGCCAGGATTTGAACCCAGAAGGCCCCTATCCTCCAGATTTCCCCACCTTAGAAAGGAGAAAGGAGAAGATGTTGACCAACATCCCTTTTTTCCCTGGAGGTTACCAACACACCATGGTTAGGCAAGCTTGGTGGAGACAGGCAGGGAAGGAGGACTAGGTTTGAAGTCCTGCCTGTGGAATGAACTGACTGTTTTGGGACCCCCATGAAGGGAAAGCAAAGATCGTGTCTTCCCTTGCTTTTGTCATTCCCCATGATGCCCAGTATTCTGTTCTTCTTTGTGAGCACCATAATATGCAGACCACTCTATGGGGAAATGAGAAGAGCCTTGACTTTGGAGGCAGATTAGAGATGGAATCATGGCTCTTTCCACTTTTCAGTTGTTGGCATATGAGTAAAGCCTTTGATCTCTCTGTCTTTTTTTAAATTGGTATAATCGAAATCATGCTGCTTTCATCACCTGCCTCACAGTTGTTTTGTGAGGCAGGACTGAAGCATCTTTCCTCTTCCTTTCCCCATCTCCACACACACAGAGCCTCAGGTATAGGTCCTCAAGTCAGCAGTTGTTTGTAGCTCCACAAGCATCCCAAACTATAGCTCATGAACTTCCACTGATGAGTTTTTTTAAGTTCTTACAAGGCAGGGGGTTAAGTGACTTGCTCAAGACCACACAGCTAGGTAATTATTAAGTTTCTGAGGCTGGATTCGAACTCAGGTCTTCCAGGCCTAACCACTGATTGTTTTTTATAATCAGTCAAACACATTATCAGTGGGAATAGCATAGGGATCATCTATGTGGACTTACACATAGGGAATAAACATGACCAAGATACATGTATGAAAAAGGCAGTCATGCTTCTGAAATTATAGAATATAATATAACTTCTTAAAGACAGGACTCATCTTCAGGATCCTCTCTGGCTTAGTATGCAATTTAAAGGAGAGTGAAAGTTATGCAAGGAAGTGATTCTCCTCCTACCTAGCTGGACTTTTTGCATCTTTCCTTAATTATGCAAATCTATCAACAACAAAATACTGATGCTTTGATGCTCCATCTTGATTGGTGAGAAATGTCTCTATCTTTCAACATAGAGATGTGAATCATTATTATCTAGTTGTTTTGTTCAGAATCCCTATGACAAAGGCTAATAGGGAAACTGAGACCTAAGGAAGGGATTATAATAAGGTATATAACTTTTCACAGTTGAAATCAGGGCTAGCAATAATGAGAACATAGAGCTCAAAGGAGCTTCAACCAAACTCCTCATTTACAGATGAAGGAACTGAGTAGTAGGGATATTAAATGACTTGGCAAGATCACACAACTACTAAGTGGCAGAATTTGAATGTAGGTCCTCTGACTCCCACATCTTTGTTCTTTGCCACTTTACCAGACTCTCCCAATCAGAGGACCATTGTTCTCCTCCATGTAGAAGGTTGGCTCCTTCAGTTAATGATTGTTTCATCACTGCTTGGTTTCCATATTTCACGATGGCCAACGTTAGTCGTCCACACTGTGAATGTCTAAGGAGTTTTTCTACACAAAGTAGAAAAATAATTCATAATATTGTATTTTAAAAGGTAATACCTTCCAACAGAGTTAGCAACTGACTTATAAATTAGTAGATGAGGCTTAGTGGTCTGAGTCTCAAAGATGCCAAAGGAAAGCTTGTGACCTGTTCGAGTCACACAGCTTTTAAGTGTCACAGACACGTCAATTCTGAAACTCTATTATACCACATTGTTTATAGTTATTCACATCACAAACATGTTGAATAAGTTAAAATGTTTGTGACTGCTTGGGTTTGAGCCACCTCACTCCTACCCTATGTACACAAGTCTAGATTGAAACTGGTCTCTGTCTGATGTGTTGGCATTCAGGGGCTGCCTCTTCTCCATGGTAATTTATCGTTTTGTTCTGCACATTTTTGCAAAATTCAAAAGCAGTTTGAACTTTGAAAAACAAGTCGGGACAATTTAACTTTTGTGTGTAGGTTTTAAAACTTAAGGAATGGGAAGATGTCTTTCATTTGTATTCTTTATTATCCATTTTACTTACAAAATGTAGAGGCATGTAAATTACCTGTCAGTTTTATTACCACAGAGCTCCAACTACTCTTACTTAAGATAAAAGTCATTCCTGGTGTAATCTCTCACTTTTTTTCCAGGAGAATTCAACGTGGGGGGCACATCTCCAGCCCAGATGGATCCGACGTGGACTTCCACCCCTTTAACCTAGATTATAGTTGGACTTGAAGGCAGGAAATGACATATCTCAGTGGCGATCAGCTGTGCTCCCTGGAAAGTCTATTTTAAAGCACTTTCCATTTTAAATATGGCAATAAAATATCGGGCCAGCAGAGTCTGATAAGGATAAAAGCAATAGATTCAAATCCAATCTAAATCTGACATTGCCTAGAACAGAATTCACATTGGGAAGTCAGGCCTCATTTATGGGGCCATAAATGGGTGGGCCAGCTATAATTTGGGTATTAAACTTGTAAAATATATTGATGGCATGGAAGAACTAAATAAATAATTTACTACAAGAAAATTGGAAATCTTTACACGGTCCTTAATTGACCAGTCGGTCTCCTAGATTCTTGACGGCTCCCTATTTTGCATTCACTTATTTTCATGAGTTGGATTTTTCCCCCCACTTGAATTTAATTTCCCCCTACAGGGAAGGACCACAGGTTAGTATATTGCTAAAAACACACATAATTTCCATTTAAAGTTCTGCCCATTGGTTCTATGTCCGTTGACAATTTTTTTATATTATTAAGAGAATAATTATTGCATCTTTGGGTTTTCCAGGGATTTGGTACTTTTCTTCTTTTTCCCTCCAAATGTCTTGGGAGATGTTACCCTGATGATTGCTGCTCTGAAAAAAGACACTGGAAGGTTATAGATGAATGAAGTGCATTATAAAAGACAGACTATAACAAAATAAATAAATAAAGATTTTGTTTAAAAACAACAGATGGGGTGGCTAGGTGGTGCAGTGGATAAGAGCACCGGCCCTGGAGTCAGGAATACCTGAGTTCAAGTCTGGCCTCAGACACTTAATAATTACCTAGTTGTATGGCCTTGGGCAAGTCACTTAACCCCATTGCCTTGCAAGAACTAAAAAAAAAAAATTTAAAAAAAAACAACAGACCAAATCTTTTTTTTCCATGTTTTTAAGAGTTAAGCATTTATAGAACATCTACAGTATACTAGGGAGGGTGCTAGATGCTAGGAACATAAAACAAGAAATGAAATAGTCCTGCCCTCAAGAAACTTTTTTTGTATTAGTAGGGAAGGAGAAGAGGAATTAGAAAGATTGAGCCGAATCTGATACACATCTGGGAGATGGTAAAGACAGTTTCATAAGAAGGAAATGGGAGAGTGTGTGTGTATGTGTGTGTGTGTGTGTGTGTGTGTGTCGTCTGTGTGTATATGATGCTTATATTAAAGAAAATGAGTAAATTCCATCAAAATAATTACTTTTGGGGCATCTAGGTGGTGCAGTGGATAGAGCACCAGCCCTGGAGTCAGGAGGACCTGGGTTCAGGCACATGTCACCTAACCCTATTGCCTTGAAAAAACTAAAAATAAAAAAAGAATTATTATTTATGCTAATTGATCTTGAAATTATAGGGATTAGCTGGGTATCTTTCAAATAGCTAAACAGAGAATTTGTAAGCAATCATCATTGCTTATAGTGATAGAGATCTCAACAGGATGGAACAATAAGATATTATTTAATATATATAAATGTAAAGCTTCATAGTTGGGTTCAAAATATAAGCTTCACAAAAACAAGATGGAAAAAATGTAAATGAATAGCAGTTTGTTTTGAAAAGATTTCATGGTTTCCCTGGATATGATGAGACAGTCAAAAAAATCGAATGTAATTTTAAGCAGAAAGCCCGGGACAAGGAACAACTCTCCTGTTGTCTCCTGTCCTGATTTCATATTCAGGTTCCCCAGTCTGTACCTTGGCTCTGGAGAGATGGGTTAAGTTCTGGGAAGCATCTTTGAAGGAGGACATTGAAAATAAGGGGAGTACTCCAAGGGGGCATTTCCTTGTTTCTGGTCTCCTCATTTCCGACTTGCTTCATATGTCCTTCCATTTTCACCATATACCTCTTCTTCTTTTTATTTTGCCCAAATATTATCCTAGGATATAACTTATTTGCAGCTCAGTGGTGTAGTGGAGAGAGCGCCAGTCCTGAAGTCAGGTAGATCTGAGTTCAAATCTGACCTCAGACACTTTCTAGCTATATGATCCTGGACAGCTCCAAATGCCTTGGAAAGACAAATAAAATAAAGTGTCAGCTATTTTTATTGCTGTTATAAGAATCACACAAGTGTATCCTGGTAGAAGGTGAGTAGAGGTGAGATCCAGGTGCTAATCCTCCAAGACCACGAACATGGCTGATCTAAAGCTAGTCCTCCTCTGTCCTACAGTAATCAGCATTTCTTTTGTTTCACTCTCATTTTTACTGATATCATTGGTTTTTTTATATCCTCATTCATTTCTGATTACATTCCTTCCCCACATAGCTCTTTTTCAAAGTAATAAAAATTAACAATAGAAAAAAGCGAGGGAGGAGCAGTTCAGCAAGACCAACCAACAGATCTGCTGTATTAGACAATATACGTAATATTCCACATCCATAGTCCCCAACTTCCACAACGAAAGGAGAAAACTGCATTTCATTTCTCAGTTCATTTGGGGGGTCAAATGTTGCTGCTATCATTATATAATATGGAGTTTGAGCTTTGTTTTTTTTCCTATCAACATTATTGTTTTCATTCTCTGTGTTGTTAGTCTGATTCTGCTTACTTCTCTTGGAAGGTTGGCACCCTGCAATGTCACCTTCTGGATCACCCCAAGGGAAAGGCAATCTATGACCCTTCTCACTGCCTTACAATGGATGGGGCACTGGACTTGGAGGCAGGAAGATGCTGGGTCAGACTCTGATTCAGAGACTAACTGGGTGATCCTGAGCAAGTCACTTACATACTAAGTGCCTCAGTTCTTCATTTATGAAATGAAGGTGTTCGACTTAGTGGTCTCCAAGTTCCCTTCTAGGTCTGTCTATGACCTTGTAACCTATAGAGCAAATTTCTTCTCTTTAAGCCTCAGTTTCTTCATCTGTAAAATGGGACGGGGGTGGACTTGATGACTTCCAAGGTCTGTTTGAGTTCTAGAATCATGATTTGGATTCTGGTGCCCTATAGGGCTGGGGACAGATTCTGAAAAGATCTGCAAATGTACTAAAGATGGGACAGTTGTTAAGGGGATGGGAGGTAGGGAAGGAAGTCAATATTTACATAGTGGCCTACTGTTGGCCAGGCTGAACACTCATTTGATTCTCACAATATCCCCAGGAAGTAAATGGTATTATATTATTATTATTATTATTATTATTACTATTACCATTTTACAGATGAGGAAACTGAGGCAAGCAGTGGTTAAATGACTTGCCCAAGTTCACACAGCTAGTAAATGCCTGAAGTTGAATTTGAACTCAGGTCTTCCTGACTCTAGGCCTGGTACTCCTGTACCAAGCCATGATGATCCTTCTTCCAAATTGCAACCAGTCACTGCCCTATTAAAAGTATTCAGTTATTCTATTAATATTTTGCATCTATCCTTCCCCTAAGACCTTATTTAACCAAAATAGTAATAATAGTGGGTTTCTTTTTTCCCCTAATGAATTCATGGTGCTCCTTGGAATGTAAATCTTTCCTGCCAGCTGGGTGAATGCCACTGTCCGTGAAGAGCGCCAGCATTTGGGTTGGCTATAAAACAAGGCTTGCTCCCTTTGTGGTTCAGCACATCAACTTCTCCTAATCCAGCTGCTGTGGAACAGGAAATGCCTTTTCCAAAGGATGCTCAGAAATTGTGTTCTTTGGTGGCTGCTTAGGGTGAGATGCTGACCAGGGGGATCTCTGCAGGTAAAACTAAAATACCACAGCATATTTCCCAAGGTGGAGGGGGGTGGGGGAAATATCTATAAGCAAGGGAAAATATTTTCTCTGTGGGCTTTTTGCCTGGAAAGAAGATTCCATTGCTTGGTTTGTGGTGACCTAAAGAAGAAATAACTGAAAATAGTATTAAGCAAAGAACTCAGTTTGAAACCCCAAACAGGATGTATACTTTTGCCCTGCTATTTTCTGTATTTGAAGCTTAGAAGATCCAAACCCAAGATCCTTGTTTATATTCAATTTAGCTATCTGAAGTGGTAAAAACCAATTTTCTCCTTTTATTTACTGGATGTCCGCATAAGATTTATACCCAAACTTTCTCTCCAAGAGCTCAAAGCACAGAGAACTATTATGTCACCTTGGGACAGAAGCTTTTTTGTATTGGCTGGGAGTTCTGGGAAAAGAGATCATCTCCCCCCAAGACTTTTCATAGGCTGACCCTCAGCCTAAAACATTCTCCTCATTTTCAACAATTGGGATTCCTGGTTCCTTTCAAAACTCGGATTAAGAGGCTGCTTTTGGTTTCACTGGTTCTTAAAATACTCTTCCTTGAAATGAGTTGACAAATGGAGAATGTTTTTTTAGCATGGCAGCACCACACAAATAGTAACTATTATTATATAGTCACTATTTCTTTATCTGTGCTGATGTCATCTTCCCATAGTGGAGTTTAATCCAGGGATTCCTAACCTTTTTTGTAGTATGGACTTGTGTTAGCCTAATGAATGAAGCCCTTTCACCATTCTCAGAAGAATGCACTTAAAGATTAAAAATAAAATAACTATAATTACAAGGACACAAAGGATACAGAAAGAGACTTAGCAAAAATAATTTTAGAAAAAGTCAGTCTATAGACTCCAGGTTCACCCTTAAAGCTTGATTTAAATTCCTTGAACAAAGGAAGAGACTGGTTTCTGTCATTGTATCCCAGGATGTAGCTTAGTGACTTGGAACTCTTTAAGGTGGCTTTGGAGGGCAGACTCATGATTTGGTTGATGTAGGGAACTCCTAGGTGAGGAAACTCCTTTTACTAGAGCAGATTAACAGCTATTCTGCTATCTATAGTCTTAAAGAATTGCCTGTAACAATGAGAACTTAAGTGACCTGTTCAGGGTCACACAGCCAATATGTATATCATATATGAATACAAGACCCCAAGACCAGAAGCTTTCTATCTATTATCTTATGCTGTTTCTCACTAGCTCTTATTAAATGCTCAGTGAATAAATGAATGAATGAGTTAATGAATGAAAGGAACTTTAGGGGAAACAAGTCTTGTTTGTTTTACATTAACTCTCAAAATCAAGAATAAATTAACCCCAAAAATTAAGAAAAATGTTATAGGATTTGCTGGTAATGTTCCAGAGGGAGAAGAGAGGAGGTGAGTTAGATTATGAGTCTCCTTTCCTGGACCATTTGAAATGGTCTCTGAATCATACCAAAAACATTTGCTGAGCAGCCCCTTTAGCTCCCAGGTTAAGATGGGCCAGGGCTTGCTGGACACCCCCACAAAGCCAATCCATTAGAATACCCTGAAGAAGTATAAGGAATGGACCCAGGAGGAGAAGAGGAGGCTGGGTTGCTTTGGGAAATCATGGAGTGCTTTCAAGAACCCCTCCCCCCCAAAGCATCTTTCTGAAACAATGACCCATTTTTAAAAATGCAAAGTTCTTTTTGGGATGTTCTATGATCATGAATGATGGAAAGCACAATCTGCAAAGAATTAAGAATGAGGATCACTCAAGGGGCCATGGAGAGGCCATGGGCAAGAGCAGGTCACTACAATCCTCTCACAAAGACTTGTATCAAGGGAGGGAATGCCTTTGTCTGATTCTATTCTTTTTTCTGTTGTAGAGCACTGCATTTTTAAAGAAATAATGTAATAATATACTTTGATTTTGCATCACAATTATTTTCAGACAAGTAGTTCATCCCAATTGAACCTTCTTTTGTTAGAAAGAAAAAGTTAAGCAAAAATAATTATGAAGTGACTCCATCTGAATGAAGGCAGTGTTGTGTTCTCTACAGAGGAGGGAAATATGCTTCCTGATCTCTAGGCCTAAGGCTTGATGTTATTTTTACTCAGAATCCAGATTTTTTTCATTTACATTATTGCCATCTTTATGTAGATCATCTATTGTTTTGGGCACTTAACAAATATCATCTCATTTTTTCCTTCCAACAACCTTGGAAAGAAGGTTCTATTACTATTCCCATTTTACAGATGAGAAAATTGAAACAATGAGAGGGGAAGTGACTTGGCCAGGTCACACAACTAGCAAGTGTCCAAGGTTGGATTTGAACTGAGGTCTTCCTAACCTCAGATCTAATGTTCTATGAACTGCAGGGCCATCCAGTTGCCACAGATCTTGGTTCCTATGATTTTGATTAATAAAATCTGCATCGGGTCACATGAATCATTCCATATTTCTCTGAATTAATCACATTTGTCATTTCTTACAGTATAAAATATTTTATTCCATCCAACAACCAAAGTTGCTTCTGCCATCCTCTGGTCAATGTATACCCATCTTGTTCCCAGTTCTTTGCACCCACAAAAGGGCATATGAATGTGAACACATTGTGGGGGCATTGGTCACTTGGAGTGAGAAGCACAAGGCTTGCCTCCTGCTAGTTCACCCTTTTTGATTTAACTGTCTCGGAATCTTCCTTGCTCCTCTACCTTCCCTCAAGCTAGTTTGATCTGGCTTCATCACACCCTTGAGTCATAGATTTAGAATCAGAAAGGGCCTCTGAAGAAACTGAGGCAAAGAAAGTTAAATGACTTACCTGAGGTCACCCTGCTTGTAAAGGGCTTAATTAGAAGTCAAACCTAGGTCTCCCAACTTTCCATCCAGGGTTTTTTCCTTCAAGACCACAATGATTCCAACTTCGACTCTGGTTTTTCTCCTAATGTCTTAGAGACCAAGGCTAGAAGCTTTATCCTACTCAGTTGGGTAGAGGAAAGTGGATGGTTTCATACTTCCTTTGTCCCACTTCAGTTTAACAAAAGGGTTTTTCAGCTGCACAAGTAAGAGCCCTGGAGAGATGGGGAGGGTCAGGAGCCAACAGTTGCTGAGAAGTTCAAGTGTATCTGAACTTAGCTTCTTCTCAAAGGACCCCAGTGACCACAGGTTGAACAATAACTTGGGGTGGATTTGATTTCCTTTGAGTTACATGGCCCATAAAAAGGCACCAGGGCTTCTCCTCTCCTCTCTCCAACTTGGGCAGATGTGCATACTCAGGTTACACCACTTGATTTTCCCTCCCAGCTGGTCCTTGTTAGGTTACCTGCAACAGGATAGCTTCCATCTCGGATTCCATTTTACCATCATGTGGATCCCCCTCAGGAGCCTTTCCTCCCCAGTATTCAGAGCCAATGGACCTCTCTTTAAGTCCCATCTCTATCATTTCCTATATGACAAGGATAATTCATTTAACCTTATCAACTCTTAGCTTCCTCTTGGGTAAAATGAAGGAGCTGAACACCAGATGCTTCTGAGGTCTCTCCCCATTCTAAATCCAGGCCCTTTGGTTCTCTAACATATTCTGAATAGCATTTATTTGTCTATTATCTCCTCTTTGGACTGGAGCTTGTTGAGGGCAGGAGTCATCTTTTTGCCTTTCTTTGAATCCCTGATGTTTAACCTAGTGCTTGGCTTGTTTAGATGTTTAATAAATTGTTGACTTGACTCTAACTACCCAGGGCCTCAGTTTCTTCCTCCTTAACATGAGGAAGTTAGACTTAATAACCTCTGAAACCCCCCTTCTTCCCCCAAACTTCCTCCAACTTTAACAGCATGAATATTGGTCTTTCCTGATGTGGATTCTGACCCAGGATGCCTCAGGTCCCAGCTCAGGTTAGTATCTGAGGGCACCAGATAGACTCTGATTCATCTCACTGACCTTCTGGGTTCCTCTCTGGGATAGCTGCAGCCCCCATTCTTGCCATCTCTATTTCTTTTCTTTCTTGGAGGTGATTTGAGGGAATGTGTGTAAATCTAAACATCCTCCTGGCTAGAGAAGCAGTCTCAGAGGCACTGCTGCTTGCGGATAGCATGGCTGCCTCTTTTTCATTCTGATTAAGCCCCTGGAGACCCATAGTCCAAACATGAAGGGAAAGTACATTTTAAATGAGTTCATAGAACCCAAAAACCCTGGCTGTGAGTACAAAGAGGCTAATGGTGTTTTAGCCATTTCTGCATTTGTCCTCACAGCACTGGGTATCCCTGAGCTCTCGATGAGGGATTCTATTCTTCCTGAGATCATCCATAACACAAAAGCAGAAATAAAATATACCAAGCCAGGTAAATAGGTAAGCACATGAGAGAAGGCTTAGGGGCTTTCTCTCAACAAGTCCAAGGTCAGGAGTCATGACTTGTAGCAGGTCCACGAGGCTCACCTTCATCAAAAGTATGGCCTGCTAAGTCAATATCACCCCTTTGCCCTTTCCAAGAGGGCAGATTTTCTGAAGCAGAAGGGCACTGTAGATTTGGAGTTAATCCATTTAGTTTTGTTTCCTCATCTGTAAAATGAGAGGGCTGGACACAATGACCTCTGAGGTTCCTTCCAGCTGTAGACCTTTGATCTTATGATCCTTGGGTTTGTCCAGAGATTGGCAAGAGAAAGGGCAAGAGAGATGAACTAGACAAACCTTTCCCTCTAGCAGTAGAATCTGTTCACAACCAAGATTCAAAGGGTCTTGTCAATCACCTCCATAAACACAACCAATAAATTAGTCAGCACGGATTTATTAAGCATCTGCTGTATACAAGGAACTATATTAGGCATTGGAATACAAATACAATAAATTTATACTCTCAAGAAACTTCTATTTTAAAGGGTAAAAACAATACATTAAAAGGAACTAAAATGTGGAGGAGGGAGGATGAGAGGATGGTACTCAGAAGGAGACATGTTGCAAATATTTGGAGAGTCCTGAGCTGAGCTGGGCAAGAAGTGAAGCTGGCAGACCTAGGCTCTTCTTTAAAGGGTTTTAGAAGAGGAACTCATTAACTGGGGGAGGGGTGGGAGCAAGCTGTTGGAGAGGAGAGAAAGTTGAGAGACTCAGGAGTGGAGCCTAGAAGAGATGGGATGTTGGCAAGTTGGAGACTGCCCAGAGCAGAAAGGACTGAAGACTGTTCTGAAAGGACACTTTAAAGGATTTGGAGATGTTTAGACTCAGGGAAAGGACATTTGTAGGGGGAGGGAGTAAGGGGAAAGGGGCAAGGAGAAGGGGCAGATAAAGAATGGTAATTGCTTTCATGTATTTGAAGGGGTAAAATGTGGAAGAGAGAAAAGCCTTTCTCTGATTGGCCCCAAGAGGGCAAAGACAGCAGCAATAGGTAGGAATTTTGGAAAGAAAGATGTAGATTTGAGTATTGTCAGAGTTCCTGACCATTAGCTCTATTCCAAAGTGGAACCATGGGAAGGAATGGTTTCCCTCCCATTGGAGGACTTCAAGAAGAAGATGAATAACCAATTCTTGGGTAAGGGAGTTGGACCAAATGACTCCTAAAGTTCTGAGATTCTATTTTGAGTGGTTGGCTCACAGTAGATATTTAAAGTGGTCCTAGCATGAGTGCAGAGCTGCCTTGGGCCTTCATTCTGAGATAGAGCCTGTAGATGCCCCCATTTGCTCCCCAGAACCCTGAGTTTGTGAAAAAAAGGCAACAGACATTCACTTTGGGGTATTGCTCTGAAGGGCTCAGTTGGGTGGAGAGAGCTACCTTTGCGTGACAAGGGGAGGTATTTCCAGATCCTTTTAAACCTTTTGGGGGACATTACAATCATTACCCAAGAGATCAGGATGCAGAGACCATCCTTGGTCACCAGGTCTACAGAGTTGGCATGGAAAGGGAACGGGGGGGGGGGGGGTGGTATGCACAGTGAGGGTTGTAGGACAATTCTACTGAATCCTTTGGTTGAGAAGCTTGGGCAAGAATGTCATTTAGCCTTGCACCAATCAGAGCAAATGGGGTAGGTGGGGGGAAGGGAATACAGCCACAATCTCTCCATGCAAATAAATCCAATCCCAGTACAGAGCATTTGGGAAGTCAAATAGAAGAGTCATTAACTTTTAAAAATAGGGGCAGATAGGTGGTGAAGTAGATAGAGCACCGGCCCTGGAGTCAGGAGGGCCTGAATTCAAACACTTACTAATGACCTAACTGTGTGACCTTGGGCAAGTCACTTAACCCCATTGCCTTACCACCACCCCCCTAATTGAATTTTTTTCCTTAGTTAAAAAAAATCCACATTGTCTTTTTATTACAGCATTCATTTTCTCTAATAATGAATCTTTCTCCTTTTTCAACCTCTTTATTTTCAAGTTGCTCTCTTTGCTCATGCCACACCCCAGTCAAAGAAAAAATTATGAAGCAGGTGAAGGTATTTTACCAGGTTGTTTTATCCCGTGCCTTCCCTCCCTCCCTACCAACGATTGTTAGGGTCCTTTCCCAATGACCCTTGTCCTAGTCCTCCCTTAGGCTCCATTTTGAGAAGTAAATCCCATTAAAGAGTGAGCTGATAAGCTGTTAAAGTGCTATCTGCCCCTCCCAGAGGCTCAGCCTTATTTTACTTAGGGATCTTGCAAGATGGCAATCCAAAGATATGAATCTCTAAGGTGGAATACTGACATTTAAGAGAGTGAGGTAGAGACCGTAAGGACCTGACTAGCCTCACCTTACTTGTTTTTCAAGATACTCCCATGAAAACATGAATATGTCCATCATATTACCTTTTAGAAATTTCATTAAAACCATTACTCTAGAGCTGGATAAAAATTCAGCAAGTATTCTAAACCAACACCTTCACTTTACAGAAGAGGAAACTGAGGCTCAGTGGGTGACTTAGGCAAAGGGAATGTAAGTAGCAAATGTTATTGTTTTGGCCAAAAACCCTGAAGGTCTTCCCTTCCTAGAATGGTTTTTTTCCTTTGATTATGCAAAAGAGATCATTCTTTGCCTCATTTCTTTCTTACTTCGCCTGAATCATAGAATGGGCTTTGCCTCAACCAAACTGACATCTGTTAAAGGTCTTAGCTTAAAAAGACCCAGTTCTCCCACTGCATCCCAGGTCCTCTCCAGGGATCCTGATCCACATCTGGCCATTGGATCCAGATGATTCTAGAGGAGAAAGTGAGAATAGTGACATTGCACAGTCCTCCCTCACTTAATCCAATTCACTTGCAAGTCATAGCATCAATTCCTGATGTCATGGTCCTTTACCAGAATGAAGGACAAACAACAAAAATTCATCAAGAGAAATTTGATACATACATACATACATATATATATATATATATATATAAATTATTATACATACTCCCCACCCCCTGATAAAACTGACTTATCAGGTAGGCCACTACTACATACAAACACCCAATTTACACATTGACAACCTAAAAGCTGAAAGACTACTGTTTGGAGTCTTTTTTTCCCAACTAGGCTTTAAGCTCCCCAGAGCATGGACTGGAATGTCATTTAAATTTTTTATTTCCTCCAATGGAATTTCACTGTATCCTGAGCAGAGTAGACACTAGAAAAATGTCATAAAGGATTATACCAGTACTGTCAAATCCCAGTAGAAATGGATCCCTGTGGAAAAAACCACCAGATAATATCCATGTTATTTTGTATTTCTACTTATTTTATTAATCATTTCCCAATTATATTTTAATTTGGTTTCTGCTGTATTTGGGAGTTTTTTTTGGTGGATTAGACCCTATAGAGACCCTATAGAGTGGCCACAAGGTTCATAGATTTTGAGCTAGAAGGAATATTGGAAGTCACTGATGGCAATCTCCTTTTTAGACTGAGAAGGAAACTAGACCACTCCTAGAGTTTGCCTGAAGTCTGGGGCTCTTGTAGCCATCTTCTTATCCCATGTGTGGGATAATGAAGGAATAGAATCCTGCATCTTCACAGCAAAGCAAAATAGACTTTCTGTTGTGAACGGCACCGACCTGCCACCGTCCCTTTCTCATGTTGCTTCCTCTGCACATAACAGAATCAAAATAAGGTTGTGAAGGTCATCCAATCTAAGTTCCCTCATTTTGCAGATGAAGAAACTGAGGCTCAGGAGGGGAAGATGCATAGGACTATAGAATTAGTACTGAGAGGGGCTTCAGAGGTCCCCTAGTCCAACACCATCATTTTATAGATAAGGAAACTGAGGGATCAGAGGTTTCAATGAGTTGCCCAGGGTCATGTAGCCAATGTTTGAAGCAGAATTTGAACTAAAACTCTTTCTGACAGGTAGGAAGCTAGGAGTGTGGGTCAAAGATTTTGATTCAAATCAAGAAGAAACCCCCACCACCCTAAGTACACGAAGGGAAAAACAACCTTTGCCCTCAAGGCTCCTACCTTGAACAGCTTATCAAAATTAAGTAAATAGAAAGTACAAGTCTTTTGAAAAAATTTTAATGGCTTAAAACTTCACTAAGACTTTTGGGACACCACATATATGATGGGCAAGCAAATACAAAGAAAGTGGGAACATGGAAGAGCCTCACCCACAACTAGGGGGGTTGGGGTAGATCTTGTCTAGCAGGTATCATTTGAAATGAGTTTAGAAAGGAGGCAAATTGGATTTGGCCATAGATCAAGAGTTGATAGGACCACACAGAGGCTATTCCTCTCATTCTATTTTAAAATGTTTATTTTATTGTTTTTTCCAATTGTCAAACATTTATTTTTTCTCTCCACCAGGAACAATAACAAAAGAGAATAGAAGTGCCTCATTACCAACGGGCATAGTCAAATGTAACAAAGTTCCCTAATTGGTCATGTCTAGATATGTATAACTCATCCTGGGTATTGAGTCTGGTGCAAATGAGGGAAGGGAGCCCATATAAGTCAGCCAGATGAAGTGACTGATTCCATAGGAGCAAACAGTGAGGATTGGAAGGGATCTCAGAGGCCACCATTGATTTTACAAATGAGGAAACCAAGGCCCAGGGATACTATTCAGCCTTGTAGGCACTGAGCTTCAGAATGATGCAGGGCAAAGATGAAGAGAATTGTGAATGTAACAGAAAGAAATTGGGTAGAGATGTACATTGACCACCATTGAGATGTAAATTGAGTCCCATGGAAAAGATATAGAGAATTATGATTGTAACAGAAACAAAATTTGTAATCTTAAAGGCTGCTAATCTTGTCAAATTGGGTGGAGATCTCCATTCTTGATGTACTATTAATTCATTGTTTAATGTAAAATTTGTATCCTTATCTCCTTAGGTTTCACCTTCTACCTAATTTCCCCATCCAGTATGAGAAAGGGAATTCACCTTTTGCCCTCTGGATGAGAGGCAAGACATAAAAACCTGGGTTGGACTCCACTCAAGGCCACAGTCTTCTCTGACTTGTTGGTCCCTCTCTCTACCTATCGCTTCCTATATGTTGTAACTTCTTTTAATAAATTTTAATTTGGGGGCGGCTAGGTGGTGCAGTGAATAAAGCACTGGCCCTGGAGTCAGGAGTACCTGGGTTCAAATCTGGTCTCAGACACTTAATAATTACCTAGCTGTGTGGCCTTGGGCAAGCCACTTAACTCCATTTGCCTTACAAAAACTAAAAAAAATAAATTTTAATTTTCTTACACCCTTGCTTTCTCGGGGCTGAATAATGATTCCTCATAGGCAGAACCAAACTCAAATAGCCAGTGGCTACAAGAACATGGGACCTATGACCCCAGAAGGAGGGTTCTTCCCATTGTCGACTCTGGGTAGAGAGGTCAGAGCATTGCCCAGGATTCCTAGCTAGCAACTAGAACCCCAACTCCTTGGCTCAAGCACATTACTCCCATCATGGCACTCCATCCATGGCTCATTTGGTGTAGGAATCCTGTTTGCCCCCAGGCCCTATCTGCCCAAGGGAGTTGACCTCATCTGCTCCAGAGCTTGTTTGACTTCCTCAAGTAAAGGATAAGATGGTGACTTTTTCCGTTGAGAATGTGGCATTGCTTGAAAGTGCCCCAGAAGCCTTGGCTTAATGGGAATAATCACTGCCCCAGAATTCAAAATGCAGGGAGCTCAGCCAGAGAGGTTGACTGGAGACCAGTTTTTTTTTTTAACAGATGGACACTTGTAAATCTCCCAGGATTTCTTACTGGTGTGAAGGCCTGAGGGTGAAATGCAGGATTTCTCATTAAACTGTCTGCTGCTAGGAGGTGTCATTCATGAGGATCATATGATAGAATCATGTCATGTTAGTGCTGAGAGATGTTTTGAAAGGTCATCTGGTCCATCCCCTGCTTTCTCTAAAGTTACAGCAAATCAGAAATTTTTCCTAATTTTTTTAGAGGCTACTTCACAGCCTACTTGGTAAACCATCCATTCTTGTGTTTAGTAACTGCTAGGAAATTATTTAATAAAAAGAGCTGTATATAGATATCTTCTGTTTTTACATCACCCAGATTTTTTTCCTGCTCCCTCTTCCCTCTTTTTTCCTTCCCTGAGAGTCATCCCTGATCATAAATCCTTATTTTAGTAGAAAAGTAAGAAGAGAATAAATCCGGCAAATTCAAAAATGATAAATGCTTTTGAAAAAAATGTCAGTTCTTTATTTCTAACTTGACTTCCTCAAAATCCCTTCTCCCAAGTTTCCTTGCACCCTGGACCTGTGTTGATAAGGCATACATTTTAGCCTATCCTGCCAAGCTGGAAAGGTTTCCAGTATGACGTAGGGTTGGGTGGTACATTCTTTGCATGAGGAGAAGGAGCTGTGCATTCTTGACTGGGATATTTTCACTCTGAGTTGGAGAGTTAATGTGGTCAAACATTCACCAGTCCTTAGTGAACTTCCTATAGGAAAGTTGATTTTTAGGTCCATTGTGGATAATGGAGTGTTGTGCTAAGTTCTGGGTACCACCTAGTAGGAAAGACATTGGGAAAATCGAGAAGAAGACAACCAGAATGGTCAACCAGTCAATGAACATTTATTAAGTGCCTACTGCATTCCAGGCACTGTGTTAAGTGCTGAGGATTTCAAGAAAGGCCAAAGACAGTCTCTCTAAAGAAGCTCACAGTCTAATGGGGGAACGGATGTATGATCAGCTAGATGTAAACAAGAGATACATAGGCTAAATTGGAGATAGTGAAGAGAAGACAGGCATTGACATTGAGGGGGATCTGGAAAGGCTTTTTGTGAAGGCGAGATTTTAACTCTGATCTGAAGGAAGTCAGTAGATGGAGATAAGGAGGGAGAGAATTCTAGAGACAGGAAAATGCCCAGAATCCTGAGAGGACAATATTTGAGGAAGAACAAGGCACCAGGGTCTTAGTTGGGTGGCAGAGTATGGAAGAGTTGGTAGGCTATAAGAAGACTGGGAAGGTGGCAGGACAGGACAGGTGATGGTGGTGTGAAGGATTCCAAAACTCTGTCATGTGAGAAAGAATGGAGGGATGTTTAATTTGGGAAAGAGAAGAGTTAGGGGCAACATGATGGCCATCTTCTGGTATTTGAAGGGGATTTAAACCTAGAACAAGAGGAAGAGATGTCTGGAAGGTGCAAAGAGATAAATTTAGGATATCCTTCCTATCCATTGGAGTTGTCCAAAAAAGAAGGAGACTACCTGGGGAGATACTGGGTTCCCTGTCAGTGGAGATATTCAAGATCATTTTTTGGAAATTCCTAGAGAGGATTCTTTTTCAGCTATGGGTTGGACTAAATGGCATCTGAAGTTTCTTTCAACTCTGAAATTCTATGATTCAAAGTCTTTAATTTTGTTGATATATTTCATTTAGACCCATTAATGACAATAGAATAGTGGTTTTCATTGACAATACATGCACCTTTGATCCCCCCAACACACACACACACCTCTTTTTGAGTGTGTGGGGTGGAGGCAAATGAATTTCAAGCTGTGTGCTCAGGGTCATACAACTCATATAGCTATTAAGTGTATGAGGTTGGATTTGAACTCAGGTCCTCCTGACTCCAGGTCTGATGTTCTAACCACTGTATCTCCTAGCTACCACTACATCTCTTAAGGTTTATTGAGATCCCCTATTGCACCCCATTTCTGCTTAGGTTCTTGGATCCCTGGAATTCCAGAGTTGGAAAGGATTGAAGAGATCATTTGGACTTACCCCTGCACTTCTACAGAGAAACTGATATAATATCATTTTACAGATAGGGAAACCAAGGCACAGAGAGTTCACAGAACCAGTAAATGCAGAGTGAGGACTTGTACCCAGGTTTCACCTACTTCTCGCCACTCTTTCCAGCCTCAATGAATACAATTCTATTTATACTTTGGTCCATCCTTCCAAGTTGCACATTCACACACAAATGGAAACATTTCCTTTACAAATAAAGGAAATCTTTTTTGAGCCATTTCTATTATTGTCATTGGGAGGCTTGTGAATGCCCTTATATTTTAAAATGTTTCCATGAATTAAAAAACACCTCATTTTTTCCATAGGTTCTCTCTTCCAAGTAATTGTAGATATTTCTCACGGACCCTCACTACATCACTGTGATTGAAGAAAAAAGAGATGCATAATGAAGCATGTCCTCTGGCCATCTGTTGGCAGGTAGGTGGTGGAAAGTAGGTTTGGAATGAGACATGCATTTTTAGACATTGTCACTGTGTGCATTTATTTGTCTCAAATCTACTTATTAGTTGCCAGAGAAGTTTTGGGGGAGAGGGCAAAGGGAGTCATTGGGAAGCAACCATCTTGTTTTGGTTGTGTTTTTTAAAGAGCATTAATAAAAGTTTTATATTCAAAAATTTTTCCCATTATACAAATAAGAAATCAAGATGTAAGGAGTGATTCATCCAAGCTACTGATAATGGTAGCAATGATGAAACAATGAAACTGCTTTCCTGAGATGATAGCCACTTGAGGGGCTGCATTTGGGACCATTTCTCCTCTCTGGGTTTCTGCCTAAGAATGTAAGGAACATCTAGACGGAAAAATGTATACTATCCCTTGTTACTAGTCCTTGTTTCTGGAACGGCACCTCTTCCCACCCTCATCCTGGCCTCTTTTTATATTAATTCATCAGCAGGGGGAGGGGAGGGGAGAGTGCTCTGGGTTCCCCAAGTTCCCTCTCAAAGCCACCAAAGCTGTCAGAGACCACCAGGTTGTTCAGCATAGTATTAGAATCAATCAGACCCGAGCAGATACTCAGTTAATGAGTGACACTGAATGAAAGGGAAAATAGTCTCCTTTTACTATATTTATATTCACTCATCCATTCACATAGTCAACCCATACTCATAAAGCAGTCAGAAGGAGCAGAACAGAATTGTGCTGGGGCTTGGGAAAGTCTGCTTCTTTTTTTTTTATTTTTTTTGGTTTTTTTGTTTTTGCAAGGCAATGGGGTTAAGTGGCTTGCCCAAGGCCACACAGCTAGGTAATTATGAAGTGTCTGAGGCTGGATTTGAACTCAGGTACTCTTGACTCCAGGGCCAACGCTCTATCCACTGCACCACCTAGCTGCCCCTGGGAAAGTCTGATTCTACTGCTTAGAAGAAACATAGTCCATAGCCTCCAGAAATTAAAGGTCTGCTAGGGAAAGAAGTCTCCAACATAGATGACCATACTATAAAACATGACACGCTAAGTGTATTAGAGAGACAGAGTAGCCCAACCTCTCTCATTTTATAGAGAAGAAAACAGACTCAGAGAGGGAGTAACTTTGATGCAGTCAGTACTTGGAGAGATGGGGCCTGAGAGGTGATTCACAAATATTCCTGGAATTAAATTGACCTCAGGATGTCAAGGCAACTGAACTTTCCATTGATCCAGGTTCTCTTCGTCCCCCCCCCCCCCACATACACACACCCACAGCTTCCTTTACCCTGGTGTTCTGTCTCTGAGTAGCAATAGGCAGAATACTAGGACTTCAGAGCTAGAAAGAGTCCTAGAGATTGGCTTGTCCATACCCTTCATTTTACAGATGAAGAGACTGAGATTGAGAGATTCACAGGATTAGAGATTTGGGGGAGTTTATTCGTCTGTTTTGACCAATTCTGTCCCTTCTTTGGTATAAGGAACCAGGAAGAATTTGTGATTTCAAAGTCATAGGAAACTTGAGTGAAGAGACTCCTTTTATTCATGTAGACCGGAACCTTCTCTACAATGGCGAGGTGACTGCAGCACTTTGAGGTGAAGTGATTTTCCCAGAGTCACCTAGTCATTGTTTTTCTGAATTAGAACCTGAACCCAGGTCTTCCTGAGGTGAAGGCTGATTCTCTGTACATTAGTTCATATTGCTTCTCATAGAGAGCAAGTAATGAGAATTCTCCCTCTTATTAATATGGTTCATCATCTTCTCTTTCTTTCTTTTTCAAAACAATTTATAGACTTAGAGCATTGCCTTGTCAGAATCACAGAGTAAGCACATGTCAGAGGTGGGCCTTGAACACAGAACTGCTGACTCTAAGATCTGTTTTCTCTCTGGGTACCTCTTCCCAGATTGGAGATGAAGAAACCGGGGCCCAGAGAGTGAAGGAATTCATTCAGAGTCACATAGAAAGTCATTGGCAATTAGGATTTGAACTCAGATCTTGACTCCTATGACCAGAATACACTGTATCCCCAGGGTGCCC
Source organism: Macrotis lagotis (assembly GCF_037893015.1). Taxonomy (NCBI): domain Eukaryota; kingdom Metazoa; phylum Chordata; class Mammalia; order Peramelemorphia; family Peramelidae; genus Macrotis; species Macrotis lagotis. The sequence continues at coordinate 17,116,316 of NC_133664.1, forward strand.
TATGTCTAACTAGATAAAGAGCTATGGGATATGGAAGAAGTTGCAGGAATTCTTTCCTGTGTGATATTAAATCAATTTTATTTCTCTCCTCAGTTTCCTCATCTGTAAAATATGGTACTTGAACTAAAGGTAAGGGGGGAAACAGCTCTGGATTTTGAGTCAGAGGTCCCAGGTTCAAATTACATCTCTACCACTTAGTCTTTGAGGCATCAGTTTCCTCATCTGTAAATTGAAGAGGTTGGATTCAATCACCTCTGAGGTTTCATCCAACTCTAATGTTCTGTGAAGGGTGACTCTGGGCAAGAAAACCAATGGGAAGGGCAATATAAGAAACATCAAAAGTCTCCCCAGTTTTACAATTTCACAATGACCATGAGTTTGAGGAAACCTCTTTTTTTCTATCTCTAAGTGGTTCAATTTTCATTCAACATTTAGGGCTGTTTATGAGGACCTTCTCTCTTTTCCTTTATTGGTCCTAAGGTTCTGCTGGGGCTCAAAGTTTCTCCCCAGGCTTTTCCTCTTCCCCACTGCTTTTGGACTTGCCCCATATAGTTTATTGCTCAGGTTGCTAATTCAGTTTTATTTGGTCTGTAGGATCTTCTATCAGATTCTCAAAGCCCTATTGAAATATTAGCAGTTTTTCAGGGTTTTGGTGGTCTCCACCTATCTTTGGTCACCATCCCTCCAAATCTTGTGGCTGTTCACCCAATTTTATCTCTTTTGTGTCATGGTGGGACTGATCTCAGGGATACTATCAAAATAATAATGGAATAATGGATGAGGTCCATTTGGCAATGGCATCCTCAAATACCCATATGGACCAAGAGAGTTAGAAGAAGCAACTCATGAAGGTTACCATTTCCAGGCTATTTTATTCATTAATGTTGAATTTTATTTATCTATTGTCCCTAAGATTCTAGGCAAGAATAATGTCTATCAATTCCATCAAGGATTATGATTTCAGTAGTGGGGGGGGGTCTTCCTCTACCAAGACAGATCTCAACTCATCTATGGCTTAGTAAATAGTCTTAAAGAACTCTCTTTTTTTCATGGTGGAAGGACTGGAGACCAGCTATTCCTTAGTCACCATCCAGCATGCTATTTAACCCTAACTCAAAGTTATTTATTAGACATCATACTCCCCTTTGAGGCATCATCATATTATTAGCAGTAAACCCAGCTTCCATAAAGTCTAGGAGTAGATGACTTCTGGAAGCTCCTCCAATGTTGAGAAGAGGTCTGTCACTACAGAGTGAGAGGTGGTGGGTACCCTCTTCTTAGAGGTCATTCAGCAAACTCTGAGTAGCTATTTTACAGATATGTTTTAGAGAAGATAATTTGTTTGAGTCCCAGATGGATTGGATGGCCCTAAGGTTCTTTCCATCTCTGACATTCTAGCATTCCGGGAGCTCTTGGTGGGCATACTCCTATGAACAATTCTCTTTCCCATCATCCTGACTGATCCCATCAACTATCCAACCAACAATCTTATTTTTCAGTTGAATCCTTCCTTCCAGTCAGTTTCACAGAAGATTAATTCAGTTTTCTGTCCAGTTTGGTACTTCAAGTGACCAAGATATTTGTTTTTAATCATACATTTGCTTTTTGGGGGTCAAATGACAATAATCTTTTACATTTGCTTAGCATTTTCCACTCTGCAAAAAGTACTTTCACTGTCCATCAGCCTCCTGAAGTGTCACAGAGCCTCGAGGAGAACCAAGATAAAAAAGTCTGTTTCACAAATGATAAAAGTGTTAGGGGCACTTAGTATTAAACAGCATAGTCAGGATTAGAACCCAGGTCCTTCTGGGGATCTTCCCATTATGTCTTGATTCTGCAATTCCATATAGCAGATTTAGTTCTGCAAGTATTCACCTTGAAGATAATATTCACCCTGGAGAACCAGTTAGAGTTGGAAAGAGCCAGGGTGTTTGGTGGGAAGGATTTTATACCTGGCACCAGGAGACCTGAGTTCAAATCCCAACTCAGACACTTATTAGTTATGTGGTTAACAGCAAGTCATCTGATCTTTCTGAATGTGAATAATATACCCTATACCCATAAAATGTGAATAATATACCCTACTTTCCATGATCTTTGTGGGAAAAGTGCCTAATGAATTTTTTAGCATGATAAAAATGACTTCAACTCTGAATATGTCTCAAGTTCATCCATTTTGAAGAGAAATAAGTTATGGGGCATCTAACAATCAAAATAAAAATTGCCAAGGAGGAAGGAAGACTTAAAAGAACGCCCATAGAAGTGAATGTTCAACATCTCTGTCTTCTTATTGCTATTTTTTCTGAATGAAAATTCAAAATTTGAACCTAAGGAATGGAATAAGAATTTCTTTACTGTCTGTGTAAAAGCCTTGCTTAATATAGTGTCTGGCATGGGGGGTGGGGATTTACTAGTAAGCCTTTAGTCAATGAATAAATGGATGGGTGTGAAGGTGGCATGGCGAAGGAAAAGTAAAAAAAGAAAGACTCAAAGGAAATTGTGGATTGGTTCTACTCAGCATTGGTGCAAGAAAAGAAAGTACTTTGGGGAGTCACTAAAAGTTCCAGAGAGAGCAGAATCCCCAGAAAATGCTCACCACCCAGAACCCTAGCAATCTGGCATCACAGAATTTGGGAATACAAAGATATCTCAAAAGCCATCTCATCACCCTGTTGTTGCTGGACACCAACCCAAGATTCAACTGAGGTAAGATGCAGGGACCTAATTCTGATGAAAGGGAAGGAGTTTGAGGACCACTACGCACAGAGTCATGGAGTTTCTGGAGCCGGCATCATGCACAAATGTAACTATGATGGAATACCCCTAATTCTCCCCAAATTTGAGGGCAAATCTGCCAGTCCATTGACAAAGCAACAAAAACTGAGCCCTAGCTTTTTGTTCCAGAGCTGTGATTTCATGGAGTAAAAGTGAGGAAACTCTGATGATCCAGATCAGGAACTGTTCTACAATGTATGGGTTCGATAACTTGCACAAGATATATGGCCATAGGGAGGGTGGCAGGACCTGAATTCAGATCTTATTGACTTTGAAGCTGTCACAGACTGCCTCTCTGAATCTCCTTATAAGAATACTTACACTAGGAAGCTACCAGAGAGTGGGTGAGGTTAGTGTGAGCTCTTAGCTCTCTTCTCAATGAGACCCGTCTTCCCCTCCCTCCATCCCCCAGGTGTTCCCGGCTCCTTCCTGGGGCACATCATGTGTCCTTGTCACAGGCATGATGTGTGGCACTTGTCCTAGTCACAGAAATGGCTTGTTCTGGCTCTGGGGCCATGTCCTTTGTAGGAGCATTAAGGGAAGCCTAGATGGACTTGCAGTGGGTTCCCAGGCACAATGCAGCCCTGTAACTTCTGATTAACTGAACCCATTACTACTCCTCCTCTGCTCCTAGAATGAGCTCATTTCCATAATGCTGATGCTGCAGGCAGGAAAAAAGTCCTGAACATGAAAGAAATATCTTGGTCTTAATAAATGTCTAGCTTAGGGTGAGTTAATATGTTTAAATGTGAGAGTATATAAACGGTCTGTTTTAATAGCATTCTGAGCATATTGTTGTATTGAGATAAATGCAAACTTAAACCAGAATTCCATCGTCTCCCAGAACTATTCCCTCATCACAGCAAATGATGAATTGCGAGGGGGAAACGTCGTGGTCCAATGTTTTGAAAATTAAGTAAAGGATGAGCACAATTAACGCTGTGTCTGACTTAGGCTGTGACTTTATCATGTCAGCACTGTCGTAAAACTGCAAAGGGAAGAGAATTCTTGCTTCATGCCCCTGAACTAGAAGCCGTTTTCATTTTAATTGTGTCTCTATTAGATGGATTGTTTTTGTAAGTGTTCTCTAGTCCCTTCCCATTCAGAGGCATTCAGGAACAGAAAGGCCTTTGAGAACTGTAAAGTCTTGTCATGAATTGGTTTGATTTCAACATGCTTTTTTGAAAAAAATTTTTAAATGAGAATTTTGGAATTTTTCAAAATTCAATAAAGTATTTTCCTACAAATTTCTCTATTTGCTATCATAGATCCAGAGAAATAAATATGATAGAGTCTGAGCTTTTCCCCCATGTATTATATAGAGAGACATTAAGCCAGAGAAGTATTTTATATTTATCAATTAATTCCCAAACATTTATTAATTGCCTATTATTTGCCAAGTTCAAAGTATGTGATTGACTCTGCTCTTACTTCAGGGCTATGGATTTTTCTGGAGCCTTGAATCATAGATCTAGAGTAGAAGGCAGCTCAGCCACTGGCACTAGCTGGGTGGTACCAGGCAAGTCATTTATACTCTCCTCAAATATAAATGGCTGTAAAAATAGCATGAAATTTACAGTATTGTTGTGGGGATGAAATAAGGCAATGGGTGTGGAAACCTTAAAACATATAGAAATGCTAGCTGTTATCATTTTGATTGCTTCATTGTCCAGGGTCAACTAGGCAGCAAATGTTAGAAGCTTTTTTGACTAGCAGTACATGATTTATCTTTTTTAATAATCAGAAATATTTATTAAGTCCATTCTATGATCACAGAGATATAGTGTGACTAGAGGAGAATTGGCCGGTAAGATCTGAGCTCAAGTCCTATCTCTGATGCATACTGACTGTGTGATCCTGGGCCTCTTTGCCTCATCTCTCTCTCTTGCTTAACCTTAATGACTGAAAGGGTGGTGCCTCAGCCAAACTCTGACCTGGGAAAGATCTGGCTTTAAAAACCAAGGTCTCCCACTGCATCTGGGACTATTCCCAATCATCCTGATCCATATGGGGCCACTGGACCCAGATGGTTCTGGAGGAGATAGTAAAGTTGGTAACTTTGCACAACTCCTCACTTAAATCCAATTCATGTGCTTATCATGTCATCACTTCCCTGATGTCATGGTCTTTAAGAAGAAAGAACAAACAACAATCCTGGGTAAGCCATTTAACTTCTTGCTACCTTAGACTACTAAAAGACTCTAAGTGAGTTAGTAAATATTCATTAAGAGTCTTCTATGAGCCAGGTTGATCTGTATTGGTAGAATCTCTATCCATGTTCTCAAAACATTGGTTTAGGCTCTGGGGATCAAAAGAAAACAAAGGATATATTTCGTGTCATCAAATAGCTTACAGTGTACATTTTTAGTCATACGTCATCTAAACCACCTTGGACAGCATTTCCATCCATGATCTAAGTTTTCTCCTTTCCAGGCATATCCTTTCACTTCCCAGTAATGGGCAGTCAAGTCAAGTTATATATATTTCAAAAGACCAAAGTCCTCCTCCTCATCTTTCTTCTTCTCTTCCTCCTCATCAACAGGAACATTTGTCATAAAATCACAGAATATGAGATGGAAGGAGTGTCAGGAACTAACTGGTCAACTAATTCAGTATGCATTTATTAAATATTCCTATTTACCAGGTACTATGATAGACCATAGAGATACAAAGACAGAAATGATACAATTCCTGCCCTAAAGAAGTTTACATTCTACCAATATAATCTTTCCTTACTAGCAATCACCTCTCCAATGCACTGTACCAGTGATCAGCCTGTTTTTGTTTGCAGAGTCCAGGGTGCCACAACTTGTGACTCCCTAAGGAAGCTCATTCCAGTTAAGGATAGCTCTAATTTTCAAGAAGTGATTTTCCTAACATCAAGTCTACAGCTCTCCACAACTTCTGACCATTAGTCTTTTTTCTCTTCTCTGGGACCAAGCAGAACATGCCTACGCCTCTACCTGCTCATTTGACAGCCCTTCAGATGTTTGAAGGAAACTCTATAGAATTTAAGGTTCAGGGACAGCTAGGTGTCACAGTGGATGAGCACCAGTCCTGGAGTCAGGAGTACCTGAGTTCAAATTTGGCCTCAGGCACTTAAAAATTGCCTAGCTATGTGACCTTAGGCAAGTCACTTAAACCCATTGCCTTAAATAAATAAAATTTAAAAAAAAAGAATTTAAGGTTCATAAGGTGCTTTTTCCAAAACGACCCCCCCCCCAGAAATGCAGAAAGAGTAGGTATCACAATTTTCTTAAAGAATCAAGTTGAACTCATGCTGGGAAAATGAGAGCCCTTCTTAACCTAAAAAAATTGGCTAGCTGGAGGGAGTGGGGGAGAAGAGTGGGACCTTAGAGGGATGGAAGAGAAATGGAAAAGTAATGGAATGATGATGTCTTGTAGGAAGAAACACATGCCACGGTTTCCATTTCAAAGCCCAGAAAGATGCTATGTTTGCATTGGCTTTTATATTGCAAAGGCTGAGCCAGAGGGTTAAGATGACCCACTATAAAAATTTGTCCTCTCTACGAAGTAATTCCATTCAGGGAGATATTATCATGATTACTTAGAGAAATAAGTCATGTTACTCCCTCTTTCTTGTATATAGTATCCAAGCTTCAATAAACAATACCTTCTAACCTCTTGCAGAATATAGTGTTTTGTGACTCTGGGTAGAGATTGCTTCTAATTGGGCTCATCCATTCAATAAATACTTATTCAGCATCCACTACATACCAAACACAATGCTAAGCACTAGAGATATAGAGACAGAAATAAACCAATCTCTGCTTTGAAGGAGCTTAGATTTTCTGGGGGTGGGTACTGGAACACAGAGAAGTAAACAAAGTTTATTCAAAAGAAGGAGAATAGTTTCAAAAAGGAGTCAATTCTATCATGTGTCAGGCACCTTTTTAGAGATACAAAGACAAAACAGTCCCCTACCCTTAAGAAGCATGGCTTTAATTGGGTAGGTACAACATATTCTTTGGCTATTAAATACAAATGATATAAAAAGTAATTTCAGAAGGGGAGGAACTTGAAAGGCTTAGGATTAGTGTGATATAGAAGGTAGCACCTTAGCTGTGCTTGCAAAGAAGGTAGGGGTTCTACCAGGTTGGGGTGAGGAGGAACATCATTTCAGATATGGGGAACCATCTGGGCAAAGACATAGATGGAGGTAGGAAATGGATGTCATTCATCAAGAGCAGTTATCAGACCTCACATCAGCAGTGAGAAGAGAGAGGAGAGGAGAGGAGAGGAGAGGAGAGGAGAGGAGAGGAGAGGAGAGGAGAGGAGAGGAGAGGAGAGGAGAGGAGAGGAGAGGAGAGGAGAGGAGAGGGAGGAGAGGGAGGAGAGGGGAGGAGAGGGGAGGAGAGGGGAGGAGAGGGGAGGAGAGGGGAGGAGAGGGGAGGAGAGAGGAGAGGAGAGGAGAGGAGAGGAGAGGAGAGGAGAGGAGAGGAGAGGAGAGGAGAGGAGAGGAGAGGAGAGGAGAGGAGAGGGGAGGAGAGGGGAGGAGAGAAGAGGAGAGGGGAGAAGAGGGGAGAAGAGGAGAGAAGAGGAGAGAGAGAGAGAGCTCAGAAAGATCTCCTAATTTGTATTTGAAGACTATCAGTTATCTAGCTAGGTGGGGGATAGATTGGAGAAGGAAATATCTGAAAATGGGAAAACTAATTAGGAGGCTACTAAATTAGGCCAGGCAAGTGATGAGGGCTTGAACTACAGTAGGAGTTGTGTAAGAGGAAAAAAGATGGACAAAAGAGAAGCTATGGCAGCTTATACCAATTTATGAATGTGATAACATTTTATTAGATTAGCTCAGAAATCAACAAATCCTGCAAATCAAGACTTGGTGAATTGGATTTTTAAAAATTGTTTAGACTTAAGAAAGTGAAAGAGAAAAAAATTAATAGTGTAGATTGCATCTAAAAGTGTGTCATGTATCCTTTTGGGGGTGGGAGTGGAGAATCAGGGTTAAACATTTACCAACCCATCCCAGAGTAGACTCTGCAAGAAGTAGCAATTGATAAGTTACAGGTGCTGCCCTCAAGGGTCTTAGGTTTGAATGAGAGAGACAACAGAACCATAAACACCTATATACAAAATACATATAGAAGATAGAATGGGAGGGGACTCTAGTAAAGGAGGAAGGACAAGGAATGACCTCCTTTAGAGGGTGTCCTTTCCTTCCTTCCTTCCTTCCTTCCTTCCTTCCTTCCTTCCTTCCCCCTTCCTTCCTTCCCTTCTTCCTTCTTTTCTCCCTCCCTTTCCCTTCTTTTTCTCTCAATACCTCTATTTCTAACTTTCCTATTGAAGATACTGCTTTCTTCCAACTTAGTCATTTCCCAATATACTCTCTTCATCAAACCATCATTTGTAACAAAGAAAAACAATTCAGCAAAACTAATGGGGAAAATGATCTCATCTGACATTGCATGCAGTGTTCTCCATCCACAGTTCCCCACCTTTTGCCTGAATAGAGGACAGTGTGACATGATCACCTCTTCTCATGGCTGTTCTCTAACCCTGCCTTAATTCCCCTTGGAAGTAGGCAATAACCCAGGGAGCAGTTCCTATAAACGACATGTGACTCTAAAACCTAAACCAGTGATTGCAAAAGTTGTTGGCTCTCTGAACAAAACTAGAAACTTTGTAGACCCCACAAGAGATCTTATTTATTACATTTCCCAGAGAAAGCAGACTGGGGCAATAATCGTCAAAGTAATATTTACCCCTTAATAACTGCCTATTTTTATACTGGTGTGAGAGGTTAATAGCCCTGTTATTTACTCCTCTGTCAAAAAGAACTGAAGAATGTGAAATGGTGCAGTCAATAAAGCCGAGCAGTCAGATAAATAACATTCATATTATTCCCTGACAAATCCTTTTGCAACCTAGGGATATAAATAAACCTAAGAAAGCAGTTCCTACATTACAAGTTTACTGATGTGTAAAATGCAATTTTAAAAAGAGCCCAAAGCTCTAGAAGAATCAACTCCTCTAACTGTACACATTCCTATAGAGATGGAATGTATACCACTATAGGGGCTTGTCAGTTAGTGAGGTATTTATCACTTCTATAGGTGTCGGCGGGCACTCATCTATTTATGAAATGTTCACAGCTACACACAAGAATAAGATCTCATCTATGTTGAGGGTATATGAGCTGCCATATGAGGATGTTTGTCTTTCTCTCAAAGAAGACCACAACCTCAGGGAGGTGATGCCATGACAAGCATATGAATTAGATTTGAGTGAGGGGGTGTTGTGCTAAGTCACTGGTCTCACTTTCTCTTTCATAGTCACCAGGGTCCAATGGCCAGATATGAGTCAGGACAACGGGAGATGCCTCTGGATTCAAGACAATCAGGATTAAATGATTTGTCCAAGGTCATAGGGCTAGTATGTGTCTGAGTCTGGATTTGAACTCAGGTCACCTGTCCTCAGTCTTCAGGACTCTACCCACTGCGCCATCTAGCTGCCATGTGTAGGAGAAGACAGAGAAGGCTCCCAGGTCACTGGGTGAATCTGCATTTGAATTATGGAAGATCACTGACAAAAGTCATGTGAGATAAACAGTTGTGACTAGGTTGTAATCTGCATGATTGGAAGAAACTCCCAAATGGATGGTCTTTGTTGGAGTATAGAATATATAGAAAAAGGGATGGAGCTAGAGTTCCCATGTGAGGAAACTTCCTCCACCAGTGCAGATCAGTCCCTTTTCTAAAATTTATAGCCTTAGACAGTTAATCTTAAATTTAAGTGACATGCCCAGTGTTCCACCCAATCCATGTGTCAGTAGCAGGTTTCAATCCAAGTCTTCCTGGCTCCAAGGTCATTTCTGCCTCCCCCATTTCATGTTAACTCAACTCAAGTGACTTCCTAGTGCCTCCAGGGTAAGAATGAACTTTGCTTAGTAGTTAAAATCCTATACAATCTGGACCCAGCCTATATTTACATACTCATTGGCCATTATGCCTCCTCCCACACTGTGTGATCCAGCCAAACTGCCCTTCACTCAATTCCTCACACATCACACTCAGAATCCCATCTCTGCACCTTTGCACTGGTCCTACACACCCCAAGTCAAGAATGCACTCCCTCCTTCTTTCTGCCTCAAGCCCAGTTTTCTGCATGAAACCTTTCCTAGTTCCCCAAATGCTCAACCCCACCCTCACATTCCACTCGATTATTTATTTGTTCACTTTATACTTAAGCTCTGTGCCTACATATAGCAAGAGCTAGAGATATAGAGAGAAGCCATAGACATCTAATCTAGATGCAGATGTACAGGTGGGTAGAGACAGAGGAAGAGAACTAGCTATAGATGTGTCTCCTCCAATTAGAAGATAAGTTCCTTATTAGTAGGGATTGTTTTGTTTTTGCTTTTGTATCTCTAGAACCTGGTACAGACAAGGTAAATAATAAATACGTCATTGATTAATAATAATATAAAAGTGGCTAACTGGCTCAGTGGTTAGAAAGTTGACCTGGAGTCAGGAAGATCTGAGTTCAAATGTGACCTCAGACACTAACTAGCAATGTGAGTCTGGACAAGTCACTTAACCCTATCTGCCTCAGTTTCCTATTCTGTAAAACAAGCTAGAGAAGGAAATGGCAAACCACACCAGTATTTTTGCCATGGAAACCCCAAATGGAGTCACAAAGAGTCAGACATAATTGGACAACACCAAAAGCAGCATTATATAGTGTGTAAAGATTTTCTGTCTTATAGGGTATTTGTGTAAATGATAAATGTCTTATTAAATTATACCAGTCATTTGATTAAAAAATTCAAGGATCAGTGGTTTCATCAGTGACTAATCTCTCCAGTAATATGGATCACAATCATTCTTTAATTTCCTAGATTGTCTTTGAGAAAGTTTGTGATTAAAAAGAAACTCTCCTTGAGGTCACAATGATAAAGGGCACCTCTAAATCTAGCCAGATGAGGTCTTGGGTAAGAGACCTACCCACAGTCCCTCACTCTGTCCATATTCAAAGTCCACTGGCCAATATTTCATGAATCCAGAGTCTGCTCAGAACCACCAAAAAACAGCAGAGCAGACCTTTGATGCTCAAAGACACAACAAATACCACACTCACACCCAAATCCACACACAAACCACTCAAAAATACACACATAGAGGAATTAAACATGCAACAGATAAACTTTAGAAGGCTCTATTTTCCTTCTCTTTTTGCACCAAAGGCTTGCTCTGACAGCTCTTTGTAGAGTGTAGGGATTACCACGCTCAACCCAGAGGTGTCACCCCAGTAATAGCTCCAGCCCCACTGATCAATGGAAGAAGACTCCTAAATAGTCTGTAGCTCATATGTCTGAGGGCCAATCTAGCTCAAAGAGAAGTCATTTGTCACCAGAGGCCAGTCAATAGGGGACAGATCCTCATAGCTGTCATTTCTTAAGTTGGAGAGGTCCACAATGTGCATCAGTGGAGGGGGTGCCCATGCCAGCACAGGTCTATCCAACATAGCAGGTGGCCATTGGAGTGCTCAGAGAAGTATGGCAGGTGGACAGTTGGGCACTTCCCTGATAACCTTGAGATGTCAAAGAAAGAAAGGAAGGCTTCTGCTATGTTGGATAGACCCTCTTATGGGTATGACATGGAAGGTAGCAAAGGTTCTGCATCATTGGAGGAAATAGCTAGATTGAGGAGATCCTTGACATTGGTGTGTTTGATCATATTTATCTTTTTTTATATGTGATCATATCCACATGTAGGTGATGCCTAGTTGAATATATATGTTTTTACAAAAATGAGTAAGCCTATCTGTCAAACAGCATAGGTGGGCACCAAGGAAGCCTCAGCACCTAGGAAGGTAAAATCCATTGAACATTCAGTCACAAAGGAGTTACTTTAATCCATCAAATTATCCATTAATATCTAAACTTTATTTAAAATATAAACACAAAATGAGACACAAAGTGAACTTTTTATTGAGATACTTGGGCATGCCTGTAGCCTTTCCACTTTCTCCTATACCTCTTAGTTAATGCACATTTGGGACAATATTGACAATGATCTACTGAGTTTCTCTGATGAATTCAAAGCTCTCCTAAAACCTGACTCATTCTCTTTCTGCTAATGCATCCTGTGAACCCTAGCATCCCTCCTGAGGATCCCACCTGGTCAGGGCTTCACACCTCAGTATGATGGAATAGCTGAACATTGGTCCAGGTCTCTAATGACTACTCCACTGCTAAAATACTCGAGAGATACTCAAATGCTGAGTGTGGGCTATGAGGAATTAAACAATGGAATGAGAATAGGAGACCTGGTGATGGAAGAGACTCATTTGTCTCTCATTAGTGCCTTTAGCTGTCTTTTAAGAAACAGATTCCATAGGGGTGGCTAGGTGGCACAGTGGATAAAGCACCAACCCTGGAGTCAGGAGTACCTGGGTTCACATCTGGTCTCAGACACTTAATAATTACCTAGCTGTGTGGCCTTGGGCAAGTCACTTAACCCCGTTTGCCTTGCAAAAACCTAAAAAAAAAAGATTACAAAAAATTTATCTGGCAGAGTATCCCAAGATAAGAGAAACAGTCAACTTTAAAAAAAATCATTATGACCAGACAAAGGACAGACCCCAGGCAGTATCTCTTGCTACTGCCCTGACATGCTTAGTACCCTCTTCTTACCTCCCAGATGTCCAGAACCCCCTTCCCACTTCTCTCTAAGGATCACACCCCTAATTTGGACTGCTCCTTTCTTCCTATTGGAAGAACACTACCTTATTGGGAGTGATAGGTAACAGGGTTCTCTTTTGGGAGATGATTGGTCTTATTGGAAAGAGCCTGAAAAATGACTTTGTTTTTTTTATTTTTGATTCAAACATGTGCCTTTTATTGTGTGAAGAATTCCCAGTATGGAAAATCTCTCCAAAGATGCAAATCTGTGTGAGCCATCCTTGAAAGTAGCAGAGGTTGTGTGCCTTCTCCCACTCCCTCTAGTTACTGTGCAACAAAGGAAAACCAAAAAACCTCAAACGACTGCTCCTGTGCCCATTTCTGAAGGTGCACGCACCATTCTGCCCTTATTGTCCCTCACCTCTTTGCCAATAAGAAGGTAGACTTGAGTAATTGTGGACTAGTAAGTGGCAATGCACTGTCTTGAGTGGCAGTGCATGGAGCCAGGAGGGCCTGGCTGCACTCCTCCCCTTGCTTCCAGTCTCTCTCCTCTTCATGACATCCTGCCAACACAATCTTGTGTGCTCATAATTCTTCACTGGCTCCCCATTTTCTTGAGGATAAAAGCACAAACCTCTTGGGCCAGCATTTAAAAAGCTTTAGTGTTTGGTTTCTACCCACCACTCAGTTCCCTACATTCCATCAAATACTTCACATTCGAGACAATCTCAATTACTATCTGGGACCCAAAATTCCCACTCTATCTCCTATTCCTGGGCCTATCTGGCTGGTCATCCTCTGAGCCTGGAAAAACCCATGGGCCACTAGATTGCTCAGTGGATAGAGCACTAGCCCTGGAGTCAGGGGGACCTGAGTTCAAATTTAACCTCAGATACATTCTAATTATCTAGCTGTGTGACCTTGGGCAAATCACTTAACCCCATTGCCTTATAAAATCCCCAAAGCTCCCCATAAATCGCCTCTCCTTACTGGGCTCCTCAGCTCTCCTTAAAAGTAGGTTGTAGACTTGAAAGTGCCATATATCTTATTATTATTATTATTATTATTATCATGATCATTATTAGGGTTTAATGCAAGGCTCTGGTTGGATGCTGCTATCTCCTCTTCCAAAAAACCTTTACTGATGTGTCCAGTTCACAGAATCACAAGGTCAAATGTCTAGAGCAAGAAGGGTACTTAGATTAGTCCAATTGCACAGATGACATCACTGAGGCACAGGGTTTCTAAGTGACTCGTCTAAGGTCACAGTTACTCAACACAGTCTGGAGAGAAGGACAATGCAGATCCATCACATAGGAGGACTGATGACAGGTTCACCAGTTCCTGTCTGAACAAACTAAATCATTCAGTCTTCCTGCCAGATTTTCAGCCTCCCACCTGACTGTTTGTGGGCCTGTGGCATACAACTGAACTATCCACCATCTTTTTTATCTACCCATTGATGCTCCATGGGGGCCACTGGTTCCAATCCATCTCCTCCAATCTAAAGTATCCTAGAAGATGCCTGAGACCCCAATCCTCTCTTTTTCTAGAGAAGGCATCTGTGATCCAGAGAGGGAAAGTCATTTATCACACAGAAGAGGCAGGATCCAAACTCAAGTCTTCTGGTACCCAACCCCCTTTCCACTATATCAGATACATCTGTCTATGACTGCCAACATAGCCAGCCTTCAATAACTTGAGAGTATACACTTGATGCAGTCATTGGATCAAATATTTAGAGCTGAAGGGGATCTTCAGAAGTCATCTGGTCCAATCCCTTCATTTTACAGATGAGGAAACGGAGGCCAAGATTGTGCACAAACTAAGCAGTGTGGTATCACACTGACTTTGAATCAGGATGACCTGGGTTCAAATTCCTCCTCAGATAATTCCAAGTTGGGCAAATGACTTAAATTTGTCAGGCCTCTATTTCTTCTTAAAATGAAAGAAATGGACTTTGGGTTTGTGATCTCAAGATTTGTGATCTTAGTTTGTGATCTCAAGATTTGAACCCAGGTCCACAGACTCCAAAGTGAGGCCTATTCAAAACAACATGCTCTGTGCAGTGTCTGCCAGGGGCCACCCATCTTGTGAAATGAACTGCAGGCCGCTTACCCCATCAGCCCTTTGGATTTATCTCCCATGGTCCCATCTCCTGGGCAAGATTCTGGGAAAAGAAAAAAGACCCAGCTCTGCCAAAGCTTCCCAGCCCATCAACAAGCAGCCTGGGCAGGAGTTCAATGACTGTTAAGAGAGGGACATTATTTTATAATATCTTAGGGGAGAAGTTGGGGGAATTTTGTTAAAAAAAAAAAAGCTTGCCCTAATAAATGATTTACCAGGGCAGCCGCAGATCAAAGCAACAGCCCAGAAATGGCATCTCAGGGCACCTAAAATGCAGAGTTTATGGAAGGCCCCAGAACCTCAATCCTTTTATGGCTGTTATATTAGCTAACCACTAAATTTTCAAAGCAGTGGGACAGCCCTGGGTTTTAATAAGGGCTGCAAAGCCTGGTCCCTCTGCCCCTCCTTTTATAAATGGGAGGCGGCAGCTGCCACCACAGGAGACTTGGGAGAGATGGGGAGGGCAGGCAGCATTTGGAACCCAAGAGGGAGACTTATGATTAAGGGTGAGTGCCAGGTTTCCAGACTGGGGGTAGGGGAGGAGTCAGAGAGGAGAGAGTATAATACAGGTATGCAGAGCAGCTGGCACCATAGAGAACCCCTCCTGGAGTAGGACAATGACATGGTCTGAAATCACCTTTAAGAAGATGACTTTGACAACTTGGTGGAGGACATATTGGAGAGAGAAAAAGACAGAAATCAGGGAGATGTTACTTTTGCTGCTGCTACTACTACTGCTACTGCTACTATTACTGACTCCTCTGCTGTTGCTACTATGGCCACTACCATCTACTCCTGCTGCTGCTGCAGTTCCTGCTACATTACTATAGCCAGCTGGCATGACTACCTAGCACTACCTAATAGTGCTGTAACTGCTACTATTTACCAATACATTTATACAGGATTTTACATTTTGAAAGCACTTTTCAAAACTGAGCCCATTTAACCACCAGATTAGCCTCAGGAGACAGGGACTGGTATTATCACCATTTTACAGATGAAGAACCTGCTGAATAGAAAGAGGTCACCAAGCCAGACACAGTGAGGAGATATTTAGATAAAGTGCTATGCTTGGGGTTTAAGTTTTTAAAGGCTACAAAAAAGTGATATTTTATATATATATATATTATATATATATAATATATATATATATAATATGTATATATGTGTCTACACATCTATGGGAATCTGTATTTATATAGGTGTGCATACATATGTGCAAATATAATGTATGTCTAATATATGTATATATAATATATGTTATATATTATATATAATATAATATATATGGGCAAATGACTTAAATTTGCCAGGCCTCTATTCCATATATATATATATACATATATATATGTATATATATATATATGAAATATATGTATATAGTGTATATATATATATATATATATATATATATGTATGTATATAGAATACTAATACTAGAACCACCTGACTTTCTATAGTTTCTACTCTGGGCCAGGCCCTTTGCTAAGTGTTTTAAAATATTTTCTCATTGGATCCTCACAGCAACCCTGGGAAGCAGTGCATGTGCACATGTATGTGTGTGTGTACATGCATACTTCATATATATAAATACTGTTTACACATGCATATATGTGGAGATTTGTGCATGTATCTGGCAGCAATGACTCTGGATCAAAGGATACAATTTGTTCATTTTAAAAATATTTTCTCATCTCTTTTTTTTAGTTTTTTTTTTTGCAAGGCAAATGGGGTTAAGTGGCTTGCCCAAGGCCATACAGCTAAGTCATTATTAAGTGTCTGAGACCGGATTTGAACTCAGGTACTCCTGACTCCAAGGCCATTGTTTTATCCACTGCACCACCTAGCCGCCCCTTCATTTGGTTTTTAAAACTTTGAGTTCTAAAATGTCTCCTTCCCTCCTTTCCTTTTCCTCTCCCTGAGATGGAAAGCAACTTGATAAAGATGATACATGTGTAATCATACAAAAGAAATGGCCATATTTGTCATGGTGTGAAACAAAACAGATTAAAAAGGCCTCAAAAACTTAAAGAAAGTAGAAAATCTGTTTCAATCTGCATTGAGACTCTATCAGTTCTTTCTCTGACTGTGCATGGCATTTTTCATCATGAGCCATTTGAAGTTGTCTTAGATCAATGTATTGTTGAGAAGAGTTCATCATCACATAAAATTTCTGTTACTGTGTACAGTGTTCTCCTGGTTCTGTTCACTTCACTTTGCATCAGTTCATGTAAATTTTTTCCATCATTTCTTATAGCACAATAGTATTCCATGACATTCATTCCCCAACTGATGGGCATCCCCTTAATTTCCAGTTCTTTGTCAACACAAAAAAAGGTTAATAACTATTTTTGTACATGTGTTTTTTCCTTTTCTTTTATCTTTTTTGGGATACAGACTCAGTAGCAAGTATTATTGTGGATTAAAGAGGAGGCAGAGTTTTATAGTACTTTGGCCATAGTTCCAAATTGCTCTCCAGAATGAGTAGAGCAGTTCACAACTCCACCAATAAGGTCTTAGTGTCCCAACTTTCCTGCATCTCCTCCAATATTTGTCATTTCCCTTTCCTTGCAGAAGTTCTTAACCAGGGTTTGATGGACTTGTGCTTTTTAATATTTTGAAAATTGCATTTCACCAACTAGGTGGTGAAGTAGATAGAGTACCTGATCTGGCATCAGAAAGAACTGAGTTCAAACTCAGATACTTACCAGCTGTGTGATCCTGGGCAAGTCACTTATCCCTGTTTGCCTTAGTTTCCTCCTCTGTAAAATGAAGTGGAGAAGGAACTAAATCTCTACTCAAAAAAAAATCCCAAATGGGGTCACAAAGAAATAGAAATGACTGAACAGGCCTGAAAAATAACAAACTGCAATCCAACATGAACAATTTCCTTTGTAATTGTATGTATTTTATTTCATGAATTCACATACATTATTCTTGGGGGGTAGCTAGATGGCACAGTAAACAGAGCACCAGCCCTGGAGTCAGAAGGACCTGAGTTCAAATCCAGCCTCAGACACTTAATACTTAGCTGTATGACCTTGGGCAAGTCATTTAACTCCATTGCCTTGTCAAAAAACAAACAAACCCATTATTCTGAGAAGAGACTTTTCCAGACTGCTGTTAAGGGTATCTGGAACATATACAAAAACTGATTCAAAAGCCCCTGAGTTAATGAATTCTGGGATTTTTTTTTCCATAATGGCCAACCCAATTCTCATTCCATCAAGTATCTTCCTTCCTTCTAACAACAACTCTGGCATTGTTTATTTCTATTTTTTGTGCTCTTTTGATGCAATTTCGTTGGTTGGTTTCACCTTATGGAAGTCACTCTGTTCCTTACTCCCGCTAGAGGAAGGTATATGAGAGTAGGGGGAAGAACATTTGACCAGCCTGCCCACACTGGCTCCTCCTTCTCATCATTTTATCATCATCATCATCATCATCATCATCATGTCTCTCTGTCTCTGTCTCTATCTTTTTCACTAGAAAGTTTTTACCCTTCCCTTGCCAAGTCCTTAGCTTCTTGACCCTTTTTCTACACTGATGCTGGCTTTTCAGCACCTCCTCCTTCTGCCTCTCTCTCTTCAAGTTCCTTCCACTCTAATTACTGATTCTAGAACCATCCTTGGAAACTTAAGGGTGTCTGCTTTTCTTCTCCTTTCCATAATACTCTGACCTTGGACACATCATCCACCAATATGGGTGCCTCCCTATAAAATGAGGAGAATCTCTCCTGGCCTGGAAGGTTTTCTGGAGTTACAGAGATCAATGATGTCAGGGTCTGGAAAGAGGCTGGCTATAAGGATCAACCTGGGTGAAGAGATGGTGCCCTCCAGGGGCTGGGTCTGAAATGAGAAAAGTGCTGGGGCTCCCTTCACCCAGCTCTGACTCAGGCAACAGGACATACCCCCACCTCCAAAAGATTCCATTATTGCCTATTTACAGGAGGATGCCAGCAGAAAGGACTCCCCACAGACCTGAACCAGGAGTGTTTGGACAGAGGAGGGCTAGTGGCTCTTCTCTCTCACCTGAAACATGTTTCCTTCCCACTATCTGCTATTCATTAGGCAGCAGGCAACCTTAATGATACATCTATCCAAGGTGCTCTGGGAGCCTCATTTGTTCCTCTTTATTTATTATTTTAATAATAATAGTTAACATTACAAGAGGGTTTGCAAAGCATTTAATTCATTCATCACATCAACCTTATGAGGAAGGTGCCAAGATTATCCTCCTTTTAGAAATAGGAAACTGAGGCTGAGACTCCCCTACCCAAGGCCACCCAGCTAATAAAATATGGAGCACCCAGTCCTTTAGCCTCCCCAGCAGTGTCTAGTACTCTAGAAGGGTGTTCTAGGGCACACTGTGACCCTGTGACTGTACCCCAGGTGACCAGGGCTAATAGTTCCTACCTCAAGCTCACCTTCCTTCTTCTCTGGGCTCCATCCCATACCTCTGGGATTTTCTCTGTCATAGTACAGAAGCCTCTTCATCCTAAAGGTTCACTGCACTCCTGGTGGACCTTCTTACACTAGATGTACACTCAGTTAACCTTGCAGCTTCTCCTTTTTGTTTGCAAGGCAATGAGGCAAATGGGATTTGCCTAAGGTCACACAGCTAGGTAATTAATAAGTATTTGAGGCTAAATTTGGACTCAGGTCCTCCTGACTCCAGGGCCAGTGCACTATCCACTGTGCCACCTAACTGCCCCCAGCTTCTTCCTCTGATTGGCTGGTTCTTCCCAGAACCTGGATTTTAAGGAATGTGTCCAGCAACAACTACCCTTCTGGGCTTTCTCTACAATGCTCCACCCATTGGGCACTTTCTCCTCCCTTTTCACCTCCCTTTTCATGCTCCTTTTCTATTTTCCTTATTAGAATGTAAGCTCCTCCAGGAGCATTTTAGTCTTGATACCATTTGGCACAAGCTTCCTTGACCTCTATTTCCTAAAATACAAAAGAGCCTAGTTGAGGCTCTGCTTCTCTCCAAAGTATACATGCCATGGAAATGAATGAGATATTTCCTTCAAAATTCTTAAAGTAGCATTATTATAAGTTATTTATTTTTTATAATTTAGCCTCATTGGACCCTAGCAACCAGAATTGGTGATTAGTTAAAATAGTGATAGCAACAGTAGCAATAGTAGCAGCAGCAGCAGCAACAGTAGCAGTAGCAACAGTAGCAACAATAGGAGCAGTGGCAACAGTAGCAGTAGCAATAGTAGCAGCAGTAGCAACAGTAGCAACAACGGGAGCAGCAGCAACAGTAGCAACAATAGGAGCTGCAGCAACAGTAACAACAATGGGAGCGGCAGCAACAGTAGCAGTAGCAACAGTAGCAACAGCAGCAACAGTAGCGACAGTGGTAGCAATAGCGACAGTAGCAATAATAGTAACAGTAACAGTAGCAACAACGGGAGCAGCAGCAACAGTAGCAACAATAGGAGCTGCAGCAACAGTAACAACAATGGGAGCGGCAGCAACAGTAGCAGTAGCAACAGCAGCAACAGCAGCAACAGTAGCGACAGTGGTAGCAATAGCGACAGTAGCAATAATAGTAACAGTAACAGTAGCAACAACGGGAGCAGCAGCAACAGTAGCAACAATAGGAGCGGCAGCAACAGTAACAACAATGGGAGCGGCAGCAACAGTAGCAGTAGCAACAGCAGCAACAGCAGCAACAGTAGCGACAGTGGTAGCAATAGCGACAGTAGCAATAATAGTAACAGTAACAGTAGCAACAACGGGAGCAGCAGCAACAGTAGCAACAATAGGAGCGGCAGCAACAGTAACAACAATGGGAGCGGCAGCAACAGTAGCAGTAGCAACAGCAGCAACAGCAGCAACAGTAGCGACAGTGGTAGCAATAGCGACAGTAGCAATAATAGTAACAGTAACAGTAGCAACAACGGGAGCAGCAGCAACAGTAGCAACAATAGGAGCGGCAGCAACAGTAACAACAATGGGAGCGGCAGCAACAGTAGCAGTAGCAACAGCAGCAACAGCAGCAACAGTGGTAGCAATAGCAGCTGTAGCAATAATAGTAACAGTAGCAGTAGCAACAACGGGAGCAGCAGCAACAGTAGCAACAATAGGAGTGGCAGCAACAGTAACAACAATGGGAGCGGCAGCAACAGTAGCAGTAGCAACAGCAGCAACAGCAGCAACAGTAGCGACAGTGGTAGCAATAGCGACAGTAGCAATAATAGTAACAGTAACAGTAGCAACAACGGGAGCAGCAGCAACAGTAGCAACAATAGGAGTGGCAGCAACAGTAACAACAATGGGAGCGGCAGCAACAGTAGCAGTAGCAACAGCAGCAACAGTAGCAACAGTGGTAGCAATAGCAGCTGTAGCAATAATAGTAACAGTAGCAGTAGCAACAATAGGAGCAGCAACAGTAACAATAATAGTAACAGTAGCAGCAGTAGTAATAGCAACAGTGGCAGCAGTAGCAACAATATTTGGGCAGAAGGAAGCAAGATTAGGGGGGAATTGTAAAATTCAAAATAAATAAAATCTTTCAAGAAAAATAGTAGCAGCAATAGAAGTAGAAGCATAAAAATAGAAGCAGCATAGTAGAAGTAGAAAGAACAGGAGCGACAGCAACAACAATAGTAGGAGCAACAGCCATAGGAGCTGCTGCAGCAGTGCTAACCTCAATAGAATAGAAGGAATAATAACATAATAGAAGTAATAACAAAAATATACATATATTTCTTGCTTTAAAGTTTGTAACTTTGATCTGCTTTGTCCATAGGGTTGACATAAAGAACAAATGAGAGAATGGGAGATGGGAGCATTCTGTACAAATTACGGGAATTTGTAAATTAGCAGAAATGTGTGATTACTCAATTATTGGTTGGTTGTTGTCCTTGTTCTTGAAGTGGACCAAAATGACCTCCAGTTAGAGTGTGTCTGATTGTGCTTGATCAGATTAATATGTGCTCAGAATGTTCCACCCTAGGTCAGGCACAAATAGGCCTTGTGACCATTTGGGGAGATTTTCTAAATTTGGTATTGTTTGATTTCTTCTGAACTACTACAGTTCTGCTTTGCTCCTAGAGCACAGCACCTTGTCTGAGGAGGGCATGCCATACTGGAAGACCCTGTGCCAGTATCTTCCCCTCACATCATCACTTCCAAAGTTCTTAAGAGAGGCCTTGAGAGTGTCCTTCTTCTAGCCACCATGTAAGCACTTGCCTTGTGTGAATTTTTCATCAAATATATCCCTATGCGGAACCATCCTTTACAGCACATGGAGAAGTTTTGAGTACTGTGGATAAATTCACTTATCTTGGCAATGTACTTAATTTCTAGGGATAATGAGGTTAACACAAGCATTACCAGAGTTAGCTCAGTGTTTGGGAGCCTCCAAAAGAAAATGTGGGGGAGAACGGATATTAAACTGACTTCATTGTTATTTGCCTGTGAAACCTGGATATCGGTGCTATGCCAGGGAAATGGAATCACTTCCATTTAAATTGTCCTAGGAAGATTCTGAAGATCACTGGGCAGGAGAAGATCCCAGATACTGACCTTTCTCCAGCTAAACTGCCAAGCCTTCCAACTTTCCCACAGAGAGGGCAATGACATGGGCTGGCCATGTTGTTTCAATGTCAAACATATACTAGTCAAAAAATGAAAAAAAATACTTTTTATGGAGAGCATAAATATGATAAAAGGAAGGTTAGTACCAATGTAGTATTGAAGGACCATAGAGCTTATGGACCTTAATGCTTGAAAGTTCCTTGGATGCCAATACAGTCCACCCTTCTACCTAATGCAGTAATTGCCTCTGCTCCATCCTTGGTATGTGTCCATCCAACATGCTCCTGAAGGTCTTATGTTTCAGGGAGTTCTGACAAGACCATACCCTTGTGGCTGCAGTTGATTCAAGAGGGACGCTATCAGACCCAGACTAGGACCTCAATGTCAGCAATTTGAGTACATGGTACAGTAGTTGAGTTCTAGAATTGACATCAAGAAAACCTATATTTAGGGGTGGCTAGGTGGCGCAGTGGATAGAGCACCGGGCCTGGAATCATGACTACCTGAGATCAAATCTGGCCTCAGACACTTAATAATGACTTAGCTGTGTGGCTTTGGGCAAGCCACTTACCCCCATTGCTTGGTAAAAAAAAAAACCCTATATTCACATGCTGCCTCTGACATGAATTTGTCATATGACCCTGGACAAATCATTTAACTTCCTCAGCACCAGTTTTCTCAGCTGTAAAATGGGGGCAATGGTAGTAATTACCTTCACATGGCTTTTTTGAGGATTTAGCAAGATAATACATGTGAAAAGAATTTACCAAATCACATAGTAGGCACAATGAAATGCTTATTTCTTTGTCCTCTCTTCAGACAAGATAAAGTGATATGAAATAGCTTGCCAAGATGATAGTAAACTCATGGCAAAGAAAAAGTCCTTGCATGCCCTTAGTCTTCAGTTTTTAGAATCTATTTAGGGTGGAGTTGAAATTTACCTTCCCATAATTTAAACTTTTTTTAGATAGGAAGGACATTAGATGCCATCTAGTCCAATCTCCTTCCTCCTACTCTCCCTCTGCTCCATCTCAGACATTTGATCATCACCAGAGAGGATCATTTGGGACATGCCACAAGTTTCCCTTTCCAACCTTCAAAGCATACACTCTAAGCAACTGGCTTCTGATCCACAAGGGTCCATGGATTCTGGGTATTCATAGCTGGTGTTATTTTTACAGACAGATCAAATTGGCTTTGCAACAGCAAAAACTAAATTAGGAGTGAAAGTAATTTGGTTCAATGAAAATAAAAAAAAATTCAATCCCCCAAGTGAACCAAAAAAAAAAATCAAGACAAATCCCATAGAGGTCAGATTGCTTGGACCAAGCCTTCCTAAAGTCTTATAAATAGGAGGTAATTTCTAAAATGTCAAGGGCTTCTTGGCTCAATTAAAATTATTTGTAGCACAAATTGTTAGGAACTCGAAGTACTTGGGCCACAGAAATGCAGCAGCAAGAATAATGAGCTCCTGGGTTATTGTTGTGTGGGGGTGGGAGGAGGAGCTTATTTAAATTTTGAGGAATTTCAATCATCTCAGAAAGAAGCCCAGGAGAGAGGGGCTCAGTTAATCAGAACAGGAAATGGAAGCCCATTCCCTCAGGTTTCTTTCATCCTGCCTCCACTTAGAATGAGGAAACAGTCAAGAGCCATTTTGCAATCTAACAAACTTCATTTTCCCTAGCTATTGGGGAGCAAGAAACACAAGTCAGCTAATACATATTTAGGACAGAGAAGGGGGGAATCTTTGTGATTTTGCCATCCTGGGCTAAGAGCTGTATCACATCTTTCTAAATGGGTTTTGGACTTGGCAGCTGTCATCTGCTGAAGGATGGATTTTGCAAATATTATGAACTGATCCATTTGGGAAGCAAAAACAAATATTCCAGAAGTCCCGGCTTCCTGTCATAGATAAATAGTTCTTTACACAGTGAGCCCAGGAGTATTTAGAGCAACCTGGGAAAGCCCAATGGATTGTCAATTCCAGCCCCCCATCTTATCATTTATTGTCAGCTTAGACCCTCATCACTTACAACCATCATTGGGAAGAATTACTGATGATGGATACTGATGGCAACAATGATTACTCTTGCAATAAGCTTAATTAAAATAATGAAGTGCTTTTGCCCAGATTGTGGTGGCTTCGCTAGTAGGAAGATATATAAGCAGCCCAGGGAAGTCACTGAGATGCACAGCACTCATATTTCAATCGTGACACGCCTGGGGAGATGAGGAGTTACTGCCTGGGATGCATCGATGACCTCTCTCTCGAACAGATCTTGGACCCACATGCCTCCCATGTCCAGAACTACTGGGTTCAATGAGGCCCAGAATGAGATGCAGTGTCTTCTGGTGGGAGGGTAACTGCCTATGTGGCCAGCAATCCCAAGGAGGAGAGGGGATGATCTATACTCTGCCTGGCCAGAGCAGACTCTCTTTTGAGTTCTCTTAGGATGTGCTCCCTAGAGTGAGCCCCAAAGCTGGGTTAGCATCACCTCATCTTTCTGGCCTTAATGCGCCTGCAGTTATCCTCTTCCTACTTCCCCACCCCTGGTAGTAACTGCTTATTAGAGGTCAAATTGGAATAAAAAAGGTGGGGGGGAGGGAGAATAAAAACCTCAGAGGTAATTTCTGAGCCACCCAGAAGGCCAGCCTCCATTCCAGCCCTGTGTCCATTTAACACAATCTGCCTTAAAGCCAACCCTTCCTCCTCCTCCTCCTCCTCCTCCCCCCCCATCCATGGTGGGAAGATCAAAGGGACATTTGCCTACTCCCTTAACTCTGAAAAAATAAAACACCCAGTGCAAATTGTGGGCTTTTAACTATCTTGTTGGGACAAAAATCCCAATCATATTGTAGGGGACTATAAACATGGAGGAAGGGAAGCAGACAGCCATTAAAGTCTGATTATGAGACCAGCAGCTGTGATCTGGCATTATTGGGCTGCTCGGAGGAAAGAGCTCCAGGGTTGACACAGCTCTCCCTTCCCCTGGGGTGCAGCTTGGGCAAGAGAGCTCAGTGGGAAGAACAGCCCGGGCTCCTTGGTTCCTCTCCAGGGGAGCAGATGCCACACAAGGTGACAGAGTTACCTGCCTAAGACACAAAGCTTTGTTCCTGACCTTCCTGGGTTTCCCCCTGGACCCAGGGCTGCTTTATATAATAGTCGAGTTGCATGGGATGCCTAACAAGCAGGTCTGGTGGCTGTCATTCACCTCCAGGGGAGTGGGGTCTGTGCCAAGAAAATAGAGGGCAAGAATCCAGTGTCAAAGGGAAGAAGCAGAAATTGTTCTCTTTTTGTTTGTTGTAGGGGATTGAGACCAAATCTGTGATTTCATTGGTCTAAGGCACTTCCATAAATAAAAGGAGACACCTTTTGGGGAAGTTAAGGGACATGCCTAGGGTCTCAAAGTCAGTATCTAGTAGAGGCAGGATAGTCCCCACTCTATGTCACATTGCCTCTCAATAGATTATCCAGGCTCAATTTCCTTAAAAGATGACCTGAAACAGAGAGCAGATAGTGGATTTCTCCTCCCAATTGTGACTCTAGGCTTCAGCACCACCTCAGCTGTAGTCTTACCCTGGAACATCCCTCCATCAAGCCAGTCCCATTTTCCCTTTGGTGAGTTTTTCCTGGGATAATATATAAGCAGCCCTCTCCATTTGAGAGAGAGACTCAAGTCAGACAGCTTTCCTTCATTTCTGCCATTTGGAGTTGAAAGCAGTTCAAACCACCCTCCCCTTCCTGTTTCCTCCATCCCCATTCAATTCAGCCCTGTGATGCCTGGATCCCTATTCTCCTGGATTCCCAATCCTTCATTGTGTCTTCCATTCTGTTGTTAACAACCTACATTTCACAGAAAAATATGAAAGATATTAGTAAATATTAAAGATACGAGGCCCCTCTGAATTGATGTTGTCTTCACAGCTGCTAGGAAATCTTTTCCCTATCACATTTTCTATAGAATCTATCTCAAATCTTTTCTTCTCCTCTCAAGTCATCCATATGATACCTTCTTACCTTCCTCTTATTTTATATTTTATTGAAAACATTGAGGACATCCATTGTGAATTCCTTCTTCTCCTCAACTTTACATCTCAATATCATCTTTCATTTTTTCTTCCTTGGTTCCATGGTCAGAGGATGGAGTAGTTCTCCCTGAGGAGCCAACCTGATCTTGTGATCTTGATGCCATCCTCTCCCATCTCCTCCAAAAGCTTTTTCTTTCAATAATTTTCTTTCTTTTCATTTCCTCACTCCTTTCTTGATGCCTATAAGGCAGCCCAGGGATTCCTTACTGTGAATCCTGTCATCTTCTTAAGCTATCATCCTATATCCACCCCCCCTTTTTATAGCCAGACACCTATAAAGCTGTTTACACACCTTGCCTCTGATTCTACTCTTCTAATTCCTTTCTGAGCTTCTTGTGATTTGATTTCCAATCTCACTATTCAAATGAGCCTCCTGATCTCTCAATGATCAAATCTAGAGATCTTTTCTTGTTCCTCTTCCTTCTTGACCTATTTGAAGCAATTGGCATGTTGACTACCCTCTCCTGTGTATTCTCTCTTCACTGGAATTTCATGACATTGCTGTCTCCTGGCCCTCTCCCTCACTTTTCCATTTCCTTTGTAATACCACCATCGATAGCCTACCAATTATCAATGGGTGTATACCAGGACCCAGAGTCCTGGACTCTTTTCTTTCTCTAAACTTTCTCAGTCATATTTTAGCTTCCGTAGATTGGGTCTCAAATGAATCTATCTGTACTTCATCTCTTTCATCTACAGTCATAGATCAGCTGCCTCTTTTGACATCCCATCTATGTATAGTATGGACATCTCAAACTCAGCATCTCTACAATGGAACTCGAGCTATGTCCCCAGACTCAGTCCTTATTCAGACCCTAACCCGATTTCCGTCATGAGCATCTTCCAGTCCCCCAGGTTTACATCCTTGGAGTCACCTTGAATTCTTTCTTCTCCTTACCCGCCATTGCAAATCTCATGGATTCTTGCTCTCCAGAATCTACTTGAAATTCTATCTGAATGCCAGCTACTACTTCAAGCTCAGATATCATGTCTGGAGGCCAATGAAATCTTAACAACCAAAAAAGTCTTACGGGTGCTAGTCTTTACATATATATATCACTTTCCAGCAGTTCCTCTCCAACCAAATTTCCAAACAGAAGCCTCCCTTGTAACAAAAGCATAATGGAGCAAAATAAATGAAGCTATTTGTCCCTTTCTGACAAACGTCTGCCTCTGCACTCTCACTCTACTGGGTGGAAGGGGACATTTTCACCACAGTTACTGTATTTGCCCATCAGAACCCCAACCCTAGTTCCACGAATACTAATCTTAACAATATTCACTCACTGGATCCTGAGGTCACAATGAGTTACTGGATGAGACTCTGAAATCTGACCCGGGGCTTCCAGCTCTGCTAATGAACACATAACTCATGAATCATATGGAGTAGCTGTTAACACATTTCCACATAGCTTGGCCCTCCAAGACCTCTTCCTGCTCCTCTGCAGAGGTGCAGGCCACAGGTGTGCAACATTGCATATAAGATCAGGGTTTTTTTTCACTGTGCTAATCAATTTTGCTGAATTTTCTCTTCTTTAAAAAATTTTTGTTTATAGGAATGGTTCTCTGAGAAGGGGCAAGGGTAGGGAGAAAGGGGGAATCTAAGCAAATAGAGACAAAAATAGCAACAAGATTGCTTTAAAAAACATTGTGGCGTGTAGATTAAAAAGAATGGTTGTCCTTTCTGTTTGGCTTTAAGGTTCAGAAATCAACATACATACAAAATCATGCCTGATTTCATAAATGAAGTCACTGAGTATCAGAGAGTCTGAGTGGCTTTGTCCCAGAGGACCACTAAGCATCAGAGTCAGTATTTGACCCAGGTCTCCCTGCTTCAAGACCTATTTCCTTCCAATCAGCGGCTATCCAGGAATTTGTGGGACTTCAATTATCTCATGAGATAATGCTTGTAGAGTACTCTGAAGCACTTTAAATAACAATGCACTAGTCCATTCATTGAGCCTCACCTGATCAGGCTGAAATCTGTGGGTGGAAAAAGAATTCCCATTGGTGAAACCAGAGATCCTCAGAAGATTGAAATCAATTGAGTCCTCATCTTGATTAAGGATCAATATGTCTGGACCATGGATGTCTGAGTCTCTTCAGGCCATGATACCTCATAGAGGAAATTCCCTCCAGGAAAGGGGCTTGTCATGTTCTCTTGTTCTACTGCAGAACCCAACTGGATGACTTTTCTATTCACATGGGAAGAATTTGTATAACCCAGGTTTTTATCATCATTCATTCTCTCTCCTACTCAACCCAAAGAAGAGACATTCCTCAGAGATAAACTGCAAGATGGATTCTTCAACAACCTCCAGGCCCAAATTATAACAACTGCCAAAGAGGTCTTCCTAAAGCATGGGCCCACCCAGGTCACACCCTTACTCAGCAAATATCAATGGCATCCTATACAGCTGGGTTCAAAATGGAACTCCTCTCTTCAGCATTTGAAGTCCTTAACCTGACTGCAACCTCCCTTTTCAACTGTCTCACATAGTATTCTCCTTTCTTCCTCCCTCCCTCCCTCCTCCCTTCCTTCCTTGCTTCCTTCTTTCTTCTTTCCTATTTTCCCCTTTCAGTCTAGTCAAATGGATCTTCTTCTGTTCTTCCTTTCCAACAGTCCATCTCTGAGCCTGTGCCCTTGCTGATCATCCTACCTGGGGGCGTGCCCACTCCATTAACATCTCTTAGCAGCTTTCATTTCTTCCAAAACTGCTCGTATGCTCTTTTCCACAGAAAGCCTTGCTCAATTTACTGTTTACTCATACTCTCTTCCCTCCAAAACATTGACATAGGATTCAAGATCATGGGTGGATTGAGAGTCAGAAGGGACCAAAGAGATCATTGAGTCCAAACCTCTTGGCTCAAGGATAAGGAAACTGAGGCACACAGTTGTTAATGTTCAGTCTTGTCCAACTTTTCATAGCCCCTTGGGATCTTTCTTGGCAGAGACACTGTATTGTTTACCATTTCCTTCTCCAGCTCATTTTACAGATGAAGAAACTGAGGCAAACAGAATAAAGTGACTTGGTCAGGTCTCACAACTAGGAAGTGTCTGAGGCTGGATTTGAACTTGGATCTTCCTGACTCCAAGCTCTGATGTTCAATACACTGTGCTATCCAGAGGCACATAACACGGAGCAGGACCTGTTGCATTTCTGTCTTTGTATCCCTGTTTTGCTTTTTTTCTTTTTTGCAAGATAAATGGGGTTAAGTGGCTTGCCCAAGGCCACACAGCTAGGTAATTATTAAGTGTCTGAGGCCACTTTTGAACTCAGGTCCTCCTGACTCCAGGGCCAGTGCTCTATCCACTGCACCACCTAACCATCCCTCTGTCTTTGTATCCCTAAGATCTTACATAATGTCTGGCAATAATAAGTAATTGCTCTTAAGTTAATTAAACAAAGGAAGAAATACAGGAACAAAAGCATTTATTAAACCCTTATTATATACAAAAGTATTTAGCTAAGCATTACACCATCCCTGCAGGGACAAAGTGTTGGGTTTTGAGTCAGGAAGATGAGTTCAAATCTAGCCTCAGATATTTCCTAGCTCTGTGAT
Source organism: Macrotis lagotis (assembly GCF_037893015.1). NCBI lineage: Eukaryota > Metazoa > Chordata > Mammalia > Peramelemorphia > Peramelidae > Macrotis > Macrotis lagotis. The sequence continues at coordinate 17,146,076 of NC_133664.1, forward strand.
CTTGGACAAATCACATGACCTCCCTCTACCCCAGTTTCTTCATCTTTAAATGAAGGTAATAGCAGTACCTACCTCCTAGGATTAATCTTGTTTCTTTTCATTTCTGTTCCACATGGTCCCACACCAGCCTTCAGAATGAACATGGCCTTGCCTGAGCTAACCACATGATCTCATCACTGTGTTGCCCCTCTATTGAGGGAGTAGGGAAATGAATGGTGGACTGAAAATAGGCATTAATTAAGCACCTATGGTGTGCCACTTACTATGTTAAACATTTTATACATATTATTTCATTTTATCCTCTAACAGCCTGAGGCTGATGCTATTATCCCCACTTTAGAGATGAAGAAACTTCCTTGGCAAGTCATTTTATTCAAAGGCAAAAGCCCCACCTGCCTTGGAATGACTGTATGTACAGCTGGTTCCTGGCCAAAGCTCCCCCTTACTCCTCTCTTCCACTCCACCCCAAACACAAACACATACACATACACACACTACCCACTTGTTTTGCCTCTTGTCAAAGAATCCCTCTTTCTAGCTACAGTCAATATTCAATTATTTGTTCTCCATCACAAACTCTTCCAGAAAATAGGAAACAAAACATCTCTGATTACTGTGCTGCTAATGTAGGGAAGGGGACACTCGAAACACATTATTGTTATTATCATTATTTCTCCCAAGAACTCCCCAAAGTCCCCCTGAGGACTTTATTGAGAAATGGATTAGGTCACTATTTCCCCTCTTACTCTCCAGATTGTCTGAGGGGACCAGAATGTGACAGGGGCCCCCATTTCCCTGAAAGAGTTAAATCTTTCAAAGTGATGCTTCAGGCTTAAGTTTTTAATGGGAGATCAGATCAAATCTGGGGCTAGGTCATTTAAGAGCTCAATCTCATCTTTGAAATATAGATTAGCTAGGAGAATATGAGTTCAGCACTTCTCTGTAATGTTGTTTCATTGATCTTCTGGGCCAACTGGACTTGGCTTTAGACAGATACCTAAAAATTAGTTTTAAAACTTTACCATCTTTTAATATTTTATAACCTGTCAGAAAATCAATTACGGCCTCACGGCTGCCCCTTTGGACTCCAGTGCCATAGGAGCTGATGTTAAGCAAGAGAATGAACCTGCCCCCTCCACTGCAAAAAGCAATGGGCAGTTACCATAAAAACACAGAGTAAATGATGACTTGGGGGAAATTCTTGGATTTGCTGAGATTTAGCGATGAATTGAGTGGCTTTTGACCTGATGAGGTCTGAGCTCAGGGTTTTCTCTTCTCCCTTAATAGCCATTGAGTGACATCACTAAGCCTCAAAAAGATCAGGGATCGGGGGTGTCAGGATTGGAAGAAGTCTCCATCGTTGTCATTTGTCAAATAACTCAAGAGCTTTTTTTTTCAGGCTCAACAATTCCCAAGGGTCTTTCCCTGACAACACCGTCCACTTCCTCTACATGAGCACACATGAGCAGTCACACTGGATTAGTATTCATTATTTAGGATTCTTCCTAAAGGAAAATATATTTAAATTGAACCTAAAATAACCCTGAGAACTACTGAAGAATGAAGGGAGATTTATTTCAGAACAAGGTTAACAATCCAACCCCAGACTTCCAAGAGACCTGGTGTGTTTATATCAAAACAGCCTTGTCCAGATCTAATTCTTCTCCTCCCCCAATCCAATCACCTTGTTCACTATGATGTGCTTTAATGTCCCTGAATGAAAAACAGGTGTGTGAGGTTTCTTTAAGAAGAGAGGAAGGGAGTACCTGGGTTCAAATCTGGTCTCAGACACTTAATAATTACCTAGCTGTGAGGCCTTGGGCAAGCCACTTAACCCCATTTGCCTTGCAAAACCCTAAAAAAAAGAGAGAGAGGAAGGGAAGAAGGGAGGAAGGAAAGGCTGAAGGGAGGGAGGGAGAGAGAGAGAGAGAGAAGAAAGAAGGGCAGGAAAAGGGGGGGAAGGAGGGAAGGAAGGAAGTCCAAAGTTGCTAGAGCAGATGATAAAGTATCTGGATCTCTTCTGGGAATCACCAGGTCACTCCATATTGTGTTTATTGCAGACAAAGTCCTAGGTGGCCTGCTCAGGGTCCAAGAAAGGCACAAGAGCCTATGGAACTCTTGAAATAGCTAGTATAATCCTTCTCATTCTTTCTGACACTGGGGCTGAGTAGCCACCTAGGAGGGCCCCTGAGAGCATCCCCTGGCAGGCTTAGTCCTTAGAATGGGGGCTTGGAACTCTCTAGAAAGGGAAGCCAGCTCCTGTAGTCCTATAAAGACCCCTCCCAGCAGTAGCAGCATCAGAATCCCAGGGCCCCATGGAGGCTACCCAAGTGTGCAGGGCTCGGTGGCACTGTCCAGTGTCTCCAGACTCTTTCCAGCTCCAGCTAACAGAATGGGATGGTTTAGTTTGGGCCTTGGGGGTAGAGGCTGGTAGTCAGATCCCACTCCCACTCCACTGCAGGAGCACAGAGGGAAGGAGAGGGAAGAGGAAGTGGCTGACAGGCTGAAATGAGTGAACCTTCCCTTCCTCGAAGCTAGCAGGAGATTAACAAAGAATATGCTTAATGAGTCCTTCCTGGCCACCTGCCTCGCTGGTCCTGAAATGTGAAGTTATTACTCACTCCCCACACTTGCTGAGTCCCTGAAATGTGTCAGTCGGCAAATTAACTGAGTCTTTTGGGCTTCCCTCCAGGAAATCAAAGAGATGGGATTGTTTCCTCTGCCTTCTCAATTTAATTTGACAATGACCTTTGACTTTTGTGGGAAGCAAGGGGGCCATACTCCTTGGCCTACCCACTTGCCACCTTTAATTATCCTACTAAGAAGAGATAGCCTGTGGCCAGCCTCCTCAGCCTCTTTTTGAAGGAGTTCCAGGTCTTCTTTTAGGGTGTGACTCTTTTGCAAGCCCCTCCACATTGCCCAATAAGATTCAAGTATTCTAAGGCCCCTTGCTCATGGGTCAGTAAAATGGCCTTGTGGTAGAGAGACTATTCAACACCATCCAGTGTGGGCATACATGCTGAGAGACAAGCTTACATCTTGAGACCTACCCTGGGCCAATCGCTGGAGAATGGTTTAATTGGTTAATCATATAAATTACAGTCACTTAATCATTTTAATCACCATCAGCCAATTAGCTCAGAGTTATGGGCTCTGAGGTAACACTTATGCAAATGTTTGTTCCGATGCCCACTATTAGCAGCCATATTTTCTAGATCAAACTGACAGTGACTGATGGGTGGGGGGAAATGAAGGAAGGCAAGCATTTGTTATTTTTAACTTCTTTCCTGTTGAGTTATAATGGAGATACAGCAGGAAGACAGTCCAACAAGCATCTTTAGTAAGGGCTCTCCTGGACACACTGTGGGGAGAGGGAGAGAAGAGGGAGAGAGAGTTGGGAGCAGGAAGGGAAGGAGGTGATAAGTAAGTCCTGCTGCTTAACTAGAGAGAATCCTCCAAGCATTGAATTTTAGAGCTGGGAGGGTCTTAAGGAGCATAAAACCATGAGATTGTAGATTTAGACTTGGAAGACACTTGAGAAGTTTTCAAATCCAAATCCTCGATTAGAGAAGAGAAAGCTGAGGTCCTTAGGATGCCTACCACCTAGTTGGGGAAGATAAGATGGTTGGTTGGTTGGTTGCTTTTTGTCCTTTGCCATCAAAGACCAAAATGACATCACTATGTTTGAGACAAATTACAGTGTGATAAGATACAGGATACCATGTCATCATGTGCTAAGTTATGTGTTATTCATCATTATGACTAATTCTGTTAAAGAAATGATATACCTTAGGGTGCTCCTGATGTTTTCACCAAGGCTTACAGGCTAAAGGTTTATAAATCACTTTACATACATTATCTCATGAAGTCTCCCAACAATCAAATGAAGTAGACAAAATGTAGTATTATCATCACCATTTTACAGATAAGGAAAGCTCACTTGGACTGGGGCTAAGCAATTTGTCTATGATCACATAGCTATCAAAATGTCAGAGGCAAGATTTGAACTCAGACTTCCTAACTACAAGTTAACTATTCCACACTGCCTCATTTTTTTTAGAAAAGAACATTTTTAGAAAGTGAATATTAAGATTAAGAATATGGAATCTGAGAATACAATTGTATTTCTAGACTGTGGTTAAAAATACAGGAATGAGGGGGCTATAGGCCAGGGATGGAGTATACCCAAGAAGATAAGAATAAAATAGATTTTCTGGAATCTTTTAGGTTTGATCAAAATAATGTTTAATATTTTTTTAAAAGGAGGTAAAGGGGGGTGGCTAGATGGTGCAGTGGATAAAGCACTGGCCTTGGAGTCAGGAGTACCTGGGTTCAAATCTGGTCTCAGACACTTAATAATTACCTAGCTGTGTGGCCTTGGGCAAGCCACTTAACCTCATTTGCCTTGCAAAAACCTAAAAAAGAATAAATAAAAGGAGGTAAAGGAATAGAATTATATATACTGACCAACCCAGGGACTATTGAGAATAGGAATTAGCCCATAAGAAGAACAGGTAGAAAAGCCCAGGATATCCAGGAAATAAGGCAGCAATAAAACTCATAGGGGATGGGATTGGACAAAGGAACAATCATTTATTAAATACCTATTGCATATCAGGCATACTAGTTGGGCAACTAGGTAGATAGTGGATAGAGTGCTGGGCCGAGATACAGGAAAACCTGAGTTCAGATCCAACCTCAGGTACTTCCTAGATGTGGGACCCTGTCATTTAATCCTGTTTGATTCTATTTCCTCATGTATAAACTGAGCTGGAGAAGGAAATGGCAAACCACTCCAGCATTTTTGCCAAGAAAACCCTAAAAGGGTTCATGAACACAACTGAGTAATAACAAAAATACTATGGTAAACACTTTAGAAATATTATCACATTTGATTCTCAATAAACATTTTACAGTTGAGGGGTGTGTAGAGGGGTGTTCAAGGATGACCAGCACCTCTGGTGGGATGGCTGCCCATCTACCAACTCTTACCTGTGACTCCAAGAAACTGTAGCCTGGGCAGTGAGTGGTCACATCCAAGGAAACCTTCATGGCAGATGAGCTAAACTGGGTTGAAGGTGAGAGAGTGAGACTGATGACTTTGTATAATTTTCTCAGTTACATTCAATTCACAAAGGAGTCAAAATATTATCCCATGATGTCATTGGTTCTCTTTGAAAAGGAAGAACAAAGACAAGCATCTGAGGCAGGATTTGAACATGTCTGTCTCTCTCTCTAGACCTGGCTCTGTGAAGTGTGGGGCTGCCTACTACCACAATGGTTTCTCAGGTATCATGGAAACTCAGTAGGAAGACACCTTGGGCTGGGGTCATATTCGGTTAACTAGAATATAGCCTGGAGAGCAAGATTTTCTTTAGAAGGAAGATAGTAGGTCAATGCTGTGTGATGGTAGGCTGAGATGGAGTGGGATGGCATTGAATATTAAGAGCATTTATTTCCATGGAAAAAATCCAGGAAAGAAAAGAATGGGAGGATAGAGAACATTTGGGGGAATTTAATGAATGCAAGGAGAAATGGAAGCAATTTTGTACTGAGGGTGTACTATAAACCACCTGGTCAGAGGGGGAAAAGGCAGAGTTTGGGACTCAGACATAAAGCTTAGGACTGAGGCATGATATAGGGATAATGATGCTCTTCCACATGTGACACATCTGTCCATGTCCTCTTTCTCTACCTCATATGTAAAGTCCCCCATTAGATGGGGGAAACAAGTATTTCCTGTTCAGGGTCTGGTATATAATTGGTGCTTGATGATGATGATGTTTGTCCTTTGTGACCATGACACCAGGGAAGTGATGCCATGACAAGTGAGTGAACTGGATTTGACTGAGAAGGACCAGTCTCACTTGCTCTTCCAGAGCCATCTGGGTGCAGTGACCAGATGTGAATCAGGACAACAGGAGAGGGCCCTGGGTGAAGTGACTTACCCAAGGTCACACAGCTAGTAAGCATCAAATGGGGCCAAATTTGAACTCAGGCCCTCCTGATTCCGGGACTAGTGTTCTATCCACTGCACTATCTAGCTGCTTAATAAATGTTTGCTAACTGATTGACTGACTGAGACCTAAGATTACATTAGCTGTCTGATAGCTGGGTCATTCTACTCACTTGTTGTTGAGTTTGCAGTCATTTCTCGGGAAGAACTGAACTAGAGGTACTCTCTGTGGAAGATTTCTTTTTAAAATTTCTTTTATTTTTTGGTTTTTGCAAGGCAAATGGGGTTAAGTGACTTGCCCAAGATCACACAACTAGGTATTTATTAAGTATCTGAGGCTGGATTTGAACTCAGGTCCTCCTGACTCCAGGGCCGGTGCTTTATCCATTGTGCCACCTAGCTGCCCCCAGGAAGATTTCCACTAAGAAAGAGCCCTCACCTCTCACCCTTTCCCAGACCTCTAATTTCACCTTTTGATGCAAATCATTGGCCATTATAACAAAGGAACCATAAAGTTTTGGCTTTAGAACATCAGAGAGATGTTTTTTAAATGACTAGTAATAAAGGGTTTAGCTTAAGAGACACAGAGAAGGCTGGAGAAAGGGAAAGGTTGACAATAATCTTTTTTTTAGGGGTTTTTTTTTTGCTAGGCAATGGGGTTAAGTGGCTTGCCCAAGGCCACACAGATAGGTAATTTTTTTTTAGGTTTTTTTGCAAGGCAAATGGGGTTAAGTGGCTTGCCCAAGGCCACACAGCTAGGTAATTATTAAGTGTCTGAGACCAGATTTGAACCCAGGTACTCCTGACTTCAGGGCCGATGCTTTATCCACTGCACCACCTAGCCACCCCTGGTTGACAATACTCTTAGAAAGAATTTTAAAGTGTTCTTCATTCAATATTTACAGCGTTATCTAACTAATTGCACTAAGTACCATAAAAATCTTTGCATAGACCTAAAGCTACCTACAGAGATTGAACTTGAATTATCAGACCTAACTGATCATTGAGGAAAGAATCTTGTGTTTGGAGGCAGGTGAGACCTGGGTTCAAATCCTGTCTTTGTCCCATTTTAACTGTATGACCCTGGGAAAGTCACCTAACTTTAAAATGTGGAACCTACAGTTTAATCTGATCATGCAGCTGGGTCTGACTAGGGTAAAGAACAGAGGGACTGTCCCCTCCTTAGGCTTCCTCTCTCCTCTCTCCTCCCTCATCACTCCTCTCTCTTTGTCTTTCTGTCTCTGTCTCTGTCTCTCTCACACACAGATACACACACAAACACAAACACACACACACACCCTCTCTCTAGCCCAACTCTTTGATGATGTTAGTCTCCAATTTACAATTCAGACTCAAATATAGAAGACTAATCCATTGAAGGGCAACTAGGTGGTGCAGTGACTTAGAGTGCTGGACTCTACGTAGCTATGTGACCCTGGATAACTCTGTCTCAGGTTCCTCATCTGTAAAATGAACTGGAAAAGGAAATGTCAAAGCATTCTAGTGTCTTTGCCAAGAAAACCCCAAATTGAATCATGAAGAGTATAACATGACTGAAAAATGCCTGAATAACAATTCAGCTTAGAGTGTGTGAGCCTACTCACCTCATTGTCATCTTCCCAGGTATCAGAGCAGCAAAGTTAAAAAGAGGAAAAGGCTGGTATATGGTTCGAATTACAATTTTCACTCGTAATAAGTACAGTGAAATGGAACCATGTTAAGTAGGAGTTTTCTCATAACAGGTTTTGAGGTGTATTATGCAAAAACAATAACTACTTTAGGGTTTGCCAAGCCCTGTTTATGTTCCTCATGTGGTCCAGAAGATGCAGAAAGAAAATGTGTTTTAAATATGGCGAGGATAATGAGATTGCGGATATGGCCATGAGTTGAACTAAGTAATTTGAGAGAAAGGGTGAAATACAGCTTTTTAGAAATTATTTTTCCTTTACCATGTCTGGTCCTACTCACCATGATACTAACATTTTTCTTTTCTCACTTCAATCCAACTCTTTTTAAAAATTATTCCCTCAATTACATCTAAACAAAAAAAAATTTAGTTTTTTTTTGCAAGGCAATGCGGCTAGGTCACACAGCTAGGTAATTATTAAGTGTCTGAGGCTGGATTTGAATTCAGGTCCTCCTGACTCCAGGGTTGGTGCTCTATCCACTGCACCTCCTAGCTGCCCCCCAAACAAAAAAAAATAATTTTGAGTTCTAAATTCTCTCCCTCCTTCCTTCTCTTCCCCCTCATTGAGAAGGCAGGCAATTTAATATAGGTTATATACTGTAATATAAAACATTTTCATATTAGCCATGTTGCAAGAGAAAATGAGGACCCCAAACCCCCAAGAATAATAAAGTTGTTTTTTAAAGCATGCTTCAACCTGCATTCAGATTCCTTCAGCTCTCTTTCTGGAAGCAGACTGCATTTTTCATCATGAGTTCTTGCATATTGTCTTAATAGATTCTATTGTCGAGAATGTCTGAATCATTCACAGTTGATCATCGCTCCAATCTGGCTTCACTTTGCATCATTCTTGTTTGTCTTCCCAGGTTTTTCTGAAAGTTCTTTCTTGTCATTACTTATAGCACAATAATATTCTATCACAACCACATACCACAACTTCTTCAGTTTTTCCCCAAATGATGGGCATCTCCTTGATTTCCAATTTTGTCACTACTAAAAGAGCTTGTGTGAATAACTCCTTTTCCTTTGATCTCTTTGAGGTACAGAGCTGTAGAGGCATTATTGGTAGAAAGGGAATGAAGTTTTATAGCCCTTTGGGTCTAGTTTCAAATTGCTCTCCAGATTGGTTGGATCAGTTCACAATTCCACCAACAATGTATCAGGGTCCCAGTTTTTTCCACATTCCCCATAATAGTTGTCATTTTCCTTTTCTTTCATATTAGCCAATCTGATTGTGAGGTGGTACCCAAGGGTTGTTTTAATTTGCATTTCTCTTTTCAATAGTTTTTAGAGTATTTAAAACCCCTAACATTATTTTTTAGAAAGATTTTATTTATTTTGAATTTTACAATCTTCCCCCTAATCTTGCTACCCTCCTCCCACCTCCCACAGAAGGCAATTTGCCAATATTTACATTGTTTCCATGGTATACATTGATCTAAATTGAATGTGATGAGAGAGAAATCATACCCTTAAGGAAGAAAAATACAGTGTAAGAGACAGCAGAATTACATAATAAGATAACTTTTTAAAAAAAAAATTAAAGTAGGGGTGGCTAGGTGGCACCGTGGATAGAACACCGGCCCTGGAGTCAGGAGTACCTGAGTTCAAATCCAGCCTCAGACACTTAATAATTACCTAGCTGTGTGGCCTTGGGCAAGCCATTTAACCCCATTGCCTTGCAAAAACCTAAAAAAAAAAAATTAAGGTAATAGTCTTTCCTCTTTGCTCAAACTCCACAATTTTTTTCTCTGGATAAAGATAGTATTCTCCATCAAAGATAGCCCCAAATTTTCCCTGATTATTGCACTGATGGAATGAACAAATCCATCAAGGTTGATCATCGTCCCCATGTTGCTGTTAGGGTGTACAGTGTATTTCTGGTTCTGCTCATTTTGCTCAGCATCAGTTCATGCAAATCCCTCCAGGCTTCCCTGAATTCCCATCCCTCCTGGTTTCTAATAGAACAATAGTGTTCCATGACATACAAATACCACAGTTTGTTAAGCCATTCCCCAACTGAACGACATTCACTTAATTTCCAATTCTTTGCCACCACAAAAAGGACTGCTATGAATATTTTTGTTCAAGTGATCTTTTTACCCTTTTTTATCATCTCTTCAGGGTATACTACCACCCAGTAGTGGTGTTGCTGAAACAAAGAAAACCCCTAACATTCCTAACCCAAGGGCCTTTACCTGACCATCACTAGCCCTCCTATTTAGATTGCCTCTCCTTGTTAGAATATAAACTCCTCAAGGTCAGGATTGAGTTTGCCTATGTATTTGTATCTTAAATTTTTTTCTTTCTTTTGTTCATTCATTCATAAGAAAATATAGAATACAAAGTATGACTGTATAGTCCCCATCTTGAAGGAGGTTTTAATATGCCACATAATGGCAATTCAGGATAGTATGGATAAACTGATGAACACACACAGATAGTATAGACCAAAGGGAATTGGGAAACACTTCATGGGGTCTTGGAGGATAGATAGGATTTCAGTGGACAAAAATGTTGAGGAAAAAGCGTGGGGAGAAGAGGCATTTCAGGCAAAAGAAAAGGCCTGGTAGTAAGTAATTCATGGAGAACTAGTATAATCTGGAAGTACAAACATCAGGTCATCTGGAGAGATATTTCAGGGCATTTCCACTATAATGAAAGTCCGTCTCTCCCTCTTTCTTTCTTTCTCTTCTACAGACCTCAGAGGTCCTCAGGTCACCCACTTCATTTGAATGAACTGAAGCCCAGGGAGGTCATCAAGCGACTTGCCCAAGATCTATCAGATAGTAAATGACAGTCCTAATTTTTGAACTTAAGTTGTCCAACTCTAAATTCAGAACAATACTTCCTTGTCCACTTGTCTTTCCTTTTGTTTTTTGAGACAATTGGAATTAAGTGATTTGCTCACGTCAGGTAGTTGGCAAATATCTAAGGTCAGATTTGAACTCAGGTTCTGTAGACTTCAGAGCTAGTGCTCTATTCACTGCACCATTTAGCTGGCCCTTAAGTTATTTTTCTTTTCTTTTCTTGCACCTCATTCATTTTTAACAAGCACTTATTAAAGTACCTACAAGGTACAATGTAGAGACACAGAAACAAGTATGACAAGTCCTGCCCTCAAGACCTTACAGTGATGTCAGGTTACCTCCATATTGGCTTAGAATGGGTACAAATAAGCCAGGCTGCAGCACATGGAAGGGCGTTCATAAAGGAGGGGTCTAATTGTGAGTAACCGAGACTGAGAATTAATATGAGGAAACCCTCATCAACTGCAGAGAGCTGTTTGGCATTGAGTTTGCTAAATACTGAAAGGAGTTATTGAGTAAGACAAGAGGATGTTCATTTCTGAAAATGGTTAAAAAAAACAGAGGATTTCTCATTTACCTGACAAAATTTTATTATGGTTTTTCTGGATCTGGGCTCCCAAATCTTTGGCTCTGAGATTTTGTGATCATAACAAACTACATAGCAAGTGGTGAAAATGAAAAGGACTAAGGTTTTTATTTATCCTTGAAAGCATCATGTGACTTAATTACAGTAATTGAAGACAGTATTTACATGGCCCCATTACATGTGCAATCAGGAAATGAATGGTAAATATTTAAGGAAGGGGCAGATCTTTCCTTTTAGACACATAGACCTATATGCATTTATGGCTAATTTGCTTTTTACAGGAGTAATTGCCAACCTATGGTGAGTTCTTCACTTAATTTTGTTTGTAATGATATAGTGGTCAGAATCTGAAAAAAAAAACCACTTCAAAACATGAAGAAGCTGAGTCTGAGCATGTAAACATTTGCTTCTATTTTAATGTCTTTTTCAAGAGAGAAGTGAAGGAAGGAAAAAGAAAGGCAAGAAAGAAGAAAAAGAAAGGGATTAGAGGGAGGGAGAAGGAAAAGGAAGAAAGAAAGAAAGAATGAAAGAGAAAGAAAGAAAGAAAGAAAGAAAGAAAGAAAAAAGAAAGAAAGAAAGTAAGAAGGAAAGGAAGGAAGGAAGAAAGGAAGAAAGAAAGGGAAGAAGAAAGAAAGAGAAAGGAAGAAGGAATGGAAGAGAGAAAGAGAGAAAGAGAGGAAGGAAGGGAGGAAGGAAGAGAGGAGAAAAGAGGAGAAAAGATGCTGAAGGTTAACAGATGCCATTTATAGTCTTGTTTTGTCTTTTTTGTTTGGTTTTTTTTTTTACAAGGCAAAGGGTTAAGTGACTTTCCCAAAGTCACACAGCTAGATAATTATTAAGTATCTGAGGTCGGATTTGAACTCCTGAATCCAGGGCAGGTGCTCTATCCACTGAGCCATCTAGCCACCCCAATTTATACTCTTAATGAAGGTGGAGCTGCATCAGTTTTTCTGTGTTATTTGCAAAATAGAGAGATTTTTCTATAAGAATAGAAGAAATTCTATTTATTCTTATTAGCTTGATAATAGCCCATTATGACACTGTTGCTACTTCTGAGTGCTGTGAAAACAGATGCAGTATAAATGCAGGTCCTTAGATAACTTTCTGCTTTCAACAAATCTCAAGGTCCTCTGCTTCTCTGTTGGCTGCCTTGGCTGCCAGATTAGTCAGTCTAACCAGTCACTTTTGCTCCTGAGGATAAATATTCCCACTTTGCCTACAAAGCACCCAGACTGTAGTACAATTATGCCAGAATTGGGTTGTCACTCATCAAGATGGAGACATGAGTAGAACCTTGGTGTAATTCTCCTTAGCAGCTGGAAATGGGGCCAATTATTTTATTGTCATTACATTGCTCTTCATTCCCATTATAGAGTTTATGAATCATCTCTCCCAACCCAAAGTTTTTCCACATCTTGGTTATATATCCCAACCTTAATATTTAAATAAGTGATGATCCATATCAGTCAGTCAATAAATATTAAGAGTCTACTATGTCCACTCAGCTCTGAGGATATAAAAAGAAGCCAAAAAACAGTCCTCTCCTGTCCTCAGGGAACTCACAGTATCATAGTAAAAAATATTCTATGGGAATAGGAAGTGTAGCTACTTCCATAAATTCTCTTCTTTTAAAAAGTTTTAATGTTTTTTTCCTTTTAAAAATCTTTTAATTTGTTATTTATTTTAACATTTTTTTCTTCTTTAAATTTTAAGTTCCAAACTCTCTCCCTCCTTCCTGCCCTGCCCCACCTCACTGAGAAGGTAATCAAAATGATATCAAGTATACATGTAAAATTATGCAAACATATTTCCATATTAGCCTATCACAAAAAAAATTAAAAAGTGAGAAAATTATACTTCAGTTTTCACTCAGAATTCATCAGTCCTCTCTCTGGAAATGGAAAGCATTTTTCCATCATGACACCTTTGAAACCATCATGAATCACTGTATTGATCAGAGTAGCCAAGACTTTCACAGTTGATCATCATTACAACATTGCTGTTACCATGCACAATGATTTTCTGGTTCTTCTCACTTCAGTTCACATAGCTCTTGTCATGTTTTTCTGAAACTATCACCCTTGTCTTTTCTTAAAGCATAATTTTTTCTCCATCATAAACATATACTATAGCTTATTCACTCATTTTTCCAATTGATAGATATCCCCTCAATTTCAAATTCTTTGCCATCACAAAAAGAGTTGCTATGAAGATTTTTGTACATATAAGTTATATTTCTTTTCTCTTTGCTTTACAGATGGGATGTTGCTAGGTCAAAGAGTATGCCCTTTGGACATAGTACCAGATTATTCTCCATAATAGTTGGGACAGTTCACTACTCCATCACAATGCATTTCTTTACCTATTTTCCCTCATTCCTGCCAGCATTTGTCTTAAATTTTTGATAGGTGTGAGGCAATATTTCAGAGTTATTTAAATTTGCATTACTGTAAACAATAGTGACTTAGAATATTTTTCATATAATTCTAAAATAGTTTGAATATTTTCCTTTTGAAAACTGCCTCTCTTTAACCATTTATCACCTGGGGAATGGCTCTTATTTTTATAAAACCGAGTTCCATATATTTCAGAAATGAAGCCTTTATCAGAGAAATTTGCTATAAAAGGTTTTTTTTGTATTTTTTGTTTTGTTAAGGCAATGGAGTTAAATGACTTGCCCAAGGTCACACAGCTAAGTATTTATTAAATGTCTGTGGTTGGATTTGAACTCAGGTCCTCCTCACTCCAGGGCTTGGTGCCCTTCACTGAGCTACCTAGCTGTTCCTCATAAAATTTTTTTGATATTACTTTATTGTCTATCGCACTTTTTTTTGGTAAAATATAGCTTCCCTAATTATGTCTTTTTTATTTTAAATTTTATTTATTTAAGGAAATGGAGTTTAGTGATTTGCCCAAGGTCACACAGCTAGGCAACTATTAAATGTCTGAGATCAGATTTGAACTCAGGTACTCTATCCACTGTGCCACTTAGCTGCCCCTAATTTTATCTTTTAATTAGGTCTATTTTTTGCTTTGGCTTTGGCTGAGATCATGATTGCCATCCCTAACTTCTTTTATTTTGGTGGAAGCAAAATAGATTCTGCTTGACCCTTTATTTAAACTCTGTTTTTCAGTTTCAAAATTGTCTCATAAACAAAATGGTGTTGGATTCTGGTTTCTAATCCATTCTGTCCACCTTCAGACATTTACTAGGGTATGTTTTACTCTGACGACTTCAATTCCATTTGCTTCAATTTCCTCATTTGTAAAATGGGGATGATAATAAAACCCCTGTCTCAGAGTTGTTGTAAGGATTAATTAAAATGATATTTCTAAAAAAAACTTGCAAACTCAGAAATGCTCTATACTCTATCATTATTATAACCTAGATCTGTAGTTTTGTTGGTATAAGGCTATCCTGGTAAGGGAATTTCTTTAACTAATGTATGTCAGCCCAGTCTTAGAAATGTTAAGATTTGGACAGCCACACCTGTGTTGGAGAGATTAGAATTGGGTCACACAGCCAGCTTGTATCACAAACAGAAGAGAAAGATCATTCTATCTGAGTTTCTGAGTATTTTCATGTCTTGTTTAGTTGTCTATGTCCTTAACCTATCTTGGATTTAAAAGGTCTGTCCATTTGCTTTGAGCAGGGTCAAATATACAGACAAGGCTCTCCACAAATGATGGTGATGACCATAAGGCTCCCCGTTCATTTGATCCCTAAGGATTCCTTGTAAATACAATAACTATTCTCCTCAGCACAGCCATATCCCCTAACAGACCACTGTCTGCCCACTGACCAGTCCACCTTGGAGGCCTCATTGCAGCTGTATGAGTCATGAGGCTTGAGTGATAAGACTGTCACAAATAGCAATAGCCAGGGAACCAAGATTTTGGAAATCCTACACCTTCACTGGCCTGGGTAAAGAACCATTTGCAGCAAGTTGGGTTGGTGTGCTAAGAGCTGACCTTGCGACCCCAGTCATAAACAAATAGTAAAGTTGTCTTCCACCCCTCAGTACAAAACTCCCTCTCACCGTTCTGAAAACCATTCTGGAATTGGTCCAAGGTGTGGATCTATTTGGATGTTTAAAGAGCAGATAAAGCCATCAGTGGGGGGAAATGGACATCTCAAGATTGTTGTCTCAAAGGACAGTAGAGAGAAGAAAAGTTTGTTTCTGGGAAGACAAAGAAGTCTAGGCAGGGATAGAGAGGGGCACAGGTTTATAAATTTAGAGCTGAAGGGGACCACCAAAGCCCTTAATTCAATTCTCTCAGGTGGGGGGGGGCTCTTCAAAGTCTCTTCTTATTGTACTTTTGCATGCTGGAAAAGCCAATAGCATAATGGTCATGGTATCATAGGACATTAAAGTCTGAAGGAATGTTAGAGATTAACCAGTTCTAAATCGAACTACAAATGTTTATTAAGTGTCTACTATATGCTAGGTGGTTGATTAGGTGATACCCTGGAGTCAGGAAGACTCATCTTCCTGAGATAAAATTTGACCTCATACACTTACTAGCTGTGTAACCCTGCCCAAGTTATTTTACCTTGTTTGCCTCAGTTTCTTCAACTGTAAAATAGACAGAGAAGGACAGGGCAAGTCTCTCCAGTATCTTTGCCAAGAAAACTTCAAATTTTTTAAATTGCATACACAACAACAAATTATCAGGCACTAGTTTGAACACTGAGGACTCAAAGGAAAAGTGGAAAAGAGATCCTTTCCTGTAGAAGTTTATATTCAAAGGGAATGCTGTCCACCCTCTTCATTTTATAGCTGGAGAAACTGAGACCCAAGGAGGCAAATCTTCTGGGTCCATTATTTATGACATTCCATATTCTACAGAATATTTTCATCAGTGACATTGAATTCCTTCCAAATCTTTCATGAACCAGACATTCACCTACTTTACATTCAGTGGCAGCAATCTTTGGGAATGAAATGTTCCTTATTTCCTATTTTATATTGCTATTTGAGATTAACTAACCCTATTTTCTTCCCCAATATTTGCATCAATTTCCTTATTGGGCAATAATTTCTTAAAGATAAAGGCTGAAGGTGTCATTTAATAAATGCATATTTCATTCTGCAGCTTTAGTTTATTATTTCCCTGTTAAGGGATGATAAGAGGGGAATGGTAAATACTTCATCATGAGTTTTTAATATATATAATTTTTGCTGCTTTGATCAAAGTTGCAATACTATTCTATAGATTGTTTCCTCCTAGTTCTGCTCATTTCATTCTGTATCAGTTTGTAAAAGTCTTCTCAGGTTTCTCTGAATGCAACATTTTTTAGACATGGCCAATCTAATTTGTTTTTTTTTTTTCCTGGACTATATGTACTTATCATAAGGGAGATATTCTGCTTGGGGTGAAGAAATGGTAGGTTAATGAGTAGTGATAAATATACAAAAAAGTACATGAATAAAACATTTTGAATGCACAGAAGGAAAGAAAAAAGTAGGTGAAGACACAACTAGAGTAGTTGAGTTACTAACTTGCTAAATTTATATGTGGATGTTTATGTATGAGAAACTATGTATATAATCATATATAATTAAAGTTACTTAACCTTGAATTATTTAAATAAGCTATTAAAAATAAAAAACAGGAAATTGATAACAGACAGGACACTGACACTGATTATAATAATTTCATCCAGAAGTTTATCTAGTGTACATTAATCTTCTCAACAAAGAGACCCACCTCACGCAGACATGTCAACCATACTTACATTTAGGTACCACAAAATGCAAAGCATCATTTAATAGGCAGCTGCTGTGATACTAGGTCTAGGTTATATGTAAAACAACACATGCCAAAAACCTAGCCTTCAGGAAGCATCTGGGCACAAACTCTCTGGAGTGACCCACCTTGGCCAATTCAACCTTCAATATGCAGTGAGACCTGGAACATCACTGTCTCCAAAGAACTAAAAATGAGGATCACCAAGAGGGCAATAGAAAGTCATATGGGAACAAGCCATATTACCAAAAAGAGATCCCAAAGAATAGCAGGAATAATAGGCATTATGGAGCAACCCTATGACAGAAAAAGAAATGGATGAGAGTGCACAATTGTGAAGGAGGATGAGAAGACCATCTTTCCATATAACCTCACATTATCAGGTAAAAGCTTCCTGAGACAAGGGAAGCAGGACACATGACCCTACTTCCTGGACCCTGAATAGCTGCTTATATGTATATGGTGGTGTCAGGTTTTCAAAGACACCCATTAACCTCAGTGAAGTCCCACAATAATCTTCTAATGTAGGAGTTCTAGGAGTGATAATTCTCATTTTGAACAAGAGGAAACTATGATACTAAGAGACATGATGAAACCTATCAGACATTGATCAGCTATGTAACCCTGGGCAAGTCTTTACATATTCCCTGCCTCAGTTTCCTCATCTGTAAAATGGTGAATTAAAATAATGCTTACCTCCTAGTATGGTTGTGCAGATCAAATGAGATCATATTAGTGAAGTACTTTGGAAACCTTAAAGCATGATGGAAATACTAATTATTATTGAGTAGTTAGTGTTGAGAATAGGATCTGAGGTCAGCTCTTCCTGATTCCGCAGTGAGCACTCACATATTAATGAGTAAGGGAAAATTGTCCAGTAAAGGGAAGAGATTTTGAAATTGCCCCTGCCACCCCCCCCACACACACACACACTCACACATCACACTGGCTTTGCTTCCTTTCTTATTCCATCATAGCAAATTCAGTTCCTACCCAGTGAAATCCCACTGATGATGATAGCCTTCCCCTTCCCCCCCACCCAGACCCCTTAGGAATAAAAGGGTTTCACTGAACTCTGCAAAGCCATTTGGAACATTTCCTGATGAAAGATTCTCTATAAAGGAGGTAATATAAGAGACTTGGCTTTCCAGTGCTTTCATTTAGTCTTTAACAGAAACATGAATCTAGTATATTAGCATCATAAACCAGGAGTGTTATATAAATGCTAAAAAAGATTCAGAGAGAATCACATGGCAGATATGAACACTCATTAGCTAAATGCTTCATCAAGTGTTATGCAAATGTTGATCAATCATACAATTCTATTAAATTTAATAATAATAATAATAATGCTATATTCTTCCTGTTTTTCAAGTACTCTTGGATTTCCAATGGTTTTGCATTTCAAGTAAGGGTTGTTTTGGAGACAGGAATAATAGCACCATTAAAAATGTATAAATAAAACATCTCTAATGAAAAAAATTTCATTGTCTTCTGAGGACTAATACCTTAGCTCAGTGGTTCCTAATTCATTTCTGAATTATGGCAATCAATCTATACAGTCTATGGATATCCTTGACTTGCAGTTCCTGAAAACTGGATAACCATTTCATTAACTGAGAGTAATAATGCTAAAAGTAGCTTAAAGGTTAGAACCATCCATTTCATAGTCCTTCCTCAGATCCAGAACTTTTCCATCATTTCTATTCTTGGAGAGTAGTCTGAGGTGCCCTGATCCTGGTTTTCTCTTGGTTTGCACAGCCAGTATATGTATAACTTGAATATAGGCCTCCCTGACTCCAAAGTCAATTCTCTAGCCATCATGACAGTCTTCCTCTTTGATAAATTAAATCTATCACTGACCTTCTATCTGCTTGAAGAATATCTGCCTGTTTTATTTGTGAAAAAATTATTAAATATCTGAAAAAATAACCCGAAAGCCCCAAATCCTCAAAATCTTGCCATCTAGCTTAGATCAACCAGAATCTTTATTTTTGTTGTTAAGGCAGTTTTCAATCATATCTGCCTCTTTTGTGCTTCTTTCTGGGTAAAGATACCAGACTGGTTTACTGTTTCCATCTCTAGCTCATTTTACAGATGAAGAAACTGAGGCACATAAAGTGATGTGTTCAGGGTCATACAGCAAGTAATTGAGGATGGATTTGAACTCAAGGTCCTTCAGACTATGTTGCCACCCAGTGCCCACTGAAACTTTATGACGTTTTCATTTAAAGATTATTTTTCAGTAATGTCCGTGTTGCCACCTCTGCTATGCCAGACCATGCAAAGCAATCTGATGAAAGGTCTCAGCTACAAAACTCATTTCTTCCATTCACTATCTCTGAGCCTCTGGGCAAATGATTTCCTCTCTCTGGGTCTGTTTTTCTCTTCAGTATAATGGGGATTTGGGAACTGAGTTTCCAAACAATGTTGGAAGTTCCTTCCTCTCAGTCCTAAATCTGTGATTCTAGGGCCCACTGATGTTCCCTTGCCCTTAGGTCTGCCCCAGTCCACCCCCACCCCAGTCTATAATGTTCATTATATTACTTGGGGTGAACAGATCCATGTTAATGTGGGTAATGATTTTTTTACATTACTGCCTTCAGAGGTGGGGAGGTAGCTCCCACTTGTACAAAAGCCACAGTCATTTCTCTGGCAGCCTTGAATAGAGATTGATGGGACTCCAATATGGAGGAATGCTTTAAATCTCCAACTGATCCAATTGCTTGGGTATTAAATAAAGAACTTGTTTGATGGTTAAGAAATAGCTCAGTTTTGTGCCTGCCTCATTTTTTTTAGGTTTTTGCAAGACAAATGGGGTTCAGTGGCTTGCCCAAGGCCACACAGCTAGGTAATTATTAAGTGTCTGAGATCAGATTTGAACCCAGGTCCTCCTGACTCCAGGGCTGGTGCTTTATCCACTGTGCTACCTAGCCGCCCCCCTGCCTCATTTTTGAATCAAACAGAAGTTCCCAAGACCCTGGAGAATTAGGGTGTCCAAATCTGACGCTCCAGATGAGGAAATCAAATAGACTGCCCCCTTCCCTTTTAAAAATGGGTTTCACATTTCATTTGGTGAAAGAGCCAACTCAGAAGGATTGGAGAAGGGTAATTTAACAGGCTATGGATGGGGAAAGACTGAAGAGAGGATGATAACCAGCTGTTCTCCACCTCGCCAAAGATGATGATGGCCTTCAGTTGTAGCAGGAAGCATAGGAACAGCCCTCATTTCCCAGAGCCCACAAGCTCAAGATGTTGCTTGAGGAAGCCCGGTGAATATTGACTCTTCCCTCCATTCTCAGCTGGTTGTATCTCCAGAGGAAACGGGAGCACCTCCTTCAAGACTCCACAGATCAAAGGATCCACAGCCTGTAGACACCTTGGCGAACATTCCTATGCCATTATACTCAGCGAGTGTGTCAAAGGGCCTGCACTACCTGACATCATGCTGGCTGTTGAAAGTGCAAAACTAATTTTTAAAATAGTTGTCCCCAACCTCAGGAAAGGGCAATGAGATGATCAATGGATAGAACAACAGACCTGGATTCAGGAAGACCTGAATTTCAGCTGTGGGACCCTGGCCAAGCCACTTAATCCTGTTTGCCTAAGTTTCGACATCTGTAAAATAAGTTGGAGAAATAAATGGCAAACTACTCCAGTATCTTTGCCAAGAAAACCCCAAAGAGGGTCACAAAGAGTCAGACACAACTGACAACACCAACAATCCTCAGGGAGCTTTTATTCTATTATGGATGAGGAGAAAGATAAATAAATTAAAAAGTAATCTGGGGAGGGGAGAGAAACCAGAACAACCAGAGAGATGAGGAATTTCTTCCTGTAGTATCTGTCATTGAATCCACAAAACGATGAGTTTTGAAGGAAGCAGAGATAGTTTATCAGTTTCTGCTTTCTTAGAGAGTTAATTGAAGAGAAGCTAAAAGAAGAGAATTGAAGAAGAAGAAGGAACATTGCAGGCATTCAGTCCAACCCCTTTACTTTACAGATGAGGAAACTGAGGCCCAGAAGATGAAGATTTGTTCATGGCCATCCCCAAGTATTGTGATTCCACCCAAATCCAGTATTCTTATTTCTGCCAGTCTGGGGAAGACACCAAACTATGGCCTTCAGTGTCAAGGAGGATGATCTGTGGAGGAAGGAAGGCATGAAAACAGGTTATTGGTAACACAAACTGTTTCTCTAGGCAGATGGTATTAGGAGAGCTCAGAATGGGGGGAGCTCTCAGGGAGGTCATAGTGCTTGGACTGGGCTTCCATTGAGAAGGATTTCAATATGTCCCTAGGAGGCTGGAGGGGACATTTGGAGGGGAAGGGAATAGCCTCTAGAAAAAGTATTGGGTCAATGCCCCTCTTGTGTCTGCGCTACTCCATATCATGGGCTTCATGAATATAGGCCAATTGGCAAAGCAAGAAGCAGTGTATTCTGTAGCAACAATGATTTTGCCTTGAGTGACTGGCAAAAGGGCATTACCTATAGCCAAGATTTTGTATATTCATGAGCAGATTAGGAAAATTCATTTATTGGCAATATTTCAAGTCAACTTTGCTTGAAGTCAAATGAAAGTGATGTCCCTTCAAGGAATTTCAGGTCTCAATGACCAACCTTGGTCTGCAAAAACAATTGTTGAAATATCCTTTCTTAGTAGAGAGGTGGGGGACCACTGGAACAGGATATCACATACTGTCGATTATTTGGATGGTTGATTTTGCTTAAGGATTTCTTCACTACAAGGGATGGTTCAGTAGAAGAGAGTGGAAGTGATTGTAGCATGAAAAATACAGGGATAAGAGACAGTATGGTATAAGGAAAGGAGAAATAATCTTGGGGTCAGGGAGACCTGGGTTCAAGTCCTAACATCTGATACACAATGGCCAACAGAGTCTAGGCAAAGCACTTAATCTAGTGGGACTCTCAATAGCTCTCTAAATCATCCTGTTAGAGAGAAGATGAAAATCTGCTTTAGTAAAGAGAGTTCCTCATCTGGAAGTCCTTAAACCCACAGATGAAATCATATGTCCTGGATTTAGCAGGGGAGGGGGGGTGAAGGACATCAGTTAAAAATAAAAGCATATGGATAGGGATCATGGAGTCACACCATCCATAGCTATTCACTTAGGTCCCCAAAACCCAGCTCCCAGGGGTGTCTGGTAAATTGCAAATATCTGTCAGCCCAAAGGCTCCTTGGCGAAGATGCTTCAATGACAGGGTCATCTCTGAGGAGTCCCCTTGCCACCTTTTTATTCAGAGATTCAATTTAGAACATGATAATCAAGGCAGGGAGGTGATACGGTGGACTTTTTAGAATCAGAAGGTTCTGAATTCAAGTGTGATCACAGACACTTACTATTTGTCACTCTGGGCAAGTCACTTAAGCTCACTGCTTGCCTCAGTTTCCATATTTGTAAAATGGGAATATTAAGGGCACCCACCTCCCAGAGTAGTTGTGGTAGTTGTGAGGCTAAAATGAGATAAAATTGTAAAGTGTTATATTGATGCTAGCCACTAACAGTAATATAAGCAACCATTTATAGATAGTTATGTGCCCAGAAAATTCAAAAATAGTAAATGCTATTTGATTCACTAAAGGCAACTGGGAAGATAATCCTCTGCTAGGCACTAGAAGGGGAGACAGTGTAGAGAATGTGGCCCTCATTTTAAGAATAACCCTAATGGAGAGGAAACAAGATAAACAAATGGAATATTTAGATGTGTTATATTCCTTGTTCATGGATTTCTAGAAGTAGATGTCTTTCTAGGTAATACTAATGTTTTCGAGTCATTTCAGTTGTGTCTGACTCTTTGTGACCCCATCTGGGGTTTTCTTAGCAGAGATTACAAAGTGATTTGCCATTTCCTTCTCCAACTCATTTTACAGGGGAGGAAACTGAGACAAATAGGTGAAGTGACTTGCCCAGGGATCACACTGAGTGACTGAGGCCAAATTTGAATTCAGGTCCTGACTAATCACCATACCACTTACCTTCCTAGATAATACTATTAGCTAGACTTTATAAAAGCCCTTAAAAGTTTACAAAGTACTAACGTTTGAGCCAATTTTATTATGAAGAAACTAAGGTGATGTTTAGAGCCAAAAACATCTGAGGAAGAATTTGAAAGCAGGCCTTCTGAATTTAAGTCTACCATTCTAGCCATTATTCCATGAGATCAGGGCTTCAATAATTACTAAAGTGTTTGGAGACTTCTGCAAGAGATGAGCTTTGGAGAAGACTAGGGAAGGCTGAGAAGTTGTTTTTATACATTGGAGAACAAAGAGACTTGAATCAAAAGCTGTCTGTTTTTTGTCCTGTCTAGACATCCCCATCTCGTTTAGTTTCTTGGTTTGTTTCTTTTTAAGCAGCAGATGTCTCTTGGGTCTCGTAGCTGTTGTTCATTATCCAAGGAAGGTTTGGCTTTTACATGGTGTTAAAAATCAAGTCCTCTCCATTGTCCCTCATTAAGATTTCCTCATTTTGATCCTTCTCAACATATTGATCAAATGTTATACACTTCAGTGTGCACGTGTCCCCATTGGTTAATTCTTTCTGAAAGAGGCACTCTCTTAATGCACCATAAATTCCCCTCCTTTCTTTCCCAAAAAATAAAATTTTAAAAAAATTTAAACCCTCAGCAATGACTGGTGAAAAATGCTTCCAATAGATGACCTTGGAAAGCTTAAAGGTTCTTCTAATAACGTCATCAACTAACTAATCAACAAGAATTCATGCATTTATTATATACTGGTCACCATCTTTACCCTTTAGAAACTTACATTCTGGGGCAGCTAGGTGGCGTAGTGGATAGAGCACCGGCCCTGGAGTCAGGAGGACCTGGGTTCAAATTCGGTCTCAGACACTTAATAATGACCTAGCTGGGCCTTGGGCAAGCCACTTAACCCCATTTGCCTTACAAAATTATTTTTAAAAAACCTAAAAAAAAAAAAAGAAACTTACATTCTTTTTTTTTTCAGTTTTAGCAAGGCAAATGGGGTTAAGTGACTTGCCCAAGGCCACACAGCTAGGTCATTATTAAATGTCTGAGGACAAATTTGAACTCAGGTACTCCTGACTCCAGGGCCCGTGCTCTATCCACTACGCCACCTAGCTGCCCCAGAATCTTACATTCTTGAACTATGATGTTTGGATACCATTTATATATGTAAATTGATGGACCCAGCCTCTCTCACAATGGAAGCAAAACTTTAATCTGTTAGGACCAAAGTCATCTTGCCTAAAGCAATTCTCTGAAGCTTCACTTGACTAACTTTCCATCTACTTGACTAATAAATAGCAAATGTATTTGAAAACAAGTCTATTTATGAGGCTTCTAGCCTCTGTCCCTGTCTTTTTTAAGGTGTGTCATTTAAGATCAATTCTTTGGGATTTGTCCTTTTTGCCCTGCCTTGGGTGGGCTGGAAGGTCAGATGAGACAACTGCAAAGGTCCTTCCCAGCACCATAATTCTCTAAGACCCCTTGGCTCTCTTAGCTTAAAACTTAGGGTGCCTATTTCTCCCAACTGGGTCTGCAGGCTGTAATAAATGTCAATTGATCCTTCTTTATGGGCTATGGATGATCTCCACATAAGAAAACATGAATAATGGGATGTGCTAAAATATGTATTCACCAGTGCCAAAGTCACATGTGCATAGAATTAAACAACCTGCTCATCCATTTGTCATCTTTTATAGGATTTTCTAAGTTTTAGCCATATACAGGTTTTAAATGAAAAAGATTATATTTCTCTTAACACATCTCCTATAGCTGAATTCCAAAACTGTATTAAGAATGAGTTCTTTGGACTAATTCAGAAAATATTTTTCGCTCTGTTGACTTTATCATTGAAGTTATCTTCACTGACCTTAACTGTTTCTGGAATTTCTCCTATATGTAAATAAACTCTTCCTTTCCATATCCAAGTTCCAGAAAAGCCTTATCTTGGATATATATCAGGCAAACATGCAGAGAGCAATCATTATATTCAAGTCTTACCCAGTGGCAGATACCCCCACTCCATAGTACACAGGGTGATGGACCTGGAGTCAAGAAGGTCCAAGTTCAAATTTGACTTCTGAATTTACTGACTGTACCTGGACGAGTCTCTTAGCTGTGCCTCAGTTTCCCCATTTGTAAAATGAGCTAGGAAGGAAATGGCAAATTAGTCCAGTATCTTTGCCAAGAACACCCCAAATTGGTTCATGAAGAGAAGAGCATGACTGAAATGACTGAACAACATACTATGGGCAATGTGATGAACAGGCTCTTCCTGTTAGTAGCTAGGACTACATGGTAGATGATTGTCAATCATCACCCTGCATTGCATCTTTATTGTTGTAATTCTTTTGTCAATGAGTATGTCAGTCATGATGAACCTGTCACTCATAGCTTGCTCTATAAGCCATTTGCAGACATTTTCATTCCTTATCCAAACTGTCTGCTTTAAGAAGTCATAATAATTCAATTAAATTTGATAAAAAGCATAGTAAAAATCCAAGAAAACATCAGGCCCTTGTGCTATTAAATGTGACCATCAAACCTTTCTCAGTTCCAATTCTCCGAAGTAAATTTTTCTTTAAGACTGGAGTCTGGTTTCTCCCAATGTATCCTCTAGGACCCAGAATGAGGTGGTGGTGTCTTAGCTTAGTTCATTTACCAGGTTTGTGTGTAGGTGGAGCAATCAAATGGGAGTCAGGGGAAGAAGCTGGGACCCAGGGAGAGGATTCAAATTCAAGTCTAACACCCATTCCATTAAGTGACTTTGGGCAAGTCACTTTTCTCACCTTAGTTTCCTCATCTATAAAATTTGGAGGCTGGACTTTCAGAAAGCTTGAAGGTCTTACTCTGAGTCCATGTCTTGCCAGGGGATTCAAAAGCTAATTTTAAAAACTCTCTCTAGATTTTTTCCATTTATCTCTTTCTAACCTCCCCCATTGAATATAAGTTTCTTGATATTAAGAATTGTTTCATTTAGTATATTTGTATTCTCAGTGCCTACCATATTTGTTGTTGTTTAGTTAAATCCAACTCTTGGCAAAAATACTGGAGTGATTTGACATTTCCTTCTTCAATTTATTTCTACAGATGAGGAAACCGAGGTAAAGAGAGTGATGTGACCATCCCATTCAGAGTTATACAGGTAGTTAGTGTCTGAGATCAGATTTGAACTCAGGTCTTTCTATTGCCAGGCCCAGCTGTCTATCCACTTAGCACCCCAGCTTCCTAGTGCTTGGTACGTAATAAGCACTTAAAATGCTTTGTTAACTTTTTTCTTTCTCTTTCTTCTGCCCTTCTCTTACTTGCATTCTCTTTCTAGCTCTGTGTATATATCTCTCTCCCTTTCCTTTTTTCTTGATTTCCTCCTTTTTCTCTCTTTCTGCCTACCTATTTCTTTTTGTCTGTCTGGAATGCTCCCATATACACAAAAGCAATTCATGGCAATACTCATTGTAGCTAGGAAGAAGTGGAAGCAAAGGAAATATTTGTCTCTGAGGGGGCTAATTGGACAAGTTGTAACACATGACAAAAGTGGAACTATGTCATAAGACAGGATGAATATCAACAATGGAGAGATACACGAGAATGTCGTAACTGATGCAGAATGAAGTAAACAGAACCAGGAAAATATTTTCTTTTCTGTCTCTTTTTTTCTTTTCCTATTTTTTGAACTCTATTTCTCCCTCCTTCCCTCCCTTTATTTTCTCCCTCTATATGCCTGTCTCCCTCTATAAAAGGGGGGGGGGGAGCCTTTTGCATCCAAGACCATGCTTCTTGAACCTTTCTTTACCTTACAGATTTGTTTCCTCTACTTCACAGTTAGAACTTCCAACTTAAGGGGAAGAAAGTCAATAATGTCTTTATTTCTCTCCAGAATGCATTACTGACTCCTTTCCCTAGGACCTCTGCTCCCATTTATGTCCCTTTATCCTCTTTTCTTCATTCCAACCTCCCCCATTTTCAGCTTTTTTTTTTCAGATTTTGGCAAGGCAATGGGGTTAAGTCTCTTGCTAAGTAATTATTAAGTGTCTGAGGTTGGACTTGGACTCAGGTCCTGGATCCAGGGCCAGTGCTCTATTCACTGAACCACCTAGCTTCCCCCATTTTCAGGTGTTGTCTTTGACCCTTAGAATATAAACTCCTTGAGGGCAGGGAATGAATTTTTCTCTGCTCCTATTTGAATTCCCAGCACTTAGCAAGGACTGACTAAATTATCTGACTTGCTGAACTTCCATGGTGCTCCCACTGAGAAGTTCAACAATTTGGTTCTATAGATCAGTGAAATATTTCTGAGCCAGAAAGAAATCTCCTTTGGAATAACAGCCGTCCCCATAAGTTGCATTGTCTGAGCTTGCCTTGCCCTTCCCTGACTCTATTCTGATAGCAGCTCACTAATTGCTACTTATTCTAAGATCTGTGGGCCTAAAACTCAGCTATTGGTAGGTTCTAACTGTTATTTGATGAGATAACCACATTTGGTCCCAACCGGGAAAGCTCTTTGGATGGCAAGGAAATGCATTAATTTGTTTCTGTTTCTACTGCGGATGAAGGAAATGCTATCTATTGTCCCACTGGGAAAAACCACTGCAGATAGAGAGAGGAATAAGCACATTTTGATTATATCTGGACTCTGTTTACATCCAGAAAGGTGCCATTTTAAAACTCTTGTCATCTCAGGTTTTAAATAGAAAGTGTAATGAAAGAACAAAAAGCCAAGAACTGGGCTATTTCTCCATTTATTCAGGTCACGGTGTTCTAACGAGGTCCATTTTATGTTTGTTAATCATCTTGTGGCTCCTACTTCTCTTGAGAAGCTGAAATACCAACTCTCCAATGCCAACTTTTGCATAATACCCCACATACTGAAGCCTCAGGCTTCACAAGGTTAGCACCAGATGGACCCACCAGACTGCCAGCTGATGTCCATCCTACTGTGTTCAGAGAGTTAGACACGTAGAGCAACAAGAGACTTCAGGATACAGAGAAATCAATGCTAGATCTCGAGGCAGAGGACCAGGGTTTGGGTTCCAGTTCTGTCATTCACTCCCCATGAGACCTGAAGGACATCTCTTTGCCTTTCTAGTTCTCAGCATCCTCATCTATAAGATGAGAGACTTGGACTGGACAGCTTCTGATGTGGCTTCCAACTCTAACATCCTCATCAAATTCCATCATTTTTCAGAGGAAGAGATTCAAAAAGGTCATGTGGCTGTCTCATAATTGGCAGAACTGGTGTGTGGATCTAGTTCTCATTGCATTGTACCATGCTGCCTCTCAATGAGCATCCTTCCCTACACACCCAGCTCTAGCCCCTTCATCACCAACTGGCTATTGGAAACTCCATTGTCTGTAAAGTTATATCAGATGCAAAATGTCCAAAATGTCCCTCATTCTCTTCCCTCACCTGAACCTACTCTTCTTCCAGATTCCTGGGGAGGGTACCCCCATGCCTCCAGGCTGCCCTACTCCCAACCTTGGAGTCGTCTACAGCTATTCACTCTCCCTCAACCTCTCATTCCAACCTGTTCTCCTGCTTTCTCAGACAGCCAATTCACAGTTATGAAGCTCCTAGGGTGTCAAGCCTGGAGGGTTACAAAAGCCTTGGGCAGTCCCTGCCCAAGAGGAACTTTCAAGTTGGTTGTGAACACAATCAATCCATGGGACTAACAGCTTGTTTAGTTCCACCTCTCACATGAGTAGATTGCTCTGGAATCTATACATGACTGCTTTCCATGCATACATGACCTTTACAGCAAAGTCTGAGACAGATGTTATCATCCCTGTGGATCAGATGAGAAGACTAAGGTTCAGATAAGTCAAGAAATTTGCCCAAGGTCACACAGTTAGTATACATGAGAAAAGGTTTGACTCCAAATCTCTCTGATTTCAAGTTCAATACAAAGAAGCTAGGTTAGAGCACTGAACTTGGAGTTAGGAAAACCTGTGCTCCAACCCGGCCTCAGACAATCCTAAACAAGTCATTTACAATCTCTTCACTTCAGTGTCCTCATCTGTAAATGAAGAATAATGATAGAAGCTATCCTGTAAGGTCATGAAAATCACATAAGATAATGCTTGTAAAACACTTTGCAAATTGAACTGTGTGTGTATGGATACAAGCTATGATGATGATGATGGGAACAGTGATGATAATGCCAGCTTCCTCTTCACTTTCCTATTTGGTCTCCTGGCCTCTACTCTTTGTCCTGTTCAATCCATCTTCCACAAAGTTACCAAAGGAATCTTCCTCAAGCACAAGGCTGCTCACCATGCACAAGCACACACACACACATGCACACACACACACACACACACACACACACACACACACACACACTTGAGACATCCTCAATAACTATCTTATGGCAAAAGATCCTCAGTCTGGTATTTAATCTCTTCATTGTCGAGGTCCACGTGACCTTTCCAGACTTATATTACCTTACTTCCCCTTACATATTGCACATTCCAGCAAAACTAGCTTCTTTAGTCTTCTGTCTCATGTCTTGTGGCTTTGCCTGGTCCTTGAAAGTCTAGAACACACCCTCTCTTCTTTCTTCTCAGAGTTCTTAGCTCTCGTCAAAGTTTCCTACAGCTGCTTTCCCTGACCCTCCAAGCTCTAGGTTTTTTCTTCCTCCTTAAATTAACATACCCTTGCTTACCTGTTGCCATTTACCTGTACAAATGTTGCGTCCCTTCCCCCATTAGAATATAAGTTTCTCCAGGAGAGTATTTGTGTGGGGTTTTTTGCACTCCATTACTTATACAAGTAGGTGCCTAATAATTATCTATGGAGCTGAATTTCCACTCCATTCTCTATTCGATGCACTCTTTTATTCAAAGGACATTTCTTCCTCTTACAATTAAACCCCATCTGCTTTGTTCTCAGTTCTTCAAAAACTATAGGAAAAGGTGGGGCTGGTGAAAATAAAATAAAAATTTAAAAAGCCTGGTATGCCCTTGCTTAGAACCAGCATGAACTCCAGGCTCCCCTGCCTGGGCTTGTCCAGCTGGCACATGTGAAGGAGATGTGCTGAGCTTGCCAGAGAAAAGTGTAGTGCTCAGCAAAATGGTTATTGCGGCATCAGAAAGCGACGTGCCCCAAACATGTGTTTTTAATGGATTCCCAGACCGTTAACGGTGAACAATTTTAATGATGTGTGGAGAGTTCAAATCTATGGCTAAGTGCTACCTGCAAATCTTAGTTCTCAGGGAAAGAGTGTCTCTTGGTTATCACTTTTTAAATATGCAATATAAAACCAGTTTCATTTTTATCCCTGCTCGGCTTTTTTATATGCACATTTCCTCTGATCCCTGGAGTCAGAAATGATCTCTCCTCCCTCACAACTTTCATTGCATTTGGATATTGCCTCTTTTTATTTGAGTTTATAATGTGGTCTTTTGTGCTTCGCCTCTCTTCAGAGGTATAACTAGGGTGAGACTGTCAGAGTTTTGCCCCAAGGTACCAAATTTAAAGGGTGCTAGCAGCACCTGCAATGTTTCAGTATTGTAGAAACAGCTTTAGCATCTAGTCATCAAGAATAGCTCATTAAAATCAAGAACTTTTCAGTGGGTCTGGGGTAAGATCCTCTCCCCTTGGTCTCTCCTGGGCTGGAGTAAGTGAATCTTCCATGATGTCCCACTCTCCACCTTGCCTTCTCAACATTAGCCAAGGAGTGATGTTCCAAAGCTTTGCTTCCTTCTCTTCTCACAGGGGAGTATTCAGCATGTCTTTACCCCATATGAGAGGTTTTCTCTTTTAGGTATAGTTTGTGGTGGTAACCCTAAATACAAAAATTCCTATTGAAAATTGGCCCCTTCTCCCTTACTAGAGAATAAACCCCTCATGGGTTGGTACCCATCAATAGATGGGCTTTTGAGAATTGTGGTGGCTGAAAACAGACATGAAGCTACAAGCAAATGGGCTGGTCCAAGACTGGTAGACTCAATCCATGAGCAAGTCTGTTCTGGAAGTCTTCCCAGTTCCACAAACCCTGCAGAGCCGGGGGCACCCCAGGCGCATCTAGAGGTGACCTCCAGGGTATGACGGCAGAAAATAAAGCTCCTAGAAACCAAAAACCAAAACCAAAACCAGGCTGTTTTCTCCCTATAAAGCAAAGCATTCTTTTTTAAAAAATGATAAATAAACTTTCATTGATGCTTTCTGCTCTTCCATCAGTCAATTCTGGATATATCTCGACATCTTTCTTTGGAGCTAGGTAATACAATGGATAGAGTCCTGGCTGAATCTGGATTCTGATACTTATTGAGTGACTCTAGCTAAGTCACTCAACCTGTTTGCCTCAGTTTCCTCAACTATAAAATAAGCATAATAACAGCATCTATCTCTCAGGATCATAGGGATCAAATAATATTTGTAAAGCGCTTAGGATAAGCACCTGATACATAGCAGATCCTTGTGCTTTATCTCTTTCCCTTGCAAAAGAATAACATTTAGGCAAAGATATCTGATACAGTGCCCCAGTTGGACAAGAGCATCCTGACTCTTGGTGATGCATTCTGTTTTTTAAAATAAGAGACGGAGGTTGGATTTGTGATTTGATTGGCTTAGGGAATTTGTTGTTGAAGAAACTTTCAACCAATGCCAGTTGGCTCCTCTGGAACCAAGGCAGAAGTAAGTGACAAAGAGGTGAACGGAAACCAGGAGCCCTATGTTCCAGTTCTGCCTCTGCTAGAGATCAGTTGTGTGACCCTGGGTCAATCACTTAGCCTCTTAATGTTCTATCTCTGCAACTCTATAAGACTAGGCTGGTTCAGAAGCAGTGGTTATCCTGAGTCCCTGGCTCTGTCCAGCTCTCCCTCTCTCTCCCCCCTGCTGCCTTTCTCTTATCACCAGGACCTCTCTGTCTTTGTGCCTCCATTCTGAGTCTCCATTCTGAAGGACTTAATTAAAAGGTACCATTAAGGGAACCAAACTGAAAGGAAGGAAAATGGAACCATCCAACACCATGTCTTTTCCAGATCAGCATCCACCTGTCCGGCCTATTTTTAGTTAACTTCCCTGTAAAACTAGGAAGGAAGAAGAAAAGAGACCCCCTCCCTTACAATTTCTGTTGTTCTGACTCTAGTCACCCACTTTGTTAGGGAGATCACTATGGCTGACATTAAAGGAATCCAGACTGAAAAGAACCTAGGAGATTGTCTAGATCTCCTTTTGTTTTCCTTTTGAGGAACATATATAGGAGTCCAGAAAAGTTAAATAACCAGCCCAATGTCACCCAGGTGGTAAATGACAGAAGCTAGATTTGAATTTGAGTCTTTCATCCCCTTTCTTTCCATATTGCTATGCTATTATGTAGATTTTCATCCCCAGATTGGGGAAGGGTTGGAAGGACCTGGGTTCCTGGCCTGGACCAGGAACTAAGAAGTTTGCATCTTCCCGAACTGTCCTCCAGCACTCTCCCAGAATCCCGTGGCTCATTTCATCCACCCTGGCAGGTCCATCAGGCTTACTATACCTTGGGCAGTAAAAGTACAAAGTAAAATATCATTGCACATACCTCGCTGGTCGATAAAATAACATAAAAAATCTCACTCTCGCCAAAGGGAGAGAAGCAATTTTCGGCGGCTTCTCACATTGGGTGGAACTTTACAAATATGTATCCCCCAAACCATTAAATGAGTCAAATCTGGACAATACTATTTATTTTTATATGCTACCTCATCCTTTATCCAAAGTATCTTAGAGCACTTTAAAATGAGAGGGTGAAATAGGGAATGTAATTTATTGGGCTGGAGAGAATAAGCCTCAGGCTACAAGGAAGGAGGGAAATGATCCCCAAGACAGAATCTCAAGAAGAAAAAGGGCTGAGACTCCAGCATAGTTAAAAATGAAAGCACACATATGCACATTGTTTATGGAAAAAAGACCTTGTAGAGAAGGAAGGGAGATGAAAGGCTATAGGCAAAGCTAGGGTCCCTGAGAAAGAAAAGGCAAGAATGGAAATGGACAGGCCAATAAGACCTTACTCTATGTCCTACTCTATGACCCTATGTCCTTAACTTTGTTTCTGTGCTTCCCTGCTCCCTTCTCCCCCATCCACACACTCCTTTATGTGTGAGATCTAAGAGGAAAAGTGGGGAACCTAGACTTCCAGAGCTGTATAGTAACTCTTTACACACTGGCCCTCCCAAGGATGATCATCAGGGACGATCTAGGCTTCATAAGTCAAAACTGGGATGCAAAAGAAATGTTTGCTGTCAACTAGGGAGTATCTGGTAAGAGACTCTCAAGTCCTGGACCAGGAAGTTGGTCCACAAAATAGCAGACTTGAACCTGAGACCACTGGTTACTCCAATGGGAGTATTTCTACTCTTTGTCCCAAAGGTTTTGACACCTGAGTTTGAGAATCTGTTGACTGAAATTAGAAGCCACAAAGTCAAGACAGAAAAGTGGACAAGGCAGGCTATTTTATAAGGATAAAAGAAGAGGAGGTTTGGCCTAACTCCCCTCTCTCAGACTGCTCTTGGTCCTGTGACTTTCCTACAGGTAGGTTTTTGAAATGAAAGAGCATTTCAGATATCACTCTTCTCATGAGAAAGAGGTATTTCAGGAGGTCAGCCTGAAGCTGGAACCACAGAGGCCCAAATCCTAGTTAATCTTTGTTGAATTGAATTATATTTCTAGAATTCTTTGGAGATTAAAACAGAATTTCTTAAACAAATATTCTTTCAAATCAAATTAGAAGCAGAAGCCCAATTTCATGGACATTCTAGTGATTCTTCCTTGCTGAGAATATTCCAAAACTTACAATCCTTTTCTGTGATGTACTAAAAAGAAAGCTATTGGCTCCTAGGCCACATGGACTTCATTTGCTTTGTCTAATGGCAGAAGTTAAATTGTGAGAAAGCTAGACAAAGGCTGGGCCCACTTTAGCTTGAAGCAAAGCTGTCTGGTGATGCAGATCAGCAGAGGCAAGACCGAAGTCTAATATTTATTACCTGTATGACCTTGGCCAAGTCACTCATTTGCCATTGTGTAAGTCTCTAGCTCTAAATCCTCTGAGCAAGGAGCTTCTCTGCTGAATAATTCATCCCAAGGCAACTCTTTACTGAAGGTGACATCTTGGGAGGATGTCAAAATTGCCTTCCTAAGTCTCATTTTCCTATTCTGTCAAAGTAAAATTTGATAGATTCTGAAGTTCCTTCCATCTCTAGAACCTTGGTCCTATGATCCTTTAATTCATTAATGTTATGTTATAAGTGGCAGTTAGATGATGCAATGGATAGAGTGCAGGATTTGGAGTCAGGAAGACCCAAGTTCCAATCCAGCCTCCAAACACTACCCCAGACAAGTCATTTAACCTCTAGCTGACTCAGTTTCCTCACCTTTAAAATGGATTTATTAATAACATTTACCTTCCAGGGTTCTCATAAGGATAAAATGAGACAACATTTGTAAAGCGCTGTGCAAGCCTTAAAGTGCTATATAAATGATAATAATAATAATAATAATAACTGTTATTACATACTCACCAAATTAATTGGTCATTTCAGCTTAACTCAAAAGTCATCCCATTCCTGGTATAGCAGCGTGGTCCAGAAATAAGGTTTCTGCATTCCAATGGGGTCCCGGGGGTAAAATAGCTTAGCTGGTGGTGAAAGAATTAATAGTAAGGCAGTGGTAAAGTAGGTGAGACAGACTGTGCCGAGTCAGCAGTTTGATGGGCAAAGTGCACAAAAACTTATTGTACCATTAAGGGATGCAATCCAATTACTAAAATATGTAAAAATGGAAATAATAAACATGCAACTCGATGAGATGGGCACATAAAATCAGCCGTTGTAAAGAGCAGTAAAATCAATAAAGTTTATGAAAATTGAACCATGAGAGCATGCAGGTGTGTAACTTACGTGTGCATCATAAATGGGGCAGAAGAAGGAAAGGAAGCCCCACCCCACTCTATGAGCCATGCCCAGGCAGGTGGCCCAGACCTCAGTGGCAAGAATGTGAACCCATCTTTCAATTTGATGCTTTAAGACAAATTCAGTTGGGAATGGGCCCTGGAGTGGAGCCTCGAAGGCAGCTTCTCTGGTTTTGGCTTCCACGTGGTGAGAAGGATCAGCAGCTACATAAAAGTAACTTACCGAGTGTGAAGCTGCCAGAGGTCAGAGGAAGGAAAGCACTTATCCAATAGTTTCTTATTTTAGTTACTTATTCTTATTAATGAAACGAAAAGCTCTAGAGAAGATCTACAAAAGTCACCAGCACCCTCTAAAATTTGAGACCCTAGGACAATACTCTAGTGGCCCTCACCTAGTTGTGGCAAAACTGGTGTGCAAGCAGGCTCATAGACAAGAGTTAATGGCACCTCTCTTATTTACTATCTGATTTTTTAGGGGGAGGGGATAATCTTTGGCCCTATTGAGGTAATTCCAATTTTCATTAGAGGAAGTGAGCTAGAGTGATAATGATCTTTCAAATCTCATGTATCACAAAACACATGGCAACCTTCTGAAGCAGATGTAAAAGCAGCTATGCCAGTCATCTGTGCTGCTGGCTAAGCCTCCTACTGGAATGTCAACTCCTTGAAGGGAGGAGCCATGTCTTAAGGTAAACTTTCAATTTCCCAGCACAGTGTTTTGCATAAAGCAGGTGCTTAATAAGTTTGTGGATTGACTGAAAAGGGCAGGCCCTCCTTGGTCAGGGCCTATGCTCAACAATCTGATTTCTTGCTGATTCCTCACTATACCCAGGGTATACCATTTCCCACTTTGCTTCAGGCCCTTTCATCATCCCCTCCCCAGCCAAACCAAACCCAGCTCAGGGCTCATTTTTGGCATGCAGCTCTCTCTCTGTCTCTCTGTCTCTGTCTCTCTGTCTCTCTGTCTCTCTGTCTCTCTTTCTCTCTCTCTCTCTCTCTCTCTCTCTCTCTCTCTCTCTCCCCACTTTCTCTCCTTTCTCCCATCTTTTTTTATCTTGGAAAGGAAGTTGGGGGGGGATCTCTTTCTCTCTCTCTCTCTCCCCCCTTTCTCTCCTTTCTCCCATCTTTTTTATCTTGGAAAGGAAGTTGGGGGGGGAGGAGAAGCAAATTTAAGCAGCATGACAGGAAACATTTACCACTCCCTCTTTCTATTCTCTCTCTCTCTCTCTCTCTCTCTCTCTCTCTCTCTCTCCTTCCTTCCCTCCTTCCTTCCTTTCCTTCCTCCCTCCCTTTCTTCCCTCCTTCCCTTCTGTCTTTTCTTCCTTCCTTTTTTTCCATCTCAGTGTTTCCCATTTTGCTGCTGGTAGCTTTATCCTCATGATTCAGTGAGTTTCCTCCCAGCAGGGAAACTGGCTACTAGAGAGTGTTTTGCTGCTTTCAGAAATCTCTAATTAGGTCCCTGTCTGATTTAACAAGGAGTCCATGCCGTTCATAGCATTCCTGAAGCCTTTACAAATCTTTGCTTTGAAATCTCTGGAGAGATGGGAAGGTGCCCCCAAACTTACTTCCTTCTTTACCTTGAAACAGGCTCCTCACTCCCATTCTCCTCCCCCAGCCCCATTCCTTCCCTAAAGAAGAAGGCAAGGCATCCCTTTCAGTCCCTCTAATTAATAGTTTGTTTTTGTTTTTCCATATTTGGTGGTCGATTTAGTTTAAGGTTCTCAGGGGACTGAAGCCACATGGATTAAACAAGAGCAGCTGGAAGGTTGTTCTAGAGTTTCCTTCTCTCTATTTTTTTAATTGGTAGCAGCACAATTTGGAACAAGGTGAGGCTGATTCCATTCTGCTGAGAGAGGAGGAAAGTTTTTTTTATTATTGTGGTTCTCCAAAGTGCAGGTAATTTGTTGCTCTCTGGTTCTATCTGGGGCAGCTAAGGGACATCATAGGTCTTAGAGGGTCCAACCTAGAGTCAGCAAGACTCATCTTCCTGAGTTCAAATATGGCTTCAGAATTTAATAGTTGTGTGAACCTGAATCACTTCCCCCTATTTACCTTGGTTTCCTCATCTGTAAAATGAGCTGGAAAAGAAAGTGGCAAATCCTTTCTGTCATTACCTCTCTCACTTATCTTCAAACTTCTCTACTGACCCCAAACATCTCTAGCTTCCAAAAGCCCTCATTTGGCTTTCACATCTCCCCCTAACTACAATCCTATATCTCTTCTCCCTTTTGTGGCTAAAGTCCTTGAAAAGGTCATCTACAATTAGTGCCTCTTCTTTCTCTCCTCTCACTCTCTTTTTCATCCTTTATAATCCAGCTTCCAACCTCATTACTCCCCTGAAACTTAGCTCTCCAGAGTTATCAATGATTTCTTTGCCAAATGCAATGATTTACCCTCACCCTCATTCTCCTTGACTTCTCTGCCCTGTATGAAACTATGGATCACCATTTCTTTCTTGATACTCTCTTCTCTTTAGATTTTTTTGGATGCCATTGAGTCCTGGCTTTCCTCCTACTAATTGGACTCTTCCTTTGTCTCCTCCCCTGGATCACCATCAAAATGAAGGTATCCTACAAGATTCTGTCCTTCTCTACTACTTCACTTGGTGATCTCATTAAGTCCCATGGATTTAATTACTATATCTGTGTTGATAATTCTCTTATCTACCTATACTGCCCCAACTGCTCTCTGTTGACCCCCAATCTCCCATTTGTAATTGCCTCTCAGATATCTCAAACTGGATGTCCAGCAGACACTTTCAAAACAACATATCCAAAATGGAAATCTTTGTTTCCCCAAAATTCTCTCTTCTGCCCCCAAACCTATTTACTATAGATGGCAACACTTTCCTCCCAGTCCCTCAGACTTGAAACTCAACTCATCTTTCTACCCCCTCCCCATAATCCTATCTGTTGCCAAGACGTGTGGATATCACTTTTGCAATGTCTCTTAAATACATCCCCCATCTCTCTATCACTACTATCACTCTGATATAGGCATTCATCACCTTAAGACTGTTGATGAGTTGGCTTGCTTCACATTTCTACCTGCTCCACTCTATTTTCCATTCAGCTACCAGTGATTTTCCTAAAGTGTAGTTTTGACCACATCACCTCCTATACAATGAATTTAATTTTCAAATACAAAATGCTATTTGGCATTCAAAGCCTTTCATAACCTAGCCCCCTGGCACAGTGTATCGAGCACCAGCCTTGGAGTCAAGAGCACCTGAGTTAAAATCCAGCCTCAGACACTTAATAAATTATTAAGGCAATGCCTGGCTTGGGCAAGTCACTTAACCCCATTGCCTTAAAAAAACAAAAACAAAAAAGCCATAACCTAGTCCCCTCCTGCTTTCCAGTCTTCTCACACCTCACTTCCCACCATATACTCTCTGATTCAAAGACATCATCTTCCTTTCAATTTCTCAAACTAGACCCTCCAACTCTTGTCTCCAGAAAACTGGAGCCACAAAGTGACTTGACCACAGCAATACAGTTAATAAATGGTTGAGCCAGATTGAGCCAGGATCTAACACGTTGTCTTCTTGGTCTTCTTGCCTCCAAGTCTAGTCACTCTTCTCTAGTGCTTCACAACAGACCACCCTGCCTATTCACCACTTCAGCTTGACTGCTGGATAGACCTGATGAACTGTTTGGGCACCAGACAGAGGGGGTGGGGGATAGAGGACAGAATACTGGCAAGGCTCATTGCATTTTCACATGCCTGAGCCCTGTGAGTACAGAGCCAAAATAGACACATGATAAAATTTAATCTGACCTTTAGTAGCTTCTGAGTTACACAGTTACAGCTCCAAGGACTGGCAGCACTTCTATGTGGTTCTTATAGTTCATGTCCAGGAGCTCTCCAGTCCTCAGAAACAAAGTCTAGGGTTTCTTTTTCAAAGGTCAAGTCTATCATGGTTATTATTTTCTTGTTTGATTTGTTTTCAAGAGCTGGACCTTTGGAAAGAGGAGAGTGTGAGTAAGATTCTGGAATAATTTGATCTTCCCCAGAGCACCAGAGATGGGATTGGAGCTGCTGGTGATGAAGATGATGAAGATGATGACAGTAAGGTCATGAGTATTAGAGACAAGGAACCTTCTACGAGTGTCTTCAGGGTCTAAAACTTTGGTCTGGAAACATTTCAGGGAAATGACCTTCCTTAGCATCACAGTCTGGACATCTGATTGACTAATAAGGACAGCAGTATTGTTCATCCACCAGAAAGGGTACCCATCAACCACTTAAGATCTCTGACTCCATCTCCAAACCAGTTGTCGTGGTTACCCATCATTCTCTGAAGTTTCCGAAAGGCCTATGCCTCTACTCTGCTCAGAACCAAATCCTACTTCACCCTGTTGAAGATCTCAAGTCTTTGAGAAACTAAAAGTAAATCCTTGTTAGCTAGATGACTTGAGATGTTAGAGATGAGAAGTGGATGCCAGTTCTTAGAAACAGTAATGTCAAGTTATAATTGGGTTGGAAGTTTACCTGTCTTTGGAGGCCTTTAAACAAAGAGTAGCAGAGATTCTTCTGTCAGGAATGTGTTGGGCTAGATGATCCTTCCAACTCTGCAGTTCTGTGATTCTAAAATTCCATTTTGTGATCTTTTTTTCACTTAAGAGATTCTAGAAAATGTTCTTGAAGTGATGAACTGTTTTCTGGATCTCTTTGTGGCTTCCATGAGACTTTTTGGTTTGGTCTTTTCTATGGAATGAAATAAAAGCTATCCTTAGCCCAATTTATACTGGTTACCTTCAGAGTTTATTCAGGATCTGCCTGCACACAAGCTTTATTTGGCTATTTCCCAGGGTAAACATGGGGTAGAATCACATGAGGCAAAGAGCATATAGATTTGGGGAGAAAGCTAGTCAATACTGAAGATTAGAATCGGTTCTTGCAAGCCCCAAACTTTGGGACCCCCAGGCCATTGGTTACATCTATCTGTCTGGACAAGTTATTTTTCCCCAATGCAATCTAACTCTTTGCAGACAAAGTTGTTTCATTTTTATCTTTGCAAAGCCCCTGAGCATAGTAGGGACTTCATATCAATTTTATTAAGTACTTCCCAGGCCCTGTGTTAAATCCTGGGGATGGAAAAACAAGAGGGAAAAGTCTAATGGAGAGGAGTACACAGAGATTATATACAAAATGAATATAAGGTCATTTGGGGAGAAAGGGCTCTAGGAACTGAGGTGGAGGGTAATCAGATCAGGAAAAGCTTCATGTATAGGGTAGCCTGGAGAGGAGTCCTGGGCAAAATGCTTGCTGATTTGAAGTAGTACTGAGACCTGGAGGGGGCCTTAGAGGTCATTTACAGATGGAAAAACTAAGGCTCAGAGAAATGAAGTGACCCGACCATGAGCAGTAAGTAGAAGGGACCGGGATAGAGGCAGTGTGGTTTAATTTATATTTGGAGCCAGAGGACCCAGGTTTGGCAACTTGCCACTATCACTGACTACCTGGGGGCTTCCTTCTAGGACAATGCCTATTGGCATGAATGACTTGGCCAAGAGGGTCTGCTGGTGAGGCTCCCAGGTGTTTGTCACTGAACTTTTCTACATGTGATGACACTTGAAGCACTGACCATGATCAGAAAACCCTGTGAAATAGCAATGAATATATGGGGCTGTCATGATACTTTGACTTTCTCTTCTTTTGGATGCATAGAGCACCTTTCCATCACACCTCTGTCCTTTATTTTGGAACACCCCAAAGTATTACTAAGGAGG
Source organism: Macrotis lagotis (assembly GCF_037893015.1). NCBI lineage: Eukaryota > Metazoa > Chordata > Mammalia > Peramelemorphia > Peramelidae > Macrotis > Macrotis lagotis. The sequence goes on from NC_133664.1 coordinate 17,186,489, forward strand.
GGCTTAGAGTGGGAACCTTGACAAGCATTGAGCAGCCCCATCCCTGGGAAGTGAGTTCCTATGGCCTCCCGTGGCCTTTCTTGGCTAAGCAGAGAGATAGTATTTCTCTAATAGCAGCTCCCTCCATCCAACTTCTCTGGCTGCCAGCCATGGAGAAAGAGGCTTGAGTCCTTTCACCTGCTGATGGGTATCCATATTCTGTCACTTGCCAGGGACATTCTATGACTTAATACTTCTGGCAAAAAGCTGAGGGGTAAAAATAGAACCTGATAAAACAGAAAAGCCAGCCTTCTAAACTAGGGCAATGCTAAACAAAAACCTTTCTTCAGAAATTACATTAGGATTCCTAAAGAATAGGTTTGACCATATCCCTTTCCCACTTGAGATGCTTCTAAGGTTTTCAGGATAAGCCCTTATTTGCTATCAAAAGTCCTTCCCAATCTGGTTCTCATTTATCTTTCTAGTCTGATTTTACATCATATCCCCCCCACACACTGTATATTTAATAATCTTTAATAAATCAATAAACATTTAGTCTGCACCCTTTTCAACACTGAGTATACAAAAGGAGACACTCCCTGGCCTCAAGTAGCTCAGTTTAATGGGGGTGAAAACAAACCTACTAACAAATACCAAAAACTATGCAAAGGATAAATAATTCACAGATGGAATGGATTCGAAGAACAGTTGGGAAAGCCTTCCAGTAAGGGAAGGGATTCAAGTTGAGACTTAAATTGAGAAAGTGAGGGAAATCAGTAGGTAGAGTTGAGGAAGACAGAGGGGACTGGCAGAGAAAATGCCAGAGCCAAGAGGTGGAGTGTCTTTGTTCGAGGAACTGCAAGGAAGTCCATTTCAAAGAAGATGTCACGTAAAAAGTCTGGAAAGGTAGGAAGAGTTGAGCGATGAAGATCAAGCAGAGGATTTTCTATTTGATCCTGGAGGTGATAGGGAGTCACTAAGGTTACTGAGTAGGATCTGTGCATTATGAAAATCACTTTGGTGGGTAAATGGAGGATGGAAGGGAGATGGATTCAGGCAGGTGGACTCATCGGCAGCTACTGCAATAGTCCAAGAATCATCCTTGTTCTTCCTTATACATGTCATTTCCCATCTGTGAATCTTTACTTCTCATATCTATCATACTCTTCCTCCTCACCTCCATCTCTTGTACTTCCTGGTTCCTTTTAGACTTCACATCAGATACCATCTTATAGAAGTAAATCCTTCATTTTTAATTCCTGCTTCAAAAATTCTCTCGTATCTTTTCATGTTTTTAAATTTTACTTCTTTGTGAACATGTTATTTCTCTCTCCATGAAGGTAGAGATTTTCTTTTTTGGCTTTGCAACCTTAATACATATCATAATACCTAGTGGCACTTGTAGCTGTTTATTCAATGCTTTTGAAATTGAATTAACAACAGTGAGTCCTGAAGGGAGATCTGAGAGGCCTGAAGGAGAAGGGAGAAGGATAGGGAAAGAGAGGGAGAGGAAGAAGACCTTGGGAAACAATAAGGAACTGAGAAGATGAGGAGACAGTGAAAGGGAGAAGGTGCAATTAGAGAGATAGGAGGAGAACTAGGTGGCTGTAGTGTCTTTGAAACCAAGGGAGAACAGAATATAAAAAAGAGGCATCATTTACAACATCTAACACCACAGAGAAGTCAAGGTTGGCAATAGCTAAGCAAAGGTCTCTGGATTTGATGATAGAAATTCGGTGATTTAGCCAAATTTTCCTATCCAGAGTGGGACCTTGAATAATTCTGAGTTATCATGAAAAGGGGGCATTTTTTTTTAGGTTTTTGCAAGGCAAATGGGGTTAAGTGGCTTGTGCAAGGCCACACAGCTAGGTAATTATTAAATGTCTGAGACCGGATTTGAACCCAGGTACTCCTGACTCCAAGGCTGGTGCTTTATCCACTATGCCACCTAGCTGCCCCTAAAGGGGGCATTTTTTAAACAAAAAAAATTATAGCTTTTCTTCTTTGGATTTATGGTCATATATAGCTATGACAATGGAATACTAGTATCTCCAGTGAATGAAAATTGATCATCCAAAGGGCAACAGAAAGGTACATGTTGAATAAGAACATTTTAAGTGAAGAATTAATGAAATTCTAAAATTTCTAAAATTCTAAAATTTCTAAAAAGTGTCATCAGAGAAAGAAAAGAAGGACTGGTGATAAACATGATGGATTAATCAAATAGCCAGAGCAAGGGATAATATTTGGATAGCCACCAGGCACCATTCTTTTTTTTTCACCATTCTATTTTAAAATTTTATTTTCATCCATTTGTATATGCATATTTCCAAGTTACAAAATTTCCTTCCACCCTTCCTTTCCATCCTCCTCCCCTCAGTAGGGAACAGTCAGGTTAGCATTTTCCATACATATTTTGTTAAACATATTTAGAAATTAGTAATTTTTAGCATGAGGAATTAGGATTAAGAGAAAGATACAGAAGAGATCATTTTTATAAAGTGTTCATCAGATTCGGCAGGGGTGAATTTTTTTTCCTATGTGTTTTGTTTTGTTTTTCTTCCTCTGGTTGGGGATAATATAGTCTATAACCAGTCAAATATAGCTGTCCTGGCTCTCTGGACTGATGAGAGGAGTTGCTTCCATCAAAGCTGTTCATCTCATAATGTTGTTGATGTGTTCTCTTGGCTCTACTCCCTTCGCTCAGCATTAGATCTCATAAAGTCTGAGGGAGAATCAGTGGGGGACTCCTCCTCTGGTGAATTTTTAAAAGCATATAGACAAGGGTCTGACAGGATGGTCATGAATGTATAGATTGGGATCTGTTTTGTCACTAGAAGAAATATATTGATGAATATTGGGTTCACATATTACACAAAAGATCCAGTTTTCTTTAAACAAAAAAATTTAAATTCCAAGATTCTCAATCTCAAAGACCACAATTTCCACTAATTTTTGATGTCAGTCTAAACTATAAATTTTCAGCTTTTCATGGACTATTTTTTCCCTCTTAAAACATTTTCAATCATTTTGATATACTGGCTTTTTTTTTGATTGATTCAACTGTCTTGGTTGGTTAATGAGAAGCTAGTTAATGAAGCCCCAAGGAATTATGTGAATTCTCATCTATATGGCATTTTATGGATTGCAAAGTGACACATGATCTCATTTGGTCCTTACAACAGCCCTGTGAAACAGGCGATGTTGTTACTACCCATTCCCATTTTACATATAATTCTCAGAGGGGATGAAGTGACTTCCCCATTGTCAGAGTACCAATTTGTGTATGAAATAGGATTTGAACTCAGATCGTCCTGACTCCAGGTCTAGCCCTCTCCACTTTACAAGGCTGTCCTGAGTGGGAGGAATATGCTTTCTATCCAGAGGGAAGTTTGTTTCTAGGATGGTTGAGGAAAAGTATGGGGTGTTTTAAGTCCTGGAAATCTTTTGTCTTTGGGTATTTGTGCTCCACAATGGGACAAGCTGTGTTCCCATGTCCTGATCTGAGGAAAGAAGGATGCTTTGATGTTGGGTCAAAGGGGAGACTAAAGGGGCTGGCGCAGGTAAACAGGGGGCTGTAATAAAATCCTCTCTCATGGCCCATGCCCATAAGGAAGAGGAGAAATACAAAATAATCATCCAAGCCGAGGGGTTTCTTCATTTCCACTTCCTGTGATCCCAAGTAGTTGCTAAAGGGAATTCACAGTTTGAGTTACATTTAGAAAGCTGTGTTCACCCTACCTGAAGTCATAAAAGCCATTGTTGGGGACTTCTAATTTATAGCAGGCAGTAAATGCTAGCAAATTGTACTGTACTAAAAGAGATGTTGCTCCAGGATTTAATCCCAAGGATAAAACTGAAGCCAGCCTTTATTCTTCCTCCTGTATTGGGACATATGGATACACTGAGACCAAAGGGACAGTCTTTGAGACACTTCCCTGGGAGGCTGTTTAAAAAAAAAGATTATTGCCATTTGATTCTTATAACACAGAGCACAATTTACTTCAGACTGGCACTGGCCTCCCAGATTTCCATTCTACCTTAGTAACCCCAGTGTCTCTTATATAGTAGGTGGTTAATAAATGTTGGGTGATTTGGCATCAATTCAACAAATATAAATTGAGGACCTTATGCCAGGCCATGCTGAAGAGGCCAAGATGAAGGAGATGTGGACCTTGCTGGGGAGGAACTTCAGTCTACAAGTACAAAAAGTAAAGTAGAAGAATCAGAATGTGATTATTACCCTCCCCAAACCCCCATCACCCTAAGAGGAGGGCTGAGAGCCAGCTGGTCCATCACTGGACCAGTCTTGGAGTTGTCCCAGTTTGGTGGCACCTCCTATAATTCATGCTCTGTTGGTTTAGCCTCTGAGCACCCAGGGTTACCACCTCACTTCTAAGAAGACTACTCAGAAGAGGTCTTTCCATGTATTTATTAGTGGGTAAGGTAAGTTATTGGGCAAGGTAAGGGATACATGCCAGGGAGGTTGGAGAGATTTTCTGAAGACTATTTGCTCAGATCTTCATCCCAACATAGAGAGATACCCCCCCACACACACACACACAGTCAGAAAGCGAAGATGCATAAACCTGAGCATTCAAAGAACAAGATATTGCCATGGCTCCTGGGAGTCAGGTCACATCACCCAACTGGGGTTCTTTGCCCCAGATTCCCAAGACTGGGGTGGGGGAGCAGAATTTACCACCTCTTAGGGATGCAGAATAGTAAGCCACTGCCATTTCCCCATTACTCACACTAACCAGCCCCCACTTCCACCTCTTGTAGGGGTACACTCATGGACACCAGGAGAGATATGGAGGCCTATCTCATTGATGTGTACCCATGATTCCTATCCCTTCCCTTTCCCACTCCCAGCCCCATTTATGACAGATCTAGCTGGGTGATTTTGAACTGGAAGACTGCCCAGAGCATTCAGATGACACATTGCTGCTGTTCCACTCTATGGTCCTAAACTGATTGCTGAATCTTTCTCTATTTCCTCACTTTTAAATGAGAATAATACAATTTATCCTGTCCTATTCCATGCAGATGTAAGGGAGAGTATTGTGTAAATAAAGCACTACAGAAATGAGAAATGATTAGTTGTAAGCAAGAAGCATTTATTAAGCCCCTACTATGTACCAAACCAGTGCTCAACTCTGGAGAAACAAACACAATGAAAACAATCCTTATTCTTAAGGAGCTTATATTCTACAAAGTGAGAAATATATATATGGAATAATGATAAAAAGAACAAATACAAAGTAGTTCTGGAGAAGTCAGTCAACAAACCAACATGCATTTATTAAGCTCCTCCAATGTACTAACCACTGTGCTGGGCTCTGGGAAAAAAGACCCAAAGAATGAAACCATCCCTATCTTTAAAGAGCTTACATTCTAACAAGGGAAACCAAAAGTATATACATACATAGAAGAGGAATAATGATAACAAAAAATAAATACAAAGTAGCTCTGGAGGAAAGACAAGAAGAGTAACGAAGTAGCAAGCCAGGCAACAAATCAATAATCCTTTATTAAGCATCTCCTATGTACCAGGAGCTCTGAGGCTATGATGAGAAGGAAACAATCTCTGTTCTCGGAGACCACAAGTAAATGCATATATGTGTATGGAATAAATATAAAGAGAACAAAGACATAAATAGAAGGCAATTAGAGAGGAAGACTATGAGCAGTACTAGCAGTAGGAAGTCGTTTAACAAACCAACAAGCCCTTATTAAGCACCTACTATCTGGAAAGCAATAGGCTAAATACTGGCAAAGAGAGGCAAAAACAAAGGGTTCCAGACTAATGGGTCAGGAGGTAGAGATGGGATCAGGTCTGGATATTATCCATGGGCTAAAGTCTGAATGGTGTGGTGGAAAGATGATTGACGTTGATTCAAATTCTGGCTCTGGTACTTACCAGCTATGGGATCTCTGAGCCTCAGTTTCTTTATGTGTAAAATGGGAACAATAATATCTCCTAACTCCTAAGGTTATTATGTGAGTCAAATGAGATAATATTTATAAGGTGCTTTGCCAGCCTCAAAGTAATAAATATATAGAAAGGTTACTTTTATTATTATTATTATTATTATTATTATTTTGATTAGCAACCTTCTCAGGGAGGTCTGGGAGAAGTGCTCTGTTAGCCTTAAAATACTCTTGAAATTTGATTACTCATGAAAGGATTTAGATTTGGAAGTCATTTTCATCATTACCTGGAAGACATTTTCCAAAGACCCAACCAGAGATTGCATGAAATGGAAAACTATGAGCAAGGTGCAAGCTAGGTGCAAGGATGGACAGAAGGAAATCTGACCTATTTCTCAATTGTCCTCATTTTAGACAATCTATTTCCCAGGGTAACAAACTCCAAATTCAGGGAGAAAATTGGTCTCTGCCCCTCCCCTTCATCTATAGGACTCAAGGGGGCAGTCTTATATATGCTCCTACATTAGTTTCCTTCATTCCCAAATTTAAAAACAGAAATTAGTCTTTACCCTAATTATTGAAATAACCAACAAGGATTCTCTAAAAACACTTATTATAATGAAGACAGTCCTTTCCCATAAAAAAGACCACTCTTATTCCTCAGAACCTTAGCTCCCCTTAAGGTTTAGTTTGAGAACCCCCTCCTATGGGAGATTCTTTCATTGTCATTGCTTCCTCACATGACCCCTCTTGGAGATTGACATTCCCCTTAAATATATTTTGTATTTGCATATCTGTGGATTGGTTATTCCCTCCCAGGAGAATGCAAGCTCCTTGAGGGTAGGACTATTACTCTTTTGTCTTCCTTTGTCAGCACTTAGCATAGTGCCTGCCCAAACATTTAATGAATAAAGGGGGAAGGATAGTCTTCTTGAATTTTCAGAATTTTAGAATGGAAAATGGTGGCCATTGGGTTCGACCCATGTTGGGAAAAGGATGCTATTCTTTTTTACTGCAGAGATGGTCCAAGAGATTTACTTCAAGTCTCCAAGGAGAGGGCACAGTTTTCTAAAACATTCCTGCTCCAATTTTGTTTGGTGCTAGTTGGTAGGAGTTTTTTCCTGCTGTCCAATCTAAATCAGTCACTACCAGCTCTGCCTTCAGGGACTAAATTGAAGAAACCTAGCCTACTGTGAACTGCTTTCATTAGAGATAAATTTCCTCTAGGTTTGGCACATGTGGAAGGAAGGATTTCTGAAGCCTTCTTCAAAACAGGCTGACTATCACTCTTTGGTGCTTTCTGAGGGGCCCTACCCAGTTCTCAAACATAAGTATCAAAGACTTAGCCCTGGAAGGGATCAGTGGATCATATATTATAGCTTGAAGTAGTCTTTGAGGTCATGGAGTCCAAGCCTCTCACTTTGAATGGGAGGAAACTGAGACCCCAAGAAGGGAAAGAATGTACCCCCCAAATAGGTAGCAAAGTTAGATGGGAAGAGAGTGGGAGAGTCGGACATTCTGGCTGCATTCTATGCTCATGGACTAGTCCTCTCACTATATTCTATCTTGCAAGAGGTTCAGATCCCAACTCTGCCACATCCTATGTGTCACCTGGGCCAAATCAGATGAGAGAGTTAGATGATGTAGACTCCAGGTTGTAGATCCTTGGACTCATGACTGAGAATGAACCTTTCTTGTTCTAAACCTGTGGTCTGCTCTTCTTTTTGGGGCAACCTCAAGAGTCTCGGAATATTATAGCTCCTCTCACCCTCACCTATAAACATGATATGAAGCTATGCACATGCACACACACATATCCATACATTCATACAAATAAATCTATAAATCTATCTTAACTCTAGGATAGCTTTAAAAATTATTCTATTCTTACTCACAAAACCCATTATCTACAGGGATTTCTAATAAGCATTAAATAGGTGGTTAGATAGATGATAGACAGATAGATGATAGATGATAGATAGATAGGTAGATAGATAGATAGATAGATAGATAGATAGATGCATGCATTTATATACACAAAGAGGGAGAGATAGATGGATGAAGGTGTGGATGGATGGATGGATGGATGGATGGATAGATGGATAGATGAAGGGTGTGATTTCTAACCTGGCAACAGTTTTGCTGCTCATTAGAGTTCAGAAGAGGACTGGAGCCCTGGAAATCCTATGCAAATGGGTCCCATTGAGCACTTAACTAATCTGTTTACAAACCAGAGCTACAAGACAGGCCTCAATAGTTTCCTATCAAAGCAAAGGACAGTCTTTATGGGCATCTGGCTGTCCCTGGATGGATTGTTTAAACCTGAGTCTCTTTCTTCAAAGTGAGATCAAAGGTTTTATGACTCCTAAATTAGTGCATTATTCCCACTCACTCCCTCCTTGTTTGCAATTTGAGTTTATTCCCCAGCTTGTCCCAGGTTTACTTGGTGAGTTACTGGCCTCTGAAAATCTCCAGGCAGCTTTATGGAGCAGGCTGTGCAAGCTCGTCCGGGGCTGGGCCGCTCCATCCATAAGGAGGCCTAGCAGAGAGCAGGCTGGGCCTAGAGGACAGGATCTGGCCATGCAGAATTCATTTGTGATTTCCTCTAAGAAGGGAAACCATCTGGCATCACCGGATTACCAGGATATTAAGGGGAATAAAGGTCCCTGAAACGAAAGGACTAGAAGAGTAGGCAACTGAAGACAATCCAGATTTTTCTTTGAAGTTTGAACCGTGTTTTCTCCTAGGAAGGATGCTGAGAGGCATTTCTTTCTTTCTTTCTTTCTTTCTTTTCTTAATAATATTTTATTTCTTCCCCAATTATATGTTAAAACAATTTTTAACATTTTCTTAGACAGCTTTGAGTTCCAAATGCTATTCCTTCTTCCCATCTCTCCTCCCTTGAGATGATAAGAGCTATGGCTTAGACATGTGCAATCATGTAAAACTTTACCATTATTCATTTTGTATAAGAAGACTCAAACAAAAAAGAGGAAAAAAGGAAAAAAATAGTTGTGCTTCAGTCTGCATTCAGAGGTCAGTTATTTCTCTAGAGGCAGATAGCAAGTTTCATCAAAAGTCCTTTGAAATTGTCATAGATCATTGTGTTGTTGAGAATAGCTAAGTCATTCACCGTTTATCATTATATAATAGTTCTGTTTCTGTTTTCAATGTTCTCTTGGTTCTGTTTACTTCACCTTGCATCAGTTCATCTAAGTCTTTCCAGGTTTTCCTGAACTCAAGCTGCTTGTCATTTCTTATAGTACAATATTCCATTGTAATCATATACCACAGCCATTTCCCAAATGATGGGTATCCCCTTGATTTCCATATTTTAGACATTACAAAAGAACTGCTATAAATATTTTTGTACAAAAAGGTCCTTTTCCCTTAAAAATATCTCTTTGGGATACAGACCTAGTGGTGGTATTGCTGGGTTATACACAGTTTTATAGCCCTTTGGGCATGGGTCCAAATGGTGTTGAGTGGTATTCTAAAGATGAGATGAGCTAGAAGGAAGTTCCAGCAGAGGGAAGTACAAGGAAGCATATTCACAGATAATAAAAGGAGATTTTAAGATGTCAAAGCTGGTAGTGTGGCTTCAAGGGGAGGATGCTAAATTGAATCAAATGACGTGGGTCCCTAATCCTTGAGGGTAGGATCTGTTTCCTTTCTGACTCTGTGTCCCCAAGACCCTCATGATGCCTTACACAAGGCAGACATTTAATAAAGTCTTATTGAATTGAGAGATATTATGATATGGTTGGTCTCTGGGATTCTTCTAATAAGCCTTTATTAAACTGTATATACTAAGTAAGGATACTAAGATGCTAAGGATACTAAGGGCAGTTAGATGGCAGAGTGGCTAGAGCACTGGCCTTGGAGTCAGGGGGATGGAAGTTTGAATTCAGACTCAGACACTTGCCATTTACTAGCTGTGTGACCTTGGGCAAGTCACTTAACCTGGATTGCCTCCCATCCAGGGCCATCTCCAGTCATCCTGATTGCTATCTAACCTTTGGAACCAGATGGCTCTAGAGGAGAAAGTGAAGCTGGTGACTCAATATACTATCCCCCCCCACTCAAATCCAATTCATGTTCTTGTTATGACATCACCTCCCTGATGTCATAATCTTGAGAATGAAGGACAAGCATCATCACTAAGAAAAAAAAGGTAAAATCAACCCCCTCTCCCCTCCTCCAGTTCCCAGTCCCTGAACACAAGAAACATACTTTCTACTTAATGGAAGATCTAGGTAGACAGGTAAATCAAAAATGATAAGAAACAAAACCAACAGTAAAGTTTTACTTGATTACCCACGTCTAAGCCATAGCTCTTATCGTCTCCAGGAAGGGAAGAGAGATGGGAAGAAGGAACAGTATTTGGAACTCAAAACTTTTTTAAAAAATGTTAAATGTTGGGGCGGCTAGGTGGCACAGTGGATAAAGCACCGGCCCTGGAGTCAGGAGTGCCTGAGTTCAAATACAACCTCAGACACTTAATAATTACCTAGCTGTGTGGCCTTGGGCAAGCCACTTAACCCCATTTGCCTTGCAAAAACCTAAAAAAAAGTTAAATGTTAGGGGCAGGGAGGAGCATGAACACTTGGGAAAATCAGTGAAGGCCTCTTTGTGACTCAAAGCACTGTATCATGTTTGTATCATTGTTTGTGGAATGAATCAACTGAGGTATAAGGAAAGTAAGATGATCTCTAGGCTTTGTTTTTAGAAATTCACTAACTCTTGCCTTACCAACTATGCACTTCTTTGTTTCTTAAGCCAGGCACTGTACTATGGGCTAGGATACAAAGAAAGACACAAACATCCCCTGTCCTCAAGGAACTTCCAGTCTAATGCAAACAATTATGCACAATCAAGAAATACTGAGACATTGGACAATGCAGAGTTCCTCTGGGAGGGCACTGAGGGGGGAGGCAGGTTTGGCTTTTGTCAGATCAACTTTACACAATCATCTAGTAAACATTTTCTAAGTATGTTATGCTCACATCAGCAAGGAAAGAAGCAACGGGCCTGTACAAGATGAAACAGCATCATTGGAGGATGCAGCAGTTGGACAACAAGCCAATGGTTCACAGACACTGTAAGAATTTAGCATGGCAGCCCTCGTGTCTCCTAGAGATGTGATCAAAGAATGCAGGTCAATATAGAGTCTTAGGGAACTGCAGCTAGGTGATACCGTGGATAGAGCAGTGGATGAGACACAGGAAGACACAGTTATGCATTCAAATTCAGCCTCAGGCAATTACTTGATGAGTGAAATCTGGGCAAGGCACCTAACCTCTGTCTATCTCAGTTTTCTCATGGGAGTAATAGCAGACCCTAACCTCCCAGGGATGTTGTGAGAATAACAGAGAGCAGAGTGACTATCATATAGCAGATGATTAATAAATGTTAATTGAATTGAAAATCATATTTGCAAAGTACTTTGTAAGCTAGACAAATGTTAATTATTGTTATTACTATTCTTATCAAGAACATTTGGAGATCCCAGCCCAGGCTTCCCTGGCTCCAAGGCCAGCTCTCACTATACAATGCCACATTGCTTCTTCACCTTTCTGAGCAGATGTAAAACAGGGATGAGGTCAACTTCATAGACTACTACATATAGCATTGTGAGAATGGGAACAATAAGCTATGATTTCTGATGCACTGGACCCCTAGAATATGGTTAGATGATACTTAATAGGAGTAAAGGAATGAATTATGTAGTATTTCTACCATAGCTACCATGATGTGGTAAGTCCTACAGAAAATGTAAAAATACCATCTTTTTTCTTAGAGGCTTCATTCATTTTTTATTCTTTCATTGTGATGGTCCACTTTCTCTCTCTGTCTCACTCTTTCTCAGCAATCAGGGTTAAGTGACTTGCCCAGGGTCTGATAGCTAGTAAATGCCAAGTGTTTGATGCTGGATTTGAACTCAAGTCCTTCTGATTCCAAGGTCATGTCTCTATTCATTGCACCACCTACCTACCCCTTGCTGTTCTCTTTTCAAAAAGTATAGTTTTAACCAACCAACCAACCAATGCAAAATAAGCTTATGTGTCAGTACATCAATAGCCATACCAAGAATCAAACTATCACCTCTTGGTTCCCCAGATTTCATTAGTATACTGTTCACTATAGTGTTCAGATAGTTGTAACCACTGCATGCCCATCAATTTTCCTCTCTTTTGCATAGGATTTCCATAGTCATGCCCCTTTCAATGCCATTTAGAATGTCAACGTGCTACTGTATTAGCATTCTATACACTTCAGTGTGTACAACAGGGTATTTGGAATCAAAAAGACCTGAGTTCCAGACTCATCTCTGGTATGATCTGCGTGAGCATAGCATTCAACAGTTGTAACTTTGGTGACTACAAGACCACTTCTCAATCAGAACTCAAAGTTGGAATTTTATGTTGAGGAAGAACCACAAACTACCCTTAGAGCAATAATTTTTGTGGCATTATCATCAATGAGACATCATCTCACTGGGGGAAACAGAGTCCCTGGGACACTGGAGAGATGCCACAGTTGGGAGGTCGCCTGGGGAGAAGAAAAGGACAGAGTAGAGCTCAGCTTAGCCCTCCTTCTGGTAGCTTCCCATCTGAAATAATTATTCTTGTTAACTAGGTGCTAAGCTTTTCTTCAAGTTACTGGATGACTGAGAACTGCAGTTAGCACCTTTAAATTCAACACCCTTCTAAATTCAGCCCTCTGTGACATTGTGTTATTTGCCCTGCCCCTATTCAATAAACTCCAGTGGCTCCCTATTGCCTCCAAGATCAAATAGAAAAGTCTGATGGCTTGTAAGGTCCTTCAGAGCCAGCCCCCTTTCTATCTTCCCATTCTTTTTTATTCTCTTCTACATATTTGGCATCCAGTGACACTACTTTTCTTTTCTTGTCTTTCCTCATCTCCCCATGGAGTTTTCTCACTGACTCTCTGGCCCCTATGGCTAGATCTTTCTCCACCTTCCGGTTTTCCTGGCTTCCTTTAAGCTCAGCTAAAGTCCAAACTTCTGCAAGGAGCCTTTCCCAGTCCTTTCATCTTAGTGACTTCCCTCGGATCTGCCTACTGATTTATCTTCTCCATATCTTCTTTGTTCACAGATGGTGCATGTTGGTTCCCTTAGCCAGTGAAAGCAGGTCATGAGTTTTTTAGTTTATTTTTTTAGGAGATGCTTAAGAAATACTTAAAATGGCTGTGATGAGTCTCAAGAAACTTCATGTACATGAAAGACAATGCGAAGCCTAGAGGCCAATAAAATTGTCAGTTATTTTTATTATAATTCCATCATTTGCAACAATAGACTATCCCCAGGTGACAGCAGTCATTAACTGAAGGTAGGTGCACTTCAAGAGTTTATCTTGTAAAGGTGACTATTTCCTTCCATCTTGGGGAGTAGACTGAGCTCCCATCTTCTCAACCATCATTGATCTTTATTAACTCAATTTCCCCTCTATGGTTATGACTGAAAGGGTTGTGTTGCTTTGAGATTCTTTGGGGGTTCTACCTCTTAGAAACTTCTTCTATAGATTTCTAATTGGGGCCACTCTAAGAACAAATGCAACCGTAACCTTCTCTCATTTTGAGACTCTGTTGACCTTAGCCTTGACCGGAGGCCTGCACTCTCCCTGAACATTAGAAGTGATTCATTCTCTTTGCTAGGTTTAGAGATGTTCTTTTAATGAGCTGAGAGTGCCAAGGAAACGTGAGAGCTCATTTTTGCTGATGAGAGTCTGCTAGTTAGTGTTTACTCTACAACTGCTGGCCCTTTTGTCTCAGAAACTCAATCTTTGGCCAAGATGTTGGTGCTAGTTCAATTACAGTATTTTGGAATTTCAGGGGGGACAAAGATGGGGACTTAGAAGTCATCTTATTTGACTTTATCATTTTTTAAAAGAGGGAACTGAATTTAATTTTAACAAAAAGAGGGAAATGTCCCTTTATTATTCAAGGGGCTGTCTTTTTAGTAGCAGAAGTAGCAACTAGGACTTAAAAATGGCTTGTTGATTGGTTCATTATAAGGTAGTAAGGCATGAATCATTCTTGGTAAGACAAAATCTTGGTTTGGGGGGATATTAAAAATATGCAATCAGTCCATCTTGGATCTGTGACTTTTTAAAAAAGTTTTTGCGAGGTAATGGGGTTAAGTGACTTGCCCGAGATCACACAGTTAGGGAATTGTCTGAGGCTGGATTTGAACTCCGATCCTCCTGACTCCAGAGCTGGTGCTCTATTTACTATGCTATCTAGTTGCTCAGGAAGTGAGTTCTAATAATACAGAACAAGACCTTTTTCCTTTTTTTCTTCCTCCTTATTTTAGAAAATTGCCTGGTGTCACTGGGAGACTAAGTGATCTGCTGTGAGTCCCACAGCAAGTTTCAGATGTGACACTTGAACCCATGTCTTCCTAGCTTTTAGCCTGGTTCTCATTCTACTTCCCACATTGCCTCTCTTTCATTATTTTCCCCATTATTCGGGGTTCAACTTCTTCCTGGTGATCCTTTCATTGTTTTCTTCATCCTTTACATTGCTGCATGACTCTTCACAGGCTTCTCTTAGCTTTGCCTATTTCCTCTCCATACCAGACCACATTTCCATGCCACCATTTTCCTAGTTTCTCCTAGAGGAGGCCCAAGAGCTAAGAGAATCCCTAAAATGTATCTGCATCCTTTATGACACAGAGCTCTCTGACACAAGGTTTACCTATGTCAAAAAACAGCAAAGCAGCCTGGACCAGTTTTAGCTCTGACCTAACAATCTGTTGTCCCCTTCAGATCACAGTGTGCACAGAAGCCCGTCAAAGGTCTCTCAAGGGGAATCTTTACAAGCAGCTGGATGGTTTGCTTTCAGAATGCCAAGAACTCTTTGAGAATTTGCCATCTCTGTGTTTCTCTTCCAGAAGTCCAAAGAATCTTAATCAATTCTGGCATATGCTCTTCAAAATGAAAAAATTACATGCTTCATTTCCAGTGATTTGAGAAAATTGTCTCTTATTTTTTCTTTCAAAGAGAGGAGGAATATTGTATTTTCAGCTTGTGACTATCACTAGGGCATTTTTATTTCTAGTCTTAAACAGAGAGTGCTGGGCACTGTGAGGTTACCTTTCCTCATCTCTACCACACTCCCAGGCATAATCCATGCTGGGGATTTATCATTTTTAATGACCAAGGAGACAAATGCCAAATTCTGGCCTTTTAGAGATTTTTTTTTTAAAAAGCTCCATTCCCAAACTGGGGGGGGGGGGGGGGGGGGAGTTGTGGACACAGCCATTGCTGCCCTTTGATTTTATGAGTCTGGCTGTGAGGAAGGTTTCCATTGCCTCTCTCCCTTCTGCCAGCATCATTATTTTTCAGATATTCCTGCTAATATGCAGGTCCTGGCTAAGTACTGTCTGGGTTCCATGCTTATTCAAGTGGCTCAGTCAAGATTAGATTCTCTTAGTCTCTCTTTACTAGACATGATAGATTATCATTAATAAAATTGTATTGATTACTAAATCTACTCCCTGCTATAAAAGTTCTAATAAATGGGATTACTGTATGAGTGATAAATAATATTTAGCCAAAAGCAAATGATCCAAAAGTTTCTGGAAGCACATGCATGAAGTTGTCAAATTACCTTTCAAAACTCTTAACCCACTTTTAAAATAGGATAAGAACATATCAAGAGGTTGGGGAACCCTGATAACTGATATCTCATCTGATTCAACTGGATTCCATTTGACAAGCATATATTAAGGACCCACCTTATGCCAGGTCTTACACTTCAGGCTAAGGGTATGAGCCAAAAACCAAAAACTACCCCTGACCTCCAAAAGCTTATGTCTCCCAGGGAAACTACACAGGGACAGGTCAGTATTTTCCTAGATGGATCTTGAACAATTTCCATTCTAGTCAAAGTGAATTAGATCTCCATTTTTATTATATTTACTTGATACATTATACAAAAAATAAAATTACTTATTAACAAATCACAAGAAGGCCATATGGGCATCCATGCAGTGGTGGTCTTTACATCTTGCACGCAACACAGCAAATCCCTATGATGTCTCTGAGATCCTTTTTAGGCTAAAACCCAGTGGTTCCCTATTGGCTGCCCTTGTGAAAAAATGGCAGAATGCAGTTATTCCATCAGAGGCTAGCAATGAAGGAACATCTTTGGATAAGCACTTGCTTCTGACAGTGACCTGGGGAGAATTTAGAGATCTGATTCCCTCTTCCCCATTTCTTTGTTCAAATGAGCCTTTTGAGATTGTTGTGCTGGAGAGGGCACATATATACCTGATCACTTAGGAAAACAGGGAAAAGATCAAAATCTCTACTTTGAGGAGAAAATGCAAGTCAAGGAGGTAGGTTCAGCTGTGATTAGAATTGTAAATGAAGACTTTGAAAGAATTTAGAGGATATAGGCACCATATACAGCTTAGACATACATGTCATAAGAAATTAAATAGGGCAGGAACATAGGGCAGCAGATAGAGCACTTGGTCTGGTACTGGGAAGGTCTGAGTTCAAATTTGACACTTACTAGCTGTGGAACACTGGACAAGTCACTTCACCCCTTTGCCTCAGTTTCCTCCTCTATAAAATGGGCTGGAGAAGGAAATGGTAAACTACTCCAGTATTTCTGTCAAGAAAAACCCAAAATGAGATTATGGAGAGTCAGACATGATAAGAACAACAACAGAATAGATTAAATTCTGATAACCCTGAAAATACACAGGGAAAAAGGTTCATCTATTCAATCCTTACTATAGGCTAGGAACTGTGCTAATTGTTAGGAATACAGATGCAAGCAAAAAGAAAGTTTCTATCTTTAAGGAGTTTCTGTTCTAAGCATCAAAGAAACTGGAGAGCAGAAGATAGAACCAGAAGCAGTAGCTGAAGCAGCTGGTCAAGGCCTTTCCCCCAAAGGGGCTCATCAATGGAAGAAGAGGGCTAGGAGAATGGAAGAATGTGACTAGGTGGGAAGACCCTGGCTACTGTGGGAAATTCCTGAGGGGGAAAAAAAGGACAGCTAAGTCATGGGTGGCCAAGTCTGTAATCAGAAGCACAGTTGGGAGGAGACAATAATTTTCTAAAAGTTGAACATGCTTGTCATAAGAACCACTTTCAGGTGGTCTAAAGGTGAAGCAACGCAGAATTACATTAGGAAACTTGGGTGATGTTCAGTTGTCTACTATACAAAAGTGTAATCTACCTGTGCAATACAAATCTTTCTTCTCATATTTTTTGGTTAGCTTACCTACAAGTTTGGAAAACCTCCAAAAGTCAGACTGTACTACAATGTCAAAATAACTGAACAATCGTTCAGGATAGTAACCAAACATGAAGTGCACATGTTCCATTCTTTCTACATTTTGGGTGACAGAAACACATGATGATCCTAAATAGGCAGAAGCTTATTACCAATGACCTGTGACATATTTCAAAGTCTTAAAGTCCATTATGGGAACCTCCCCCTATGCCTTTTCATTCTATGTAATTCCTTTCTCCATCTTCCCACAAATCCTTTATGGAAGGTCCATCCAAAGAGTTCAATTCCTGTCTGTTTCTTCCCCTAAATCATCCATGGAAGATCCATCCAATGAGCTGGAGACTTTCTATCTTTTAATATTCTGGGTACAACACTATGGTACTCCATTTATTCATCTGTTATCCATTATTCTCAATTGTAAAGTTCTAGAATCATGTTTCAATTTATTTAGTGCCTGCAAATCATCATTATTAATACTATCCTTACCATGTCTCACTCCATTTGCCTTTGGAAATTATAGTTCTATAATGCTGCAGTCATAGGGCTCCAATAGAAGAATATTGATGGATTTCTATGGGAATAAGCTTCTTGAAGTCAGCGAAAATAAGGTACAACTTACCTCATACAATACAGCTGCTTTCTTCTCATTTTCCGTTTTAGGCCCATTATCTATCTGCTGCACCTACTTCAATAAGTTAGTCACTCAATGTCCATTACATAGACAGTTAAGAAAACCTTGTTAACTGACTGAGTCACCAAAGAAAGAAAATAAAGGAGTGGGCTCGAAGGCAATAAACATTTCCTGGGATCTGGGCTGTCTTACCTGGAAGTACTCATGATGAGCATAAGTAAAAAACAAGAGCTGCAAAGATAACGTATGCACTGACATCTTCCACAGAGGATGAAAAGAATTTGACAAGAGCTTCCATTCCAAACCAACCTATACATTGGGGTTTAGTGACTTCAGTGAAGCAAAGACAACCCACCAAGAAAGAGAGCATCAAGATTACCTTCTAAGAAATGTATAATATTAACAAGCATTAAGGAGAGAATTACAATTTGAAAGGAACTTTACATGTAATCTTCAAAACAATCCTGGGAGTATTTTAAAGATGAGGAAACTGAGGCAGAAAGCAGTTAAATGATTTGCCCAGTGTCATACAACTCCTAACTGTTTGAGGGATTTGAACTCAGGTCTTCTTGACTCCAACATTCTAACCACTACACTACCTAGTTACCTCAGAAGAGGAAGAGAGGAAGACAAGGGGTGGACAACCTGAATATATCACTGTAACTCATGAAATGAAAGATACCTAGAAGATGGCCTCTAATGCGTTGAGGCAGCTCCTCTGTGGTAGCTCCATTTAACAGAGCTCCATTGTATGGAGGAGAATACATAGCTTTTAATCTGTTTCACAGGAAAGTCTTCATGTGGTCAAGAGAGATACAGTGAAATGGTGAAGTTTAAGTTTCACCAACTCCTATGCACAGTTTGGCTTTATTAGGGCAACAATATAAAATCTAATAATTTTCCCAGTTGAGGAAAATTCCTACTAAGAGATCAATGAAGATAATTACTCAATTGCTTTAACAAGAAAACCATGAGGGCTCATCAAAAGAGGAAAAGACCTCTATTCAATGGAAGGGCTGTGGTCTGCTCCTTTAAGGTGAGATAGTAATTAAGTTCACCAAGTCCTGACCTGAGGTTTCCTCAGTCTGGAGATTTATTTTTAAAAGGATAAGTCAGCAAACTAGAAGCCCCAGTAAGTCCAACTGAGGTGGAAAGGCTTTAGATGCAACAGACTGAGTTTCCTTAGGAAAGAGAAATTTAGCTAAATTAGGACAAGAGAATCACAACAGACAGGTCATATAATGAATCCTTTAACCTTGACAAAATCTGAAACAAACAAAAATAGAAAACTGCTCTTAGGTCCACGAATCTTCCTTCTCCACTTTTGCAGTCATTGAAAGGTAGAAGAGGTGGCAGAGAATTCCAAGAGTCACAGAATTTCCAGACCATCCACAAATCTGAGCCACTGCTGGGATTCTGAATGTGAGATCCTCGTTCTAAGACAAAGGGAACATAGCACTGGGAGGATCTGACTTGCACTAATCTTAATATTCTTTCAATAAACAAAACTAGGTGTCATCAAAGGAACATGATTGAAAGGGGATGGGTTGAGGGTGGCTAGGTGGCACAGTGGATAGAGCACTGGCCTTGGAGTCAGGAGGACCTGAGTTCAAATCCAAGCTTAGACAATTAATAATTACCTAGCTGTGTGACTTTGGGCAAGTCACTGAACCCCATTGTCTAAAAATAAAATTTTAAATTTTTTAAAAAAAGAAAAGGGATGGGTTGTTCATGGGGTCAAGGCAAGAGATAACCAATGGGCAGCCTATGTGCTCTACTGTTATTTTTTATGACCCTGGGTCAAAGGGATGGAGTTGCACAGAAGATCCCAGAGCCATTGGAGTAACAATTGCAACTCATATTTATATAGCACTTGAGATTTCAAAGGGTATTTTCTTCACAACCACCATGGGAGCTACTATTAAGCAACATTATCAAAAAATAAAAAATTTAAAAATTATATAAATTTTAAAAAAGCATTATCCCCATTCTCATGGATGAGGAAACAGAGACTCAGAAAGTTTAAGAGATTGGCCTGGGGGTCTCGCCACCAGTAAATGCCAATGGTAGAATATGAATTCAGGTTTTTTTCTAACTCTTAAGTCCAGTGTGTTTTCTTCTACAACGTATCACCTTGATACTATAACTTTTGCAAAGACCAAACTGAAATCTCAATATTTCCTGTTGTTCAGTCTTGTGGAAGATACTTGATTGTTGAAGGCCCAACCAGCAAAGTGAAAGTCCTGGCAAAGTCCAATGCTTTGAAGAGTTCTGTGTGGACCACAGTCTATGCTGGAGGATCATCTTCAGCATTTGGCATTTTGGTATTTTTTAGTCACAGAGGCTCACAAAGACTATGACTCCACCAAGGCATCAGAATGTGTGAACCATCTCAATGTAGATGACCCACCGATCTTACAAGCAGGAGATGATTCAGCACAAATGGCCTGACAGAACTTCAGAACTTAATAGCCCAAGGACCACCAGGAACTATTCACACATCTTACCCTTGAGGAGAAAAAGAGTCAGACCTGAAGGAACTAGCTTGACATCATTGAAGAATATTTCAAAAGTAACCTAGGGGACTTTGTAGAGAAATAAGTAGGAAATAGTACCGATAACTAGACCATCAAAGAAAGGCAATCCTTGACTTTCAAAAAGACATTGTTCCTGGTGAAGAAATGCATTTTCTCTTTGGAAGTGTGCAGTGCTTCAGGGTAGTAGAATGTTTACTGGATATTGTTGGCCAGCATACAACTGGCTGCCCCAGCCTCTTCAAGAAGCGACAGCCAGGTCTCTCTGATTAAGTAACTACTTATGTGCAGCCCCAAATAAGTGAAGAAGCTGAGAGAAAAGTAAGAGAAAATGGGACAATGTGCATGTATATGCACCAGATGAGGAACATAACAAAAAGAAATCTAAATTTATCTATGAAAGACTCTACTCCAGAACACACCTTTATTTCACATATCTTTTCACTAGACTCAAAAAAAGGACTTGGATCTCTTCTAACTCCTTACAATACAGATGGGAAAATTGCATCCTAGAAAGTTAAAGCAGGCAGCTAAGTGGCACAGTGGATAGAGCACCAGCCCAGTTCAAATGCAGCCTCAGACACTTAATAATTACCCAGCTGTGTGGCCTTGGGCAAGTCACTTGACCCCATTGCCTTGCAAAAACTAAAAAAAAATTTTTTTAAAAGTCAATTGGCAAATATTAAGCATCGATTACATGCAAAGTACTGTCCTCTTCGATGTAAGATGCTGCTAACCTCCTATGCAATTTTGCAATTTTTAATAAGTAATGTGAATACATTGAATCCTACACACCAGGCAGAGGGAGTGACTAACTTGCCCAAGGTTAGTCATTTAATAAACATTTATTGAGTATCGACTATGGACTAAGTGCTGAGGATAAAAAGAGGCCAAAGACAATCCTTGCCCTCAAAGAGCTTACCATCTAATGGGCAACATGCAAAAATGCATATAAAACAAGCCACATACAGGACAGATAGAAAGCAGAACTGGGGTGGGGGGGTAGGAAGGCTTCCTATAAGAATGTTAGCTGGAACTTCAAGGAAGCTGAGGTGAGTCGTAGCTGGAGGTGAGGTGGGAGAGCAGTCCAGGAATTGGGGAGAGAGCCAATAATAATGCTCAGAGCTGAGAAATGGAATAGTCTGGAGGCCACTGCAGCTACATCAGAGACTGTGTCAGGGAATAGGGTTTAAGAAGACTGAAAAGCTAGGAAGGGGCTGGGTTATGAAGGGATTTGAATGCCAAACAGAGCATTTTGTGATTGATCCTGAGGTGAGATGGAGCCCCTGGAATTTACTAGAGAAACATGGATGGACCTGAACTTTTGGAAAATCACTTTGGTTACACTGATAACTGAATTGAATATTTGTACTTAACAGTTTGATTACATATCAAAAAGGGTGGAGGAGGAAGCAAAAAGGGAGGCCGAATGAGCTCTTATTAATTTGGGGTCAAATCTGTTTCTCTAGCTTACTGGGGAATTGCTGTACCCCAGTCCCCATCTGACCTCCAAGCTCAAGGCATTCAATCAGGTCAGTGAGATGCTAGGTCCACCTTCACATTGATTGGCCTTTTCTAACTTACTTCACTTAATCTCTCACTGCGTCCAATGACTCAGGAGTCAGGGACCATAACAGAGCTACATGCTAGTTTGTTCTTAAAGAAAAATAATGAGTTGTTATAAAATTTCAGAGGATCAGAGAGGTAATGGAGCAGAGGCTAGCATGTCCTTAAGGACAACTTATGTTCTGGAAGTAGCATAAAAGACATGGAGGATCTGCAAGTCTAGAGAAGGGAGTAGGCCAGGGAGGAAGCAAATCAGGGAGCACCTGGATAACCAGAGCACTGCTCCAGCATCACACACGCACACACTATACACACACACACACACACACACACACACACACACACACACACACACACACACACAGACCAGGGGCCAGAGGAACACCTTTACCTCTGAAGAGAGAGACTCTTGAGAGCATTCCCTCAGGAAGAAGGGCACAAATAAGAAGGGACAGTGCAGATTTCACCTTGTGGATGGGGTATTCACACTCAGTACATTAAAAAAAAAAACAAAAATTCTCAGAAGACATTTTCAGCATAGAAATTTATTTGAATTCAAAATAATGTAGTTTGTTTATTTAGAGCAACATAATAATCATCTAAAGCAAATATTCATTGTTAACCCAGGAGCAGGCCCTGAAGATGCCATTCTTTTGATGTCCAAAAATACTTGAAAAAATATACAAGGAAACAAAAAGTTTAAAAATCAGTTCACAGTATATGGAGGCTTTACTGGAAGAGGCGGGGGACACACACCCAGGGAGACATACAAAGATATTGCAACTAAGTACAAATTGTAAAACATACAATAACAAGTTTTAACTTAATTTTATCAACTCCGTGGAACAAAAAAAATAAAATCAGTAATTTTATTAACCTAAGAGAAACCAAGTATTTAAGAAGACAAACCTATTAGGTAGGTGGGTGAGTAAGGAAGTTGTATATCATGCTGCCTCAGTTTAACTGATTTGCCCCTGTCCCTAAAACTAATTAGACCTCCTTCTCCCCACAAAGAAAAATTTTATTCTGGTGAAACTTACTTAAGATCTAGCTTATTTGTAAAATGAAATGACTAATAACCTAGCTGAAGTAAGTAAAGATTCAGTTGAATTTGCCCAAGGTAATACTTTGGGGTGGCAAAAATATAAAAAAAAATTTTTTAAAGCCTAGTATTGCTTTGGTGTGCCTCTGATGGTGGCCCTTAAGGTATGAAAGTATTTGATTATGATATGGTCACTAAATAGACTAAAAAGAAGCATTTTTTTAAACAGATGAAAAAATTTCCTAGTCCTAGATCATTGTGACCTAGACAATCAAAACCCATCATGTCTAGGAAAGATGCTGCCTCAAGACCTTGAATCCAATCCACTTAGAGGTGGGAGAAGCTACAAGGAGGTCCCAGAAAGCTTTGGGCCTCGACCAGTGCCTGCCACCAGAGCCACTCACAAGTTCTCCTCCTCCCGTAGAAATTGGAAGACCGAGGAGAAGTCTTTGCGGGCATAGCCCTTGGCACACATCATCCTGTAGATCTGATGCGCCAGACCCCCAAGAAATACTGGACTTTTTGTGTTGGTTGCAGAGTCCTGTGCCAAACCCAGATCCTGAAACCAAATAGCAAAAACAAGGGGAGAGAAGGAGAACATTTGGGTTAACAGAGAAATTGCAGTTCACTCATCAAGGGTAGAAAACAAAGTGACCAAAACTTCAATATTTACATAAGGGATAATGTTTGGTTTGAAAAGTGATTTCTCCTCAAACCACTGTAAGATAGTTATAAATCAAAATGGAGATTTCTTCATTTTACTTCTTTTATTTTTAAGGTGCTCCCCCCAAAATAAAAAAGTATATTGATATTTCCTGTGGTGGGTATAACAAATGAAAAGCTGTATGGTGACATTTTTAAAAAAATATATTTTAAAAGAATTATGAATGTAACAAAAATGAACAGAATATTCATATAGAATGAGAGAGGATTATATTTGAAACCATGTATTTTTAAAAAGTATAATTACATTTAACACTAATACCCCCATTGCCCTGCTTGACCTGAGCACCTTTTTGAACTTTTCTGTGAATTTTTAAATATTCCTCTGATGCTCTTTTCTTTCTCTGTTTTTAAGTCACCATTACTACCAACCCCCAAACAAAAACATCCTCTTTAAGTAATCAATTAAGTTTAAACAAAATACAATTTACACAGTGGTCATGTCTGAGGACAGACATTTTCTTCTGCACCTATAGTCTGTCATTTCTCTCCCAAGGGAAAGTGGGATTTATCACTGGTCTTCTGGAATCATGATTAATGACTACATCAATCAAGAGTTCTTTCAAATTATGTTCCTTCACAGTATTGTAGTCATTTGAATAAATTGTTCTCCTGGTTCTACTCACTGTACTCTGCATCAGTATATACAAGTCTTCCTAGGTCTCTCTGAGTTGTCCCCTTTCACAATTTCTCAGGATATAAATATATTTCATTACATTCAGGATATAAATATATTTCATTACAGTCATTATATTTATTCAGTCATTCCCCTACTGATGGGTACCTACTTTTCTTCCAGTTCTCTGATATAATAAAAAGTGTTATTAAAAATATCTTTGTACATATGAGTCCTTTCCATCTTGTCTTTGATCCGGGGGGGGGGGGGATACATGGTTCAGATCAATATTTCTGGACCAAGGGGGATATATATATATATATATATATATATATATATGTATATAGTGAGGTGACCTAGTGACATAGTGATATAGTGAAGTTGGGTCCAGTTCTAAACTACTTTTCTTCAATAGCACATTTGTGTTTCTATCTTCCCACAGACTTTCTAACAACTGTCATTTCCCTCAACCCTTTCTCCCTTTTTTGGGGGATATCTTTGTCAATCTTATGAGGATGAATGAGAATTTCAGAGTTTTAATTTTCATTTTTCTTATTAATATTGTCCAGAATTGTTTCTTAAGATATGACTTTGGAAAGCCTGTCCTTATTTAAGGAACTGCTTGGATACATAGTTTTTTTTAATATTCTTAACTTAAAATGCAAAAAAATAGAATTTCCATATATATATATAATAGAAAAAAATTGATAGAAAAAGATTTTACATGAAACTGTAACGTTTTCTATATATAGCTTCAAGTGGTTCGCTTTTCTTTCAAATTCAACATGTAACTTTGAAAGTTGCCCTGTGTCTCTCTGATGTCTTCTATCCTTCCTTCTGTTTTATTCTGTGCATTAAAAAATGTCCCAATGACTAATTTTTCTCTCCTTTTTTTGGCAACCCTATTCCTATTCCTCTTTTCCCTCTCCTCTCATTCTCACTGAAATAAAAGAAAAAAATTGTGTAGTCAAGCAAAAAAATTCTCTCATTGGTCATATGTGAAAATGCCTATCTTATTCTTTCTCTTGAGTCCATCATTTCTCTCTCTCTAGCAGAAGATGGGCAGTAGCTTCCTCATCAGTCCTGTCGATGTGGAAATCCTGGCAATAATCAGAGTGCTTAAGTGTTTCAGAGATGTTTGTCTTTATGATGTTGTTGTTAATGAAAATTCGACTATATTTAGATATCACACTTGATTCAGCTATTTCCCAAACCAAAGGGAATAGGGTTTTCAATTTATAACAAAAAGAACTATTTAAATATTTTTGCACACATGGGTCCTATTAATCTTAGTTTAAGTTTCCTAGGGTACATAGGCCTACTAGTGATATTGTTGGTAAAAGCAATATTATGCAACATTTCGTGACTTTGGGGGCATAATTACAAATTGTTTTCCAGAAACAGAAAGTTGAGAAACAACTTTCACAGTCAATGCCTCTGATAAAGGCTGCATCTCTCAAATATATAGGGAAATTTGTCAAATTTATAAGCATAAAAGTCATTGCCCAATTGATAAAATAGTCAAAGGATATGAACACAGTTTTCAGTTGAAGAAATCAAAGCTACTTATTGTCATATAAAATAAGTTCTCTAAAATCATTAGAGATTAAGAGAAATGAAAATTAAAACAACTCTGAGGTACCATGTTGTATCTATCAGATTGCCTAATATGACAGAAAAGGCAAATGATAAATGCTAGAGAGGATATGGAAAAATTGGGACACTAATGAAATATTGGTGGAATTGTGGACAGATCCAATCATTCTGGAGAGCAATTTGGAGCTATAATGTATCACACAATCAAACTGTGATTTTTGCAATAGCACCACTAGGTCTATATCCCAGAGAGATAAGGAAAAAAAAAAGATTCCATGTACAAAAAATATTTAAAGCAACTCATCAATTGGGGAATGGCTAAATAATGGATGTAATGGAATATTATTGTGCTGATGAACAGGCAGATTTCAGAAAAAACCTGAAAAGACTTACATGCACTAATAATGCAAAGTAAAATGAGCAGAACCAGGAAAACAATGTACACAGTATAAGCAACATTGGTTGATGATCAACTAAGATAGACTAGATTTTCTCTGCAATAGAATGATCCAAGACAAATCAAAAAAAATCAGGATGGAAAATGCTATTCATATCCAGAGAAAGAATTGATAGAGTTAAAATGCAGATCAAAGGCATATTATGGAAGCATGCTTTACATGATTGCGCAGATATAAACTATATAAAACTGCTTATCATATTAGAGAGGGGAAGGACAGAGAGAGAAAATTTTGAAACTTAAGATTTTATGTAAAAAATGTATGTTAAAAATGTCTTTATATGTAATTGGAAAAATATATACTATTAAAACAAAGAAATTGCTTTCCAGAATGGCTAAACCAAATGACAAATCCTCCCAACAATTCATCTGAATTACAGCCAATCTGATGGTTGTCAGGTAGAATCTGTCATTTTCATTTGCACTTCTTTAATTAATGATTTGGAGCATTTTTTCATATGATTCTTAATAGTTTAGATTTCTTGCTTGGATAATCATGTATCAATTGGGGAACTGATCTTCTTTTTGTGTTTTAATCAGTTATATATATATATATATATATATATATTGGGACCTTCATTGGAGAAATTTGCTATAAAGACTTTTTTCTTCTTATTCAGTGTTTCCCTACTAATTCTAATTACATTTGATTTCATTTGTGCAAAAATCTTTAGAACTTATCGAATCAAAATCCTCCATTTTATTTCCTGTCTTCCTCTGTATCTCTTGTGTAATCAAGAATGTTCTCCCTACCCCAATCCATAGTTATGGAATGGCTTTTCTTTCCTTTTCTTCTAATTTTTTCATGAGATAAGCTCTTACATCTTTTATCCATATGAAGTTTACTGTTGTAAATGGGGGCAGCTATTCTCTCAGATCGATTTCCAACTTTGTCAGTTTAGATTTATCAAAAATGATGCTATCATGTTTTAGTGTTTTGGGTCATGTATACTGATTAACTTTCTATTTTTTAACTAGCATCAAACTGTTTTAAAGATTCCTGCTTTTCAGTTTATGACCAAGGAAGAGATGGAGAACATCATTAAAAACAAGCTAGATAATTTTAACTACATTAAATTAAAAAGCTTTTGCACAGACAAAACCACTGTAACCAAGATCAAAAGAAATGTAGTAAACTTGGAAACAATTTTTATAACTAGTATTTCTGACAAAGGACTCATTTCTAAAACATACAGAGAACTGAGTCAAACTTTCAAAAAAAATAAGCCAATTCCCCAATTGACAAATGGTCAAAGGATATGCAAAGGCAATTTACAGTTGAGGAAATCAAAGAGATCCATAGTCATATGAAAAATTGCTCTAAATCATTACTTATTAGAGAAATGCAAATTAAAGCATCTCTGAGGTACCACCTCACACCTCTCAGACTGGCCAATATGACCAGAAAGGACAATGATTAATGTTGGAAGGGATGTGGGAAATCTGGGACACTAATACATTGTTGGTGGAGCTGGAAACTCATCCAACCTTTCTGGAGAGCAATTCGGAATTACACCCAAAGGGAACAAAAATGTGCATACCCTTTGATCCAGCAAATACCATTACTGGGTCTATACCCTGAAAAGATTATGGAAAAGGGTAAAAACATCACTTGTACAAAAATATTCATAGCAACCCTATTTGTTATATTATTATGTAATTTTGATATCTCTTATACTTTATTTTTCTTCCTTAAGGATATGATTTCTCTGTCATCACATTCAACTTAGATCAATGTACACCATGGAAACAATGTAAAGACTAAGAGACTGCCTTCTGTGGGGGGGGAAAGCAAGAATGGGGAAAAAATTGTGAAACTCAAAATAAATAAAATTTTTCTTTAAAAAATCCTGCTTTTTAAAAATAGTTTGAGATATGAAACTACTAGGCTTCCTTCCCACTTTGTTTCATTATTTCTTTTGAGATTCTTGATCTTTTTTCCTCCAGATGAATTTTATTATTATTCTAATTATTTGTATGAAATAACTGGTATAGTACCAAAAATACAAAGTTAATTACACAATTGTCATTTTAATCATATTAGCATCAACCAACTGTGAGCAATTAACATCTCTCCTATGATTTAAGCCTTCTTTTATTTTTCTGAAGAGTATTTTGCAGTTGTATTCATATAATTTGTGTGTTGTTTTGAACATAATTTTTTACAATCTCTTATGGTTGAATTTTCTTAACATACATAAAGGCTAATAATTTTTATTGATTTATCTTGTAATCAGCTATTTTACTGATGTTACTGTTTCTATTCATTTTAATTGATTCTCTAGCATTCTTTAAGCAATCTTTTTTATCATTTGCAAAAAATGGTCATTTTATTTATATATTGCCTATGTTTCATTCCTCAGTTTCCTTTTTCTTGTCTTATTGTCATGGCTAGTACTTCTAGAGTAGTAGATATTCTTTGATTGGAGAACTGCTGGATGGGGCATCAAACTTCTCCCAAAGCCCCTTTTAGTCAGCTCTCCTTTTCCTACCAACTGCACTGCTAAGTTTTGACTCTATAATCATTACATCCTTACCACTCCACTTTTCATCTTCCTTTTATGTTTTGTTTTCCCTCATTAGCTCGTAAGCTCCTAGAAGCAGGAATTGTCTTTCTTATTTATATCTCTACTGTTTAGCATATTATCTATAGCATAGAAAGTACTAATAAATATTGTATTACTTGAATGCTTATGTTCATGACAGAAAAAATTATTTACTGGTTGAAATATATATATTATTTACTTTCTTAAGGAAAGGTCAATTTATCCCTATTGCTTTGATTTTTTTTAAAATAAGCACTGGGTTTATGAGTTTTGTTATTAATATGGTCTATTTTATTTATATTTTTCCTAAAATTAAATCTTGGGATAAACTCAACCCAAACATTATATATAATCTTTTTAATATGTTGCTTTAACTTCTTTGTCAAAAATCTATTCAATATTTTGGCATCAATATTCATCAGAGATATTGATCTACAGTTTTCTTTGCTTTCTCTCTCCCTGGCTTAGGAATGAGAATCTTATTTGCCTCATAAAAGGAGTTTGAGATCATGCCTTCTTTTCTTATTTTTGCAAATAATTTGTATAATAATGGAGTAAATTCTTCTTTGAATATTTGATATAATTCACTACAAAATCCATCTATTCCTGGTTTTATACTTCTTTGGGAGCTTATTTATGACTTATTCCATTTATTTTTTCTGAAATGAATGTTATTTAAGTTCTCTATTGCCTGACTTGTTTAATCTGGATAGTTTACATTTTTTAGAAATATTCATCCATTTATCTTAATTTATCAGTTTTGCTGGCACATAATGGAGTAAAACAGTTTCTAATAGTTTTCTTAACTATGTCTTTATCAGATGTGAATTCTCCCTTTTCTCTTTTAAAATGGGTTTTTTTCAGAAAGTTAAAGATCAAATTAGTTTATCTTGCTACTTTCTTTTTTGATATTCAAAATTTGTCTTTAGGTGTTTTGGTTTGTAGCTTTTAGCTACAATTGTGCTTTTTATACATTTGTGTGGTTAAAAAGTATTAAAAATATTCAGTATCATGAAGAAGAATGGAAAGAATGCAAAGAAATATGGGAAAAAGTAAACTATACATGGAATGCTTCCTGTAGTTTTAGTTATTGTGTACCAGGAAACTGAAGTAGATTTAAAGAAGGTCCAGAAAAAGGCAACTAAACTGATTAGAGAAGAATTTTATTACTTTAAACTAAAGAATGCATGATCACCAATTCTAAAAGACCTATGATGGAAAATATCATCCACAACCAGAAAAAACATTATGGTGTCTAAATGTAGATCAAAGCAAACTATTTTTCACTTTTTAAAACTGGCTTTATTTTTTTTTCTTTTTCTCATGGTTTTTTCCCCCTGGTAGTTCTGATTTTTCTTTTACAACATGATTAATATGGAAATATGTTAAACATGACGCTACATATATAACCCATATATCAGATTACTCACTATCATGAGGAGGATGGAGGAAAGGAAGAGAGGTAGAACAATATGGAACTCAAAAGCTTATGAAAAGATGAATGTTATCTTTGCATGTACTTGAAAAAATAAAATAAAAAAGACTAAATGTTTACTCTGCTCAGACAAAGGGCAACTAGCCAAACAGCTGACCCTTTCTGTGAGAGGGAAATTCTTAATTTTCTCAAGAGGCCACTGAAACTTAGGTCTGCATGGCACTGACAAGGATTTTTATTTTTAGGTTTTTTGCAAGGCAAATGGGGTTAAGTGGTTTGCCCAAGGCCACACATCTAGGTAATTACTAAGTGTCTGAGATCAGATTTGAACCCAGGTACTCCTGACTCCAAGGCTGGTGCTTTATCCACTGCGCCACCTAGCCGCCCCTGACAAGAACTTTCTTAAACTCTCCAAACTTTACCAATACAAAAAGGTAATCCAATTAGCTATAGAATACAGTTGCTAAACCATCTCCTATCATGATTAAGATAGGAGAGGGAGATAAAGTCCTTCTCTAAAAATTTTAATTCCAAATAAAATTTAGGGTACTCTGATTGAATTTAACATTATGCTCTTATTAAATACAAATCTAGTACTAGGCTGTAAGGATCTGCATTTCAGAATATGGACCAGGATTCAATGCACATTCCAATATTGTGATTTTTATAAAGAAAAGAATTAGATTTGTGGATCCTATTCACCCACATTCTACAAAAGCCAGTGTATCAAAAATTACTCCACCGTAAACTCTGCTGAATGTTGCTTTGTCTTTCTTGCCTTCTCAAGTGAGGACACCATTTCTGTTTCACTTCCTTTTCCCCTACTCCAAACTTCCATTCTTGAACAGAAACTTGTAGAAAAAACTTCAGAGAAACTTTAAAAGAGACCATGGTTCTATTGGATAGATGCTTCTTAGGCAATTTAGAGAGAACAATCCTGAGAAAGGGTATAGTGAAGAGAAGTAGGTCTCTGTGCCATCACAAAAGTCACTGAGGCCAAGACCTTCATTTTACAGAAAGTGATTTCTCCAAGGTCACACCTACAGAAGGTCTCTGCAACAGAATTTGCACCCAGCTCTCATCCTGGCTCTAATCCCAGATTATTCTCTACTTCTTAGTTTCTCTCTTGGTTTCCATCTCTGGCAGCATTTCTCAATTAGATCTCTAAGCACCACGAGTTCCAAGTCAGCTGTTATAGATTCTCAGAACATGGCCATTCCTTTATGCCTGCTGGCCAGCAGCCATCCCTTTTTTATAGGAGATGACTTGTTCTTATTTGGTAGGTGATGAAAACTAGGATTAGACAGCAATCCTGCCCATGACAGCAAAAGAAGAGTATTCTGAACTGAGAATAGGAAACATACCTATAACATGCTAAGTGTAGAGAGGTCTAAATAATGGCTTCTTGGAAAGTGAATTCCGAGCTAATAGGACAGGTGCTCCCCTTAAAGAGAATGGCTTTAATACAATTTTTCACATAGGAAAAAATATAATACAGTCCCTTACAAATCCCCTATTTCTCCTCAATAACTAAGTAAGAGAATTTTATTTTGAGGTCTTCTATTAGTTTGGGAGAACTTTTCTCCTTTTAAAGTGTACTTATAAGACCAATAAAGGGGGTTAGGAAATTTAAATGTTAAAATCAATGTTTACTAATCTTATTCTATGTTTTATAAAACTGCACAAAATTTTACCAGACTATTTTAAAAACAAACTCAAGCACAAAATGTGGCAAATACCTTTGTCAGTGTCTTCTAGTAAGGTATATTAGCAATAAAGTTGAATTCAATTAGCATTTTCTTACCAATTTGGAATAAATTCATACTTATCCCTGGTTAGGAGGTTTAAGACAATTTGCAAGGGTGAAATTAAAAAGTGATTTTGTTGTTTGAAAAATATATGAATGGAAGGGATAGATTTTTGTTGGGAAAAAACAAGAATAAGAGAAAAGGAATTTAAAAATTAAATCTCTATATCAAATGTACAGTACCTTGGCCATAAGCATCGTTCCAAATCCACCCTGGTAATTATTAGCAGAAGGTACTCCATCCATTACACCTGGTACAGGATTGTAACTGTCACTTGACCAACAACGACCTGAGCTCATATTTAGAATTTTAGCCAACAATTTTGGGTCAAGACCCAACCTGTCAAAGATCAAAGAAAAGATATGTTAAATGTCAAGATGTGCAAGTCATGGGTGATTTGTTTTATATATGACAACAAGGTGCAATTTCTCTTCCATTTATTAAATGTCTTGAAAAATAAAAGAATATTGACATTACAATAGGAACTTTTAAAATACAGGGTGTCTCAAACTAGCTACTAAGCAATAATATTTCAGAAGCAGCATTTTTGGCATTTCATAAGAATATTTTGCCCTATCTTGATTTTTAAAATAATATCGCTTAACGAGATTTCAGTGTGTTTGCCTGATTACTGCAAGCAAAGGTTTTTTTGGTCTTTTGGTCATCACTACATCTATGTACTTTATAAGAATCTTAAACCAAAATGATCATCTCTAAGACAAGATAACATTTAAATTCCGCATACCATGCTCATAACTAAAATATTTCAAAATGATACACTGGCAAATAAATTATGCACCATGGGAATATACGTGTGGGTGCATTTATATTGTGTATTTTTTTTTTACTTTTCATGAGAATAAATGCAAGAGATGAGCCACAAGCAATAAAAGAATCTTAAAAGAAATTATCTTGTAAAAGAACATATTTCCTGTTGTATATTGCTGAAGACTATTTATTTATTAAATCTTCATTAAGAAATCTTGCTTATGAAGCAAGTCTGCACAGAGTTGTGACATATGCTATCTATTCAGAGACATGCATTATAGTTCTGGGTCAACTGCTGATGAGGTCACTGATCCTGATAAAACAAAGCTTGTCCGAGCAGAAACATCATTTGTTCTAATGCTGGGCTGACGGTGTAAATGGCTGCTCCATGTGGACTTGAAAGAAAATAGAATCAAAATACGGTATTGTTGTGGGGCTAAGTAATTTTACCCAATTGGAGAAACATATTTTTGTTAAGCATCACTTACTCAAGTTTCAAATAACATTTTCTATGGATGACTTATCTACTTCTTTAATATAGAGTTGTTAAAAAAATGCTATGAAGTTTCCTGTTCTCACTTAGAACCAATCTTTTCTAAGAAGAGAAAGAATATACTTTATTATAGAAAGGCAGATCAAGGTAAAAATATAAGCACCTTTATTTTGTACATTGTACTTTGTATGAAAGCAAAGAGAAATTTTTTTTAAAAAAGAAACTGATTAAATATTAAGTTCAGCAAAATTCTTTTCAATACTGGTCCTGGGAGGCCATTAACAACTCAGTTAGAGGTTAATGACTATGTTACCTCACACTTTATAAGTATTCAAGGGAACATGATTAGACTCCTGATATATAAAAGTTATAAAGATCTGTGTTAAAATAGGTTATGCTGAGTGTTTAAATATCATAAAGAGGAGTATAATAAATGTAATAGATTAAGTTAGACTAATCTGAATCTGACTTCAATGAAAGAAATTCAATTATTTCTCATTTTTTCTGAACTAGTTTTGCTTACGTAAGGCACTGAAAGAGGTGTGAAGGAGTTTGAATTATACAAATGTTTGTGTAGCTATATCTATTTTCTAATCAGCATCAAGCCTCTTAGTCAAGAAAATAAACATTGCAAAGAGAATAAGTGAAAAAATACAGATTGTTGATTAGCTAATTTGCTTTAAGTGCAAATAAATATTTTCTAAATGCAATGTAGTACTGCTCTTAATTCAGGGGCATGTGGACTCTAAAGAGCCCTCTTTTTCTTACCTCTTGAGAAAAAATTAGGGTGGCTCCTAGTCGGCAATTCTTTTGTAACTACTTCAGCATATTGCTATTCCTCTTTCTAACACCACAGGTAACACTGACCAGATGCTAAGCACTAGATGCAATTCATGCTCATTGGAGGCAATGTTCCCCAACTCCAAAGCCCTCCACAAAAGAGGGCAGGCCATTTTATTCTAAGAAAGTACAGCTTGATCTGACATTCTTTGAATAAATAGAATGATACAGAACTCAAAACAAAGAACTGTGCTGCTCGGAAGCATGGGGGGGGGGGGGGGAGTGACGCCCCTGACTAGCTCAGAAAGCGGCTCCTGCCCCGGCCCCCTTCCTCAGCACAGGAGGCGCGGGCCGGGGTGGGCCCGGGCCGGCGGGGCCAGGCCCGGCGTCATTGTCATTCAGGGAGCGTCTCCGGACGTCGCGCTTCACTGGAGGAGCCTGAGCTTCCATCTGAAATCAACAAATTAATCCGAGACAGGTATCCGAAAGGGCACGTTTAATAGGGAGCCGCTCCGGGCTCTCAACCATGATGAAATGTTATTGCTGTTTCCCTGTAAATTGGCCGGGAACACAGGATGCTCTCCGCATAGGCTGCCGCTCGCAGACAGAGCGCCGCGGCCGTCAGAGTGATGACGGGCTGTCAGTCCCCATAATAACGTGCCGCTGGACCCAGCTCGGGTGCGCCTGCGCACCCGCGCTGACCGCTGCTGGACGGCTGCTGGAACGTTCTCTGAAATAGCCCTGACCGCAGTCACCATGCTTCCCGAGGACGGCACTGCGGCGCAGCTCGTCGCCTCTAAAATTCAAGATTCTGCAATGAAATACTGGGGCACGTGAGGGGCCAGTGGGGTGCCAACTGCGAAACATTAAAAATATCCAAACCTGCCCTGAACCAAACCAAAGCTTCAAACACCAGAAGAGTTGAGTTAACTTTCCCCATAAGCACATCTGCCTCCCAGGGGTTTGGCCTGAAAAGAAGCCAAACATTCTAGGCATCACAGTCAGACCGATGTCTGGAGATGTTTCACAGATGGACCGGAGGCCCGGGACACCAGAGCACCAATTACATGCAGCTGATCTTGTATGAAAGGAGCACTTACATGCCCAGAGTATTGTAAGGACCCAAAAGGAGGAAGCCGTGTCCCTGACCTAGTGGGGCCTACCGTCAAATTAGTCAGAAAAGATATCTGTCTTCCAAAATAGTCACAGCAGCTCTTTTTGAAGTGGAAAAAAATTGGAAATGGAGGAGATGCTCGTCCATTGGGGAATGGCTGACCAAGTTATGGTATGTGAATGTTATGGAGAAAGATAGTTCCATAAGAACCATGACTGGTGGGACTCTAGAAAAGCATGAATTACAGGATTACATGAATTACAGGATCTGACGCTGAGTGAAGGAAGTAGAACCAAGAGAACACTCTACACATTAACACCAACATTGTGAGATGATCAACCTGGATGAATGCTGCTCTTCTCAGCAGTTCAGAGAGCTCAGATAACCCTGGGAGACCTATTATAGACAATGCCATCCACATCCAGACCAAACAAAAAACAACTAAAATACCCCACAGAATCTGAATGAACACTATGTTCATTTTTTAAAAACTTCTGTTTTTTCACATATAAGCTTATATGTGAAATTCACCAATCTTATGTTTTTTTGACAGGAGAAATCATATCATATTTTCTAGAAGTTAAGTCAATCTTCTATTTCAAACTTTTTGTTTGAAGCCTCTGAGTTTGCTTTACCTTTGGGTAAAACACTGATTTTTTTTTTATTTTGAAGCCTAAGTCAGTCGCCTGAATACAGAATTTTTTCCAAAGTAATTCTCTTAACAATTGAGATTATGCATCACTAATCTATTTTATTTTCCCAGTTTACATGTAAAAGCAAGTTTCAATATTCACTTTTAAAACCTTGAGTTCTAAATTCTTTCCCTTCCTCCTACCCTAATCCCCCTCATTGAGAAAGCAAGTTAAGTTGGAAATTTCACTATATATTTTTAAAAGATTATCTTCACCAATACTATAAATGTAATGACTCTTAGAGGGATTCCAGATTACTCAAGGAACTTGAATTTTAAAAAAATTTAAAACTTGAATTTCTTTATGCTCCCCCAATGGTTAATCCAGTTTATATTTGTTTATAACACAAAATATGTCTCTTTATTTCAAAAAAGGCAGTTTTCAATATTAAACCCAGCTTTCTGATAACTAGGAACCCAAACTGAAAGGATAAGCTACAATGAAGAGACACCTTCAAATTATAGTCCTGTGTTGTGACTTCTTATTCTTGATTAACATCATTTAAAAGTGATAGTAACCCAAAACATGATAAAGAAAAAAATAAGTGAGAGAAGAGATTTGCCAGACTATACTAATCAGTATAAAAATAAAAATAAATGTTCCTGATGAATAACTAAACTGTGAAAGTTAATCAGAAATGCATATTTAAAAGGGATCAGCAAAGACTTTTAAATGTTGACATTATAACTCTAAAAAGAAACGTATTCTTATTTTTATGAACAAAAAGAGACAAAACCAACATATTTCCCCCAGAGTGTATAGAATATAAATGGAGCTAAAGTGCCCTGATGCTGCACTACTTTGTGGGAATTTACTACTTGGGAATTTATGCTCGTTGATGCCAATTTTCTCTTTCACCTTGCAAAGCTCTATAAATCCTGCCTGCTATCTATACTCTATTAGAGAACAATTCTGTCATTTTAAAACACGTCTGTAAACCATGGAGAAAAGACAATAGTAGAAGCACTCATATTTTAGTGCTTCCAAACCACTGAGAATCTCCTAAAGAAAATGGGATGAAAGATTTCAACATTTTGAAAAATGAGCTTGTGAATTATGTTACCAGGCAGCAATTCATTAACAAGAGCTGAAGGAAACACTGGCAACGAGCACACTATTTTCAACAGTTAAATAAAACAAGTGAGTTTCTTCCACATGTTCACAGATGGGCCACAGGCATGAGAAGAAGTGAATAGGCTCAGGTTAGTCCTGAAAAGGCTTTCAGCCTCACATTAGTATTCCTGTATTTAGATTTCCATTGAGTTTTGTTACTGCATCGAAACTCCAAACCTTTAGTCTATCTAAAGGGATAAATCTTCCCTTACTTGTGCCCACCTAAGTGAGGTCAAGGCTTCTTATTTCTCCTACAAGGGCTTATTTCTTTCAACCAATATTTATTTAATTAAACCCCTACCAAAGGAAATGCAATGGATTAGATATGGAGAGAAATGCCATGAAAAAAAAATGAAACACAGAAAGATCTGGGGATGGGGAGGGGGAAATCAATACTTGTGATACAAATGATATAAAGATGGGGGGAATTCACATACATATCTCCACATTTGTCCCTTTGGGGTGCACCCTGTGCTTTGCCTTTTCTCACAAAGTCCATATTCCTATATCCCTGAGAAAGCCAGCCCAAAGATTAATATTTTTCTATTACACATCAGGAAGTGCATGGATCACAGAAGCTGAAGGATTTGGTCAAAGCCAGACAATAGAGACTTCAAGCCTAGATCTAAACCAAGGTCTTCAGATCTCAGGTCCCTGGGCTTCTCATTGTAGAGCTTCTTTCATCGGCTCCTTCCCACCTACATCCTCCTTTTCAGTCTTGGATCATCTTCCATCTCCTGGGTAGGTATCCCCAGGCCTCAGGCTTAGACTCTCCTCCCTTCTTTCTCTAATGTCTCCTCCCTTCTTTCTCTAGTCTCTCCTATGGGAATCTAATTTATTAACATGCTTTCAAATGCTTTTTCTATGCAAATGACTGTCAAATCTAGCTATCCAGACATACCTAATGCCAAATACTAACTGTAAGATGAGTTTATCTCCTCGGAGAGTCAAAATATACACAAAACAGAGCTCATTATCTTTTCCTCTCATCTGAACCCACTTCCAAACTCCCCTTTTTCTAGAGGACTATCAATCCTCTCTTCCCCCCACCCCCAAACACAACCACTTTCTAGGCAAGTTTGGGCAATGAGGCCTCCACATCCCTCACAATCGATCCCCCTTCTCCTGCCATGCTAGTTTAGACTCTTAGAAGCCAAGAAGAAAGTAGAAGAGGAAAAAGATGGAGTAGACTACTAGATGAAGATAGAAGAAAGAAAGAAAAATAGTCCAGGAGGAGTCAGAGACAGAAGACAAAGGAGGCGTGAGAAATATGAGGAAAAAGATGCCTAGACAACACAACATTTAGAGTGGATTCAAAGCAACAAGTAGGACCTGCAATGTTTTTCTGGGAACCATGCTGCCTGGAAGAAAGGCATCATTTTGCTAAAGGCCAATTAATAGACAAAGGACGTGCCCCTTCTATCCTCAATGATCTGGGAGTCTGGCTGACTCCTGGTTGCATGTTTTTCCTCAACTCCTGACCTCAAACTAGGGGACTTCAACATACACATTGTTACTGTTTCAAAAAACCCTAAGCTCATGTTCCCCAACTCACTCATTTCCCGTGGCCTATTCACAGCCTACAGCCGCCGCCACCACACACACACACACACACACACACACACACACACACACACACACACACACACACAGGTCTTACCTTGATCCTGCCATTACCCACAAATGCATTTCTTCCAAGATGATAAACTCTGGAATCTTCTTAGCTGATGAGTTTTTTGGCATTCCACTTCTCCCTGCTCTCTCTCACACTAGTACCTTCAAACCCTCAGCTCCTCAGTTCTTTCCTAGGTCATCACCCTCACACTAGTTATACTCTCCTCCCTTCTCCATTATGATCTTTTGGTGAACCAAATCAATTCTATACTGTCTCATTCTCTAGAGTCCTTTGTCCCTTTTCATATAGCCTATCTTGCCCTAAAGGAAGCTAGATAACACAAGGACCTGGAGTCAGGAATATCTGAGTCCAAATCCAGTCTGTGTGACCCTGGGCAAGTCATTTAACCTGTTTGCCTTTATTGTGGTTTGTCCTTGAAAAGTAGAGGGACTTTCATTGTTGTTTATCCTTTGTGACTGAAAAGTAGCTCAAGGAAAAGAAACCTCTTCAAAGATGAACTCATTGTTCTTTTACTACCTTCTCTCATATGAGAGGGAGAGAAAGGGAGAGAGGCTTTGCTTGGCTGAACAATTACTGAATAAACAGAATCCCCTATATTTGAAGAACGGGCTACTGAAATACTTTATGGCACTCCTGCTATCTTCTACAGTTTAAGAGGAGGGAATTTCTCAAAGCTCCAGAGCAGACTTGAGAAAGCTTGGCAGTTCTCTTGTTTAAGGGAATTGCTCACCACTGAGAGCAAAACACTTCCTCAGTGTCCTACCAAAGGAAGCTGTGTGCTAAATGAACTTGTCCCTATTTCAGTATCTCAAGAAGAACAGAAAAGAGACACGGCCAAATTAGAGAGCTATAAGGACACGAAGGGGAGAACCAGAGGGAAAGTAGATAACAGAGAAGGAGGTGATGCATCAGTCTATTTTATAAGATCATCGAGGCTATCTGGTCTGCTCCTGTCCAGCTTCATTAGAGGCAATGGACATATGAGTTTTCCAAGCACTGTGTGTTCTTGCTAGTGTTTTGTAAATAGGTGACCACTCTCCCCCCACAGACACCCGACACACTGGTTGATTCAGGCTTAACAATTGACATTATATTTTGGTTATTTCTACTTTTATTTTCTACTGAGAAATGTTATCATTATTCATGCTTTTGTCTTCCACTGAACACAGTCCTCAACTTTCATAGAGTTAATGTTCCTGAAAAATGCCATGAAAATAAAAAACATGAATGTTGATGCATTAAACCTTTGGGAAATAGGCTTTGGGTTCCCATGACCACCAAAAATTCTAATTCTTGCTGGAGAAGGCTGAAAATATACTTTTTTTGCATGCAATTTAGATAATTGCACTTATCCTAACAGAGTAACTATAACTCATAAAAATGCAAAAGGAAAAAGAGGGACCACCAGACAGGAGAGGCAACAGCATGTAGGTGGGCAGTGGATACGGCACCAGCCCTGTAGTCAGAAGGACCTGAGTTCAAATCCAACCTGAGACACTTAATTACCTAGCTGTGTGACCTTGGACAAGCTTTAAATAAAAATTTAAAAAAAGAATAGCCTCCAAGGGCAATCTGCCATCTCTCATTTACCTTTCAACTTAGTGGCTCAATTGCTCCCTGATCAAAAGCATATGTTCAGAGCAGTCCCTGAAACCCTGGACCCCAGCCCCCAGCCCTAGGCTGGGCAGGCTCAGCAGGACCAGTTGGGTACAACATAGCTCTTGGGCCTTGATGTTCAAGAGTCCAGCTATAGGGACGGGAAGGGGTGGATGGGGAAATATGGAGGGGCAATGCCAGAATGCTCTGGGAGCGCTGCAGAGAGGGTAGGGGTCACTGCCTTTCCATTTACCAACAAATTTAACTGCTTTTTCATTTTTTCCAATTCCTTCACCTTGCTCTTGAGAGATTATTTTAGCATTTTCTGGAGAGGATTCATGAACACTAATATATTCCTCCTCTTTGTACACAAAAGCATTATGCTTCTTATATTTTTCTCTACTGTACCTAGCCATGAATGTGCTATGCCAAGATTGCCAACAGGAAAGAGAAAATGAGGTTACTAATAAAACCACAAGAATACTTTTAGTTGCAAAAGTTCAGTGTGAATGGCAAAGGCTGATTTGCAAGCATAAAGTTGCTCTTTCCCTCTATTGAGAAAATATGATAATTATTCCTTCTTCTGTTATACCCTTTTAGTAAATATTTCATGTTTCGCAGTTGATGGTATCACGGTGATTGAGTTTATATAAATGTGAAACACACTGAAGGGGGCTCAGGATCTACAGGGTTGAAAAGAGAAGATTGCCTCTAGATCCTAAGAAAGAGCTTGAGTCACAGCACTAAGGCATCCTCTGCTTTGAGAATTCCAGATCTGCCGACTGAAGTGTCAACTGGGGAACAAGAAACTCAGAGACCTGGAGGAGAAAGTCTGTGACCCACCCCTGCCATCAAGGTATCACCAGCCTTGCCTTTAATAGGAGTATAAGAACTGTTGGTGAATTTAACTGAATTAGAACTTCCAGAACTTTGTTTAAAACCCAGCTCTTTTTCGTCATTTGCAAATGATCACCTACGGTGTCTGATGAGCAAAAAGTGTTGAGGGAGTACCAGGGTATTAGAAGTGTATTACTCATTTCCCGTGGCCTGTTCACAGCAGCTCTGGAATCATAATGTCCAAAGTATATGGTAGGAAATTGGGGAAAATCTACCAGCAACACTCTTGGTAGATCTTTCTTACGAGACCTGGAGGAGAAAGTCTGTGACCCACCCCTGCCATCAAAGTATCACCAGCCTTGCCTTTAATAGGAGTATAAGAACTGTTGGTGAATTTAACTGAATTAGAACTTCCAGAACTTTGTTTAAAACCCAGCTCTTTTTCGTCATTTGCAAATTATCACCTACGATGTCTGATGAGCAAAAAGTGTTGAGGGAGTACCAGGGTATTAGAAGTGTATTACTCATTTCCCGTGGCCTGTTCACAGCAGCTCTGGAATCATAATGTCCAAAGTATATGGTAGGAAATTGGGGAAAATCTACCAACAACACTCTTGGTAGATCCTTCTTTTTACAAACCCTTTATTTTTTTTTTATATCTCAAAACACTGAACTGTGTTAAGATATGCACCAAGTCACTCATTGCATTGTCAACACTAATTAATTTTGTACACATTTGTGTTGTAGAAATTTCCATCTCCCTCTTTCATTTGTGAACTGCAATAGAGCAGGACATGAAAATAAGTTGGAGACAAGTAGTTTTTCAATCATGCTAAGTGACCCATAGACTACAACTGACCATAATACAGATACACCACTTTGAATTACAATTGGCTTTAACAATGGCTACATCCAAGACTCCCTGGTTTTATTAAAGCTTAATACAGATATGCTTCACCATCTTACAGACATTCAATTTTAAAATGTAAATGGTACAGGATATTGATAAACCAATTAGCACTGATGCAAAGCAAATTGCTCTTTTATCTCAATTACAACATGACAACTTAATAGGTCAAGACAGTCCAACATCTGAGACAAGGGCAATTCAATAAAACAACAGCATCTTGATATGGTAATTAAGAGGAAATGTGAATCCATTACTGGGTTGTTGTTATTGTTTTAAATCAAGTGCATTTTGCTGTTTTGTAGCTTTTATCAAAAGTTGAATGGTAGGCTACTCTATGTTAGTTCATTAGAAGTATTCAATATCTTCGTTTGAGGTGGGCAATTTTAGGGGCGGATGTGAAACAGGAGTTCTTAACTTTTCATGTCATGGACCTTTTGGGCAATGTGGGAAAGCCTATGAACTCCTCAGAATAAAGTTTTTTGATTATACAAAATAAAAATACCATGGATTACAAAAGAAACCAAATATATTAAAAGAAACTTATAAAAATATTTATTAGAACCAAATTCATGGATCCAAGGTTAAGAAACTCTGATCTAAAGGGTTAACTAATACATGAAGTACTCAACAAAATAACTTGAAAAATGTATTAGGAGGCTAGGTAGGAGGAGTAAAAAAAGAGAATGAAATGAGAATGGGAACAAATATGTTAAGGAAAAGAAAAAATAAAACAGGAGAGTATGAGAGACAGAGAGAAAACACCTTCAGAAAAATGAACCCATGTGTTCAATTAGACAGCCATCACATTGAAAATATAATTTCTTAGAGACTGTCATATGAAGAGTTTCAAATATAAAAGATTACTGATTCATAAGCCAAAATTAAGAACTTATCCCATGACAGCACAGAGAGCACTGGGACTGGAGTGAGGAAGACCTGATTTCAAATTCAGTCTCAGATACTTACTAGCTGTGTAAACCTGGGCAAGTCCCTTCACCTCTCTGTGCCTCAACTTCCTCAACATTAAAATGGGGATAATAAAGGTACCAGGGCTGTTGTGAGGATCAAAGGAGGTCCTATCTGCAGAGTGCTGAGACAGGTGATAGATTAATTTTGTCTAGAGAATACCAGGCTTCAGATCAGGTCACATTGCTTTACTATTTAGAAATTAAGCCCCTGATGTGTTCATCACAATATCTAGGAGAACAATGTTCAGAATGTAAGGAGATCACCCTCCCAGGAGGAGCCAAGAGAAGAATTCAGGAAGAGATACAAAAATGAGCATAGACCATTAAAGGATGAAAAGGATTTTTCTCATTTCCCAAATGATATAAGAATCTGCTTGTTTTCCCAGTATTTTCCCAGTCATCATCATGGGATGGTCTCCATTACTTATAGTTTTTGTTTAGTAAATCACAGAGAATAAAACTTCATGTCTATTCTATATTTTTCTGTTGTTTTTAACCCTTTGTTTTTGAGGTTCTTATAATTTTAGGGTTCACAGTTTTTGGTGTCATCGATCAGATCTAGATATGTTTTGAAAGAAAAACACTTTTCCTCCTGGAAACACCACAAGAAGGGATCCCTAGAAAACAAAGGCCTGAGAGTGAGTTTTCTTTACTTTTCTTTTTTCTTTTTTGCAAGGCAAATAGCGTTAAGTGGCTTGCCCAAGGCCACACCGCTAGGTAATTAGTAAGTATCTGACGCTGGATTTGAACTCAGGTACTCCTGACTCCAAGGCTGGTGCTGTATCCACTGGGCCACCTAGCTGCCCCTTTTCTTTACTTTTCAAACTTAAACTGCTGTAGTCTGAACTGTTGGGGTTTTGGGGGAAGTTTTTTTTTTTTGTTTGTTTTTGAAGTTGAAGTTTCTCTAGGAGATTATCTTTTGTTTTGGGGGATTCTCATAGGTTGGTGAGAATTGTTTTAGGGGCTAGGTGAGTGCTGAGGACTTGTTCCTACATCTAAGTGAGGCATTTCTTTGAAATGGCCTAATGGTTAGATCTCTGGCACTTTTTTGGTGAAGTATAAGGAATTTGTCTGGCATCCTTGTCATATGTCCAGTGTCTTTGTGGCCATCTTTAGATGATCTCCACCTATATAGGTTTTGGTAGGTAACTCCCAGAGAATAAAACTTCATATATAATTTGTCTTTTTGTTATTTTGTTTAACCCTATGTTTTTGAGATTCTTATAATTTTAGGCTTCACACTTTTAATAGAAAAAGAAAATTCTTGAAATAATTGAAACAAACTATTAGCTAGTATATATGTGTAAAATATGGTTGGTTATCTAAGGATACATGTGAATACATTTTAATAAGTAAAAGAAATGCTGGTACACATTAACAACAGCATTGTGAGTTGATCAGCTGTGATGGAGGCAGCTCCTCTCAGCAGTTCAGAGGTCAAGGACAACCCTGGAGACCTGTTAGGGACAATGCCATCCACATCCAGAGGAAAAAGCCATGGAGATGAGATACAGAGCAAAGCAGACTATGCTCATTTTTTTAAAACTTCTTTTATGGTTTTCCTTTTTTCCTCATGTCCCCCCCCCCCAATTCTAATTCCTATTTCACACAATGACTATCATGGAAATAACATTAAACACAAATGTATATCCACAACTTTTACTAGATTGTT
Source organism: Macrotis lagotis (assembly GCF_037893015.1). Taxonomy (NCBI): domain Eukaryota; kingdom Metazoa; phylum Chordata; class Mammalia; order Peramelemorphia; family Peramelidae; genus Macrotis; species Macrotis lagotis. The sequence continues at coordinate 17,231,206 of NC_133664.1, forward strand.
CCTTGCCAGGAGGAGGAGGAGGGGAGGGTGATAGAAAAATGTGGAATTCATAAATTTGCAAAGGAATGAATGTTGAAAAACTACCACTACAAAATTACATGTGTAACTGGAAAAATAAAATAAAATTTCAATTTTAAAAAAAAGAAATTCTGGGTTCTGATGGCAAGGGAAAAGCAAGCCCTGTGAGAGATCTATCTCTAAGACTGAATTCTAGCTTATGTGGACAACAAAATATTCCTCTTTGCGCATGGCACCTGACCAAGCAAACTGAGCTCTCTATTGCCAAGGGATATTTCATTTTACTGAGATTGTAATCCCTACTTCAACATGATAGAAAAATTGGGAACATCACCATAAGAAAAGATAATGTAACTTTAAGTGTGGCTCTTACAAAGAAAGCTTGTGCTCCCCAAGGCTCAACCTCTGGTTATATAAACAAGGTTCAGAACATTCCAATATTCCAAACAATTGGAAAAATTTTTGTGGCAGAAACTCTCCTGTGTCTCTTTAGTATTATTTCCCACCATCAAAAGACATAGCTGCTAAAAACATAGAAGCCAACAAACCTGATTCCAAGATTCATTGCTTCCGCAGTCCCGATCATGCTGATGGCTAACAACATGTTGTTGCATATCTTTGCTGCCTGGAAATAAAATAAATGGTCACCATGTTGGGTCAACATGACTGCTCTCGCCCTATCATCTCCAAAGAGGTCTGTCTAGACTTGCTCCTATTGGCTTCTTCAAGGGAACAACCCAGAGGATGCTAGTCTTCCTCTGAACATAACTTACAAGTGAAAGTAGACCTGAGCAAAGTGGGCAGAGCAAACTAATCGACATAAAGCTGATCTCAGCTCCCTCCACAGCCCAGTGTCAGTGACTGGGCTCCTCCCTCCAAGGCAGGCAAGGTCACTCAATGGAAAGGCAAACAAAGGTCAGTGAGACACAGACCTAGAACCCAAGCAAGATCACAGACTTAGGAAGTCGCCTATGTTCAGCTGGTGATGCTGGGTAGTAAGAGTTCAGAGACAGGGGAGGCCCATGACCCCTAGCACTAGGGTTGAGATGATGGAGGAGAAAACATTGTTAATGTGAGCAGACAGCAGCATGGCTGAAGGCAGAAGGAACAAAGAAACAGATTCTAGGAAAGGGTGGCTATAAGTTGAGGGATGAGAGTGAGACAGTGAGATAACTGGCTTAACTACAGTTCAGCTATTGAGGAAAGACCCATAGGGATGGCTCTGTAGGATATGAACAAAAATCATGGAGGAAACCGAAAGCCAGGAAAAGCCGTGTAGATTTTATTCAGGAGGAAACAGGGAGTCATGGAAGATTATTCTGCCGGTTACATGAAGTAGAGGGGAACATGAGAGGTACGGGAAGTCGGCTGGGTGAGAGGATGGCAGCCTGAGATCAGCCCTGCTAGAGACACTGGGGGAGAGGAAACAATAAGCCTTCACTAAGGCCTGCTTCTGTTGGTCGATCCAAAGGAATGGATTCTCAAGGAGAAAAGAAGAGAAGGAAGAGCCTGTGGCCATCCTCTAAGAAGAGCCCAGGGTCTATCCAACCAGGAGAAATGAGAAGAAAGGCCGAGCACTTCAGTGAGAAAAAAAAAAAGCCATTTCATGTATTTGAAAGTTTCTTGCCCTGACAGGAGAACAATGTTAGTGAAAAATCCCACAAGCTATGAGAAGCTATTCTAGGTCCAATTCTAAAGTTGTGGGGATTTTTGTTATTGTCATTGGGAAGTAAAGGCTTCAAATGCAGGGGAACCCCCAGATCCTACCATGGCTCACCTCCCTCCCTTCCCTTCCTCCTCCAAAGGGGTCCTTCCTGATTTCCCAGTTCTTAGTGCTCCTCACCCAAATTGATGAATGGGGGTTTTTGGTTTTCGTTTTTTTGGTCTCTATTCTGCACTTTTCTGTGACTGTATGACCTCAAACAGTGCCTGTCATATAGATACTTTAGAGAATGCTTTTTGATAAACTGAGTATATCCTTGCAAGAAAATCTGAGTACAGTATGGTAGAAAAGAAGGGAATTAAGTGAATGTGAAGAACATCTAGAAGGAAAAGAACAAGTATGCCCCAAAGAAAAACGAAAACAAACCCATTCCCTCTCCTCCACACTCGGTCTCACCTGTCCGGTTCCCACTTCGCCACAATACACCACGTTGGATCCCATACACCCCAGCAGTTCTTTGGCAGCAGCAAACTCTTGCTCGAGTCCTCCTACCATGAACGTCAGGTTCCCAGCTCGAGCAGCTCCAACCCCTGAAAAAAACAGATTTGGAATGGAGAATAAATGTAGAGGAACCTTCTGAACAAATTTAAACATGGAGGCCTAGATTAACAGAAACATCAAATTCAAACTAAAACATTACTGACACAAGCTGCATCTAGATGCAAGCTTTGCCCAGCTTGTCCAGCTCTCCTCTGCCCATGCTGAGACACTGCTCTGGGAGAAACCCACACCATGCCCCTCCATAAGCAGAGTTGCTGATGACCCAAAGAGCAATGGAAAGAGCCATGACCAGACTAAGTGGGCCCAGGCAGTCCAACAACAGTGCTGTGCCCGGGCTACCAGATGATCCGACAGAGGTCGGGGCAGCAAAGACAGAATACCCGAGGCCTGAGCACTGCTAGAATCAGAGACCTCAGAATGGTCCAGGAGGAGGAGAAGACAAATGAGTCTCCACTGCTCAGATTGAAGCCACTTTACACATGGAAGATCATAAAGCCGAAAGAAGTCAGACTTTACAAATCCATGCAGGGATGTTGCAGTAGGCAGAAATCATGGATAATACAAATGGAGTCCAAGTCAGTCCCATTTCAGTGTTTGAAAAATGATGAGCTGAGTATTTTGCATGATGTTTGACAGCTTTTATGAGAGGATGTGGCACTTTATGTTTGGCTAGCCTGGCTATCAAAGGAGAGATATGCAGTCTAGCCACCCCCACACGCCCACTCTGAGTCTCAGTCTCCTCATCTATACAATTAGAGGACTGGCATAGAAGACCTCCAGGGCTCCATCCAGTTCTGATCTTGGGATCTTAAAGCCAAGCCCAATGGGCATGTCTTTATGTCTGTATCACCCTCTACAAAGCTAAGACTTTGCAGAAGGTCTACTGTCTCTCAGACTACTCCCAATGATGCAATCATAGTCTTTTAAACAAAAACATGACAGGTCACCTTCTATATATTGTCTCATCTCATCAATACACTGGTGATTTTTAAGCTTCATGTAGAAGGACCCCCTCAGGACATTCAAGTGAAGAATTTGGAGGAGATCATCTCCCCTTTCTTGCACACATTTCCCTTTTACTTCAAATGACTCCCCTTCTCATTTGCATTCTCTTCCTTCAAGCCTCAGCTTGGCTACCATCTCTTCCATGTATCTTCTCCTCTTCCCTTATGCTTGCTCTCTCTTGAATCAAATTTTCTTATATTTATTTCTCAGTTTACTTAATATTTTCTCATCTTGATAATGTAAGCCCCTGGAAGGCAGAGAATGGCTCTGGTTTTTGTCTTTATCTTCCCAGAGTTTTGAAAAAAGCTGGTGCTAAATAATTGTTTACTGAATTTTCCTTACTAGTGTGACTACTGTTTATGTTTATTTTTTCTCATTAAAAAAGTATTTATTTGCCCAAAAAGGCATTAAATGAAAATTTCAGATTTTAAGGTCTGATTATTCTAATAATGGCACTTTCATGGTTTGGTCAATGCACTGATACTAAGGAGATAAGCAGATTAAAGATTAGAACCTTAAATTAATTTGGCTGTTTTCCAGGATCTTTTTAAAAGGTTCTACTGGGTAAACATAGAATTTTTATCTGTGGCTTTACTTCTTCTGTACTAGCATAGAGGATGTAGAACAAACAGTTTTGTAACTAAAAGATGATGCTCAAGAGAAGGACTTGCTGTTCTACTTCATGTGTTAACAAGACTTTGAGAGCTTCACTGTGAGTCCTCAAATCTTGTCCCTGGCTTAAACATTCAGAAACTTAATTTTACCATTTTAGACAGACCAATCAGACTCTAGGGAAATGAGTAATGCAAATAAGTCTCAAGAGCCTAATTTATAACCCCAAATACTAAACTACTAATTTACAAAGAAAGTTCTAACAGGAATCAGAACTGAAGAAAAATGATAAAAAAAAAAATACTTGAGGAGAACACAGTCAGAACCAACAGAGTCAATACTCTCAAGGGAGAATTTTCAACAACCTAGGGAAGCTTAATGAACAGATTTTCTCCACTCCAAGCACATTTCTGCTTTGGGAAATTATATTTGTCACTTAGAATCAGAGCATCTTCTACCTTGGACAGTGTTGCTTAAGTCCTGGCAAATTCTTATTATCCAAGTTTCTTTTTCAAAATTCTTTATCAGAGGCGGCTAGGTGGCACAGTGGATAAAGCACAGGCCTTGGAGTCAGGAGTACCTGGGTTCAAATCCAGTCTCAGACACTTAATAATTACCTAGCTGTGTGACCTTGGGCAAGCCACTTAACCCCATTTGCCTTGCAAAAACCTAAAAAAAAAATTAAAAAAAATTCTTTATCAGTCACCAGTCCATATAATACTTCCTAATGAGAGACATGTAACTTAGAGTTTATTTTCATTCTTTCCAAGGGGGCAACCCAGTCTTATAGTAACATATTCATAAATTCTAGGATAGGTTACTTTTGAAACCGACCAGTCAGATCTAAGACATTCCAGTTGATATACGGTATTAAACTCAGGATTAGGAAGACCCCAGTTCAAATCCTGCCTCAGATACTTACTAGCCATGTGACCCTAGGCAAGTCATTTTACCTCTCTTAGACTCAGTTTCCTCTTCTGTAAAATGGAGTGAACAAGAATGTTGACCTTAAAAGGTTGCTGTGAAGACCAAATGCAATAATGCATAGCAAGCAAACCTTGAAGCACTCTTTAAATGTCGGTGTTATTGTTATTTTATGTAGATTTTTATTATCTTCAATTTCAAAGGTAGACAGCATTGTTTCAATCTATGTCCTAATTCTCAAGATTATACTCTTTATAAAACTCATAGCTTATTACTAATTATGAAAAAAATACCATTCAATGTGGCTTGGCCTCAGGGCCTACAAAAATTAGGCTAGTACTGAAATAGATTTGATCCAACTAAGATAAAACAGACCAGACACATTATCAGTGTTGTTTTCAAAGAGGAATGGAAAAGTCATTCTTCATTGATACTAAAAATATCAGCTCACAATTTTCATGTCAAATCCTGTTGTCCAAGACAAGGATACTATGTGGCTGAGCTATTAGCCAATGTCTTATATTTACACTTCATTTTACACTAGAGCTAGGAATGAAAATACCATAAGACTCTGGGACATGTATAAAACTGGAGCCCATTAGAAGAGACAGCTGCAAGTAATGGCCTACTTTTGAACTTAATTTATTCACCCAAACCCACAATCTCTATACTTAAAAAGCACAAGTGAGAGTAGCTATATTTCATTCAAATTGTGAACTATTTCATTCTTGCAAAGTCAAAGCCTATTGAGGTTCATACTATTTTTAACCAATTAGGTACTGGCACTCTAAAAAGTCAGCACTATCTTGGTAAAAGTATTTTGGGAAAATGAGATCATCTCTGAAAGCCTGAAAGAATACACATAGGAACCATGACCATCCTTCAGACCACATTCTTTTGAAGTGTTTCTGTATGGAAGTCCCAGGTTCAAAGGATGGCTTTCATTATGACCTTTGCCCACTGTTCATTCTGATCATATTCAAAGTACAAGTGACTGTTACCATGTTGGCTTCTGACATATTTCCCAGCATGACTGCAGAGATCATTATGTTAATACTCTCTGACATCGAGAACTGTTTTTATTCAACAACCATACTAAGTCTTACAACTGATCCACTGATCTGACCTACAGCAAATTAAGTAACAATTTCAGTCAAAACTCACAAACAAACCCCAGAACTATCAATCATAGGCCAATAGCTTTGTAGCTGCATTACAGGCTGCTAAATAGCTTCAGAGAGTCATTTATTAGAGAAAAATTAATGATGACAATAGTTCTCAGCTGGTTAAGCTTGTGACAGCTGCACTTTTTCACTTGTTCAAACACTTATTTCATGTAAAAATAAATTTTAAAATCTCATATGCAAAAGAATAATTCACTTTATTACATATGTGTAGGGAGTTTTGTTCAATTATTTCCTCCATCTAACATAACAGGCCAAATGTGTGTATGTGTGTGTTGGTTTTTTTTTTTAATTATTCACAACCTCTTGGGAGCATCCACCAAAATGCACACTTTTTCCCAAATGAATTTTGGCAATCCCAAAGGCCAAGTCCAATACGGGGTCCCAATACAGCAATAATACAGCACATAGTTACATGTCATATTAGAGTACAACTTATCATTCACTATAATTTATGATGATTATAATTAAATTTGTGATCATTATCTCATTTGGTCTTCCCATCAACCTTATGAGGCAAACAGTGCAAGCTGAAGAAGCTAAGGCTTAGAAAGCGGAGATGACTTGCTCAAAACTAAACGACCAAAGGGGAATATTAGGTCTGAGGTGCAGTGCCGACTGATCGTCTGGTATAGAATTTATGATATATGGTTTAGGACTTCCCTAGATATCACCTCACCCTGTACCATTCATTAAGTTATCAGGTCAAAAATCAAAGCTGATGGTATTCTCACAAAAGTAGAGTCATTTGGAATTCCTGAAGGAACAGCTAGAACATTTGCACAAGGTCGCATGCAGTTTTAGGATTTCAAAAAAAATAAAACTACCTAATGGTAAGATTGTGTAAAGCTCTTTAGATATGGAATTCAAGGATTAGGCTTCAAATCACAGCTCTGATGCTTGCTACACATGTAACTTTTAATAAGTAAGTCTTCTTTACTTCATGAAAACCTGGGTTTATAGCTGCTATAATCTGAAAGGGAATTTTTATTCTACCTTTCTGTTATTTTAAAAAATACCTGAAATTCAACAAATTAAGCATTTATTGGTAAACATGCACCTACTATATAAATAAAACATTTATTAATAGCTTACTGCATACAAAATTCTGAAATTATAAAAACAATCAAAAAGAAAGACAATACTTTGCCCTCAAGGAGCTTACAATCTAATGAACAACACATAAAAGGATGCTGAAAAGCAGGGAACAAGGTCCAAGGTTCCTATTTGGGAATCAGAGGAGAAAGAAGTCATCACGATGAAGGTATTGCCAGTTTGAGAAGATCTATTAACAGGCACATTCACTACATACCAATCTTTGTACCAGTAACTAAGGGAGATGTCAAATTTAAATATGATGTGATCCCCAACTCCATGGAGCTTAAAGTTTAACATGGGAAGAAGTTGCCAGAACAGAGAGCTCTAATATTATATGACAAACCCATGAAATGAGGCCAAACAGGGAAGGTTATAACTGACTCCAGAAGGGATCTTCATGGAGAAAGTGGAATTTGATGGAAATCCAAAATTTTAGGGAGGTGGACACTGACTCCCCCCCCACACACACACACAAGAGGTCTAAGTTACTTCTCTGCAATAGCCTGAGGTCTTTGGACACCATACACAGAGGAGCTGCCACTCCACCTCCCTGCCTGTGATGGAGAATCTTCATGTTCAGACGAAGAGTCTGGATTTTACTTAGTAGTGAACAGGGAGACAATAGGGTTTTGGGGAAAGCTTTTGACTGGCACATGCTTCTCATTTCTGGCTCCCTGAAAGGCTCAGCTCAAGCAGCCTCTCCCAATGCCCCTTCCCACACCCCCATTACAGAAGGGTATCATTGTTATGCTGTTATCATTATTTGTTGTTGCTGTGTGCTTTTTGCTATGTCCTATGATACTAGCAGAATGTAAGACCAGGTCACTTTTGCATTTTTTATAGCCCTAGTATCTGATTCATCATTCTCACAATTATAAATTTTTTACTTATAGTTGATACCACTCTTAATTAATTCTATATAATTTTATTTTATTATCAGTAGGTATGGACAAATTTAGTGCTCTCATATTAAGACCTTCAAAAACTGAAAATTATAAAGTCCTTCTCTTAGGCTTCTCTTCTCCTGGCTAAAATCATCAACTTCTTTTGCTCATGGGACTTGTCTTTCATTTCCTTAATCAGTTTTGTTCCTTTTCCAGGCCCACCTATAATTCCTCTGTATTCTTTTAAATACTGGGCAAAATATAAATGACATGGTTGCAAGATATTTTCCCAAATATACAAGTTATATTCATTTTCAAAAATTTTAGTTTCATGTTAGCTTTTAAATAATTGTAACAAATCTAAAATTCATTTAATTCATCTCCCACTGTGATTTTTAAGGCACACAAGTATGAGTTCTACATGAAAACTAGGGCTTGTTTCATTTCACTGTTTACTATAATTTGGATTTCTCTAATTTGTCTCATTCACTGATTTTTCATCACAAGGGGGTTTGCTTAAAACAAAACCAAGTAAAACAAAATGTTAATCTGTTCTTACATGATATTTAAGAGTTTTAAAAAACCATCATTTGAAAAGCATGTATTTAAGCCATGGCTTGAATTCAAGAAGGGCCCACTTATTCTTAGAACAGTACTGGTAGGTCTTACATAGTTAGAGATGTTGTTATTGATGGTCTCCAACTTGACAAAGACTTTTCCAAGGGATAGGAATGCTGAATCCACTAAAAACTTAACTCAGCACCATAAAATCATCTACACACAAAAGCAATTTTTTAAAAAAACAAACTTTATAATTGGACTTCAACCATAATCTCCTTCCTATCAAACAACAATCTACCCATATCTTCTCATTCTCTGTGATACCTGTCAATATTCTTTTACAGAGAATAGCAATCAGACCAGAGTACTTACTCTAGGTAGTTATACAGCATAATGACTCCTATCTCTCTTGGCCAGTTTGCCTCTCTCTCTCTAACTAGACAATACTTTGGCTTCACAGATATCAAAGACGGTCTTTATATCACTGGTCAGGACAGGCCACCACCGGAAATATTCTGGAGCCTCCTGAAACCTTGAAGGTATTTCTCCACTGACCTTTGGGTCACCTGAAACTTTTATTTCTTATAGATTTGAGCACATTAAAATCATGATGTAATTTCCTAAATGCAGGTTACCCCTATCATATTTATTATTCAAATCTAGGTTCAATAAAAGTAAAAACCAGACCCAATTAAAAGAACAAGAAATGGAAAATTTTAACAATTTAATTTCAGAGGAAGAAATTGACCAAGTCATAAATGAACTTCCAATGTTAAAAATTCCAGGACCGGATAAGTGAATTCTATCAAACATTCAAAGAACAATTAATCCTAAGACTATAAAAACTGTTTGCAAAAACAAAAGAAATCCTACCAATTTCTTTCTAAGACACAGATATGGCTTTGAAACACAAAATAGGGAGAATGAAAGCATAAAAAGAAAATTAAAAAAACCAAAATTCTTGTTAAACATTGATTTAAATTTTTTTCATCAAATGTTAACAGAGAGTAAAGTTATAAAAACTGATTAGATTTATACCAGGAATATAGGTTGATTTAGTATATTAGGAAAAACATAAGCTTAACTACATTGATAATAAAATCAACAAAAACCATTCTTTATATCAGTAAAACAAGAAAGTCTTTTTGACAAAATAAAATACTCGTCTATTAAAAACACCAGAAAGCATAAGAATAAATAAATCTTTTCCTAAAATAAGTTGTATGTAGCTAAAACCAAGAGGAAGCCTTATCTGTGAGGTAGAAAAATTGGAAGCCTTTCCAATAAAATCAGGCAAAAGCAAGGAAATCCATTATCAACATTATTATACAATCTTAGAGTAGAAATGCTATCTTTAGTAATAAGACAAGAAAAAGAAATTAAAGAAATACAAATAAGCAGCAAGGAAACAAAACTATCATTTTTTTTTGCAGATGATATGATAGTTTACTTAGAGAATACTAGAGAATCAACCAAAAGGCTAATCAAAATAAGTAATAATTTTAGCAAAGTTGTGAGATATAAAATAAATCTGCATGAATTATTAGCTTTCCTAAATATTACCAACAAAATTTAGCAGGAAAAGATGGAAATAGTATATAAAACACTTGGGAATATTTACTAAGGCACCTACAGGAACTATATGAACACAATTAGAAAATGCTCTTCACACAAAGACAGATCTAAATTCAAACTTGGCCTCAGACACTTAGTAGCTATGTAACCTTGGGCAAGTCACTTAACCCTGTTTGTCTCAGTTTCTTCATCTGTAAAATGAGTTGGAGAAAAAAAAAATGCCATACCACTCCAATATCCTTAACAAAAAACAAACAAACTCAAATGGGGTCATAAATAGTCGAACACAACTTAAAAGGGACTGAACAAATAACAACAATCAATTGGAGAAATATCAATTTCCGTGAATAAGCTGAGTCAATATAATAGAAATGACAATACTACCTACATTAACTTATTTATTCAGTGCCATACAATCAAATTATCAAATAATTACTTTACAGAACTAGAAAAAATAATGACAAAATTCATCTAGAGATACAAAAGATCAAGATTATCAAGGAAATCAATGAAAAAAATGAAGGGGACCTAGAAGTACCAGATCTCAAATTGTATTACAGAATGGTGATTATTAAAATAATCTGATGCTGAATAAGAAATAGAGTGGTGTATCGGTGAAATATGTTAGGTACACAGTATACAAAAGTAAATGACTAAAGTAACAGTATTTGATAAATCCAAATGTTTCAGCTATTGGGACAAGAATTTACTATTTGACCAAAAACTGTTGAGAAAACCAGAAAGCAATCTTGCCAAAAATCGGGATAGACTAACATCTCACATTTTATATCAAGATAAGCTCAAAATGGTTACATGACAGACACAAATGGTGATATCATAAGCAAATTAGGGCAACACAGAAAAGTCAGATATGTTTAAGAGTTTGTGACCTAAAAAGAGATAGAGAAGATCATGGGAAGTAAAATGGGTAATTTAAGGTTTTCACATTAAAAACAAAACAAATAGAAGGAAAGCATGAAACTGGGGCTAGGGGTATGGGGTGGGGTGGGAATTTTTACAAGTTTCTCTGCTAAAGATCTCATTTCTCAATAATACAGAGAACTGAGTCAAATTTATAACAATAAGAGTCATTCTTCAATTGATAAATGGTCAAAGGATAGAAACAGAAGAAATCAAAGTTATCTCAAGTCAGATGAACAAAAATCTCTAAAGCACTACTGATAAGAAAAATGAAAATTAAAACAAGTCTGAGGTACCACCTCAAAACTATTGACTAATATGACAAGAAAGGAAAATGCCAAATGCTGGAGAGGATGTGGGAAAATGGGTTACTTAGCACACTTTGGCAGAGTTGTGAACTGACTCAACTGAGTCAATTATTCTGGAGAACAATTTGTAACTCTTCAAAGGTCAAGCATTCCCAAAGAGATCAAAGGAAAAGGAAAAGATCTTTGCAACAAAAATATTTCTAACAACTCTCTGTGGTGACAAAAGAATCGGAAATTGAGAAGATATCCATCAATAAGGGAATGACTGAACATTGCTAGGATGTATGATTGTGATGGAACACTACTGTGTAGTAAGAAATGATGAAAGCGATGGTTTCAGAAAGAATTTGGTAAGATTTATATGCACTGATACAAAATCCAAGAGAAGATTGTACATAATAACAACAATATTGTAACAAGAATCAACCGAGAAAGACTGAGCAACTCTGATCAATACGGAGATGCACACCATTTACATAGGATATTAAAAATGCTAAACATCTTCAGATAGAGAACTGATGAACTCTGAATGTAGACTGGCACATTTTTTATCTTTATTTTTTCTTGGAGTTTTTTCCCCATAGTATGGCTAATATGGAAATATGTTTTGCATAACTTCATATGGATAATAGGTATTATATTTCTTGCCTTCTCAATGTGTAGGTTAGGGGAATGGAAGGAGGGAGAGAATTTGGAACTAAAAATGAAAATGAAATAATTTTTTTTTAAATAACCAGATATATCCTAAGACCAGATTGGATTTCTACCAAGAATTCAATAAACAGTTAACAACATTAATAACAAAACCAACAATAAAATTTCAAGATACAGAAATTTTTTTTGACAAAACACAACACCTATTTCTATTGGAAAAAAAACATTTACAGGGAATAAATGGACCTTTCCTTAAAATGATAAACAGTATGTACCCAAAACCAAGCGTTACAATTAAATATAAAGAGATAAACTAGAATATTTTCCAATAAAATCAAAAGTGAAACAAGGATGTTTCTTGTGGTCACTTCTAATCATCAACTAGAAATGCTGGCTACAGATATTAAGCAAGAAAAAGAAATGGAGAGGATAAGCAAAAGGCAAAAAAGAAACAACTTTCCGCAGCTGACATGACGGTGTACTTAAAAAAAAAAAACCCCTAAAGATTCAATAAAAAATAAACAACTTCTTCAAATTTGTTGCAAATAAAATAATTTCTTTTTTTTTTTTTTTGGTTTTTGCAAGGCAATGAGGTTAAGTGGCTTGCCTAAGGTCACACAGCTAGGTAATTATTAAGTGCCTGAAGCCAGATTTGAACTCAAGTACTCCTGACTCCAGGGCCGGTGCTCTATCCACTGTGCTACCTAGCTGCCATGAAAATAAAATAATTTCACACAAATCATCTATTCTTGTATATATGAAACCAATAAAACTCAGTGGGGATAGCTAAAAATAGAAATTCCATTTAAAATTCTGTAGAATACATAAAATGCTTGAGAGTCCACATATCAAGATACATACAAGAATTATTTAAATACAACTGTAAACTGCTATTTTCAGAAATAAAGATAGACCTAAATATTTGGGAAATTATTAATTTATTTTTGACAGGATGAATCAAAATAATACAACCTAATTAATTAAATTAATGATTTTTTTATTTACTGATGTACCATTAAAACTACCAATCAGAGGATTACTTCTTAGTTCTAGAAAATAATAAAATTCATATAGAGGCAAACAGGTCAGGAATCTCAAGGGAAACAATGAAAAGTGGGAATGAATGGGGCCAAGCAGTTCCAGATCTCAAACTATTCTACAAAGCACTAATTCTCAAAACAATTTGATATTGCTTTAAAAAAAAAAGATTGACCAGTAGAAAAGTTTAACTATAAAACATAAGCAAATATATCTAGAATGCTAGTATTCCATAAACACAAAGATCCAGTGATTGGGATAAAGACTTCCTATTTGACAAAAACTTCTGAGAAAATTAGATAGCAGCATGAAAGGGAATTAGATTTATATCAACATTTCACACCTTATATCAAGGTAAGCTTAGCCTAATGGATATGTGACCTAAATATAAAATACATAATTTTTCCAACATATATTTTAAATGCATAAACAATTCTAAGAAAACTAGAATTAAATGGGAAACATTTAACTGAGGCAGGGGCGGGGGGAATCTTTGCAATATGTTTCTTTGATAAAGTTCTCATATCCAAGGTATGTAAGGGACTGATTAGAATTTACAAGAATAACAGCCATTCCCAAATTCAATAAATTGTCTGAGGATATGAATAGGCAGTTCTCAATGGAAGAAATTCAAATTATCTACAGCTATATGAAAAAAAAGTTTCAAATCATGACTAATTAGTTCTTTGCCTAACATGTGGAAGTTATTATATTAATGCTTATTCCCCTTTCCCTAATTAAAAATGCAAATTAAAACAATTTTGCAGCTTTACCTTATACTTATCAGATTGGCAAATTTGACAAAAATTAAAAATGATAAATGTTGAAGGGGTTATATTGTTATATTGTAAGCTTTGCTTAATTGTTTTGCTTTGTTATACACCTCTTAAAGAAAAATACATCAATGTTTGTAATTTGTACAATAAAGTTTGGTTTGGTTTTTTTATAAAAAGAAAAATAGGAACATTAATACATTGCTGATGGGAGTTGTGAATTGGCCAAACCATTAAGTAATTTAGAAATGTTCTAAGAGGGGCAGTTAGGTGGAGCAGTGGTTAGAGCACCGGCCCTGAAGTCAGGAGTATCTGAGTTCAAATTCAGCCTCAGACACTTATTAATTACCTAGCTGTATGGCCTTGGGCAAGCAAGCCACTTCATCCCATTTGCCTTGCAAAAAAAAAAAAAAAAAAACTAAAAAAACAAGAAATGTTCTAAGAAAATAAAATGTTTTTACCCTCTAACCTAGAGATGCCACTATTGGGCATATTCTCCAAGGTCAATGACAAAAAGAAAGAGCCCAATACACCAAAATATTTAAAACAGGATTTTTTTTTTTGGGGGGGGGGGGGTTAGTAGCAAAGAACTGGAAATGAGCCCACTAAGGAATGTCTATACAATTGTGGCATAGAAACATACTGGAATATCATTGTGCTCTAAGATATGATAGAGGAAGATGTATATGGACTGATATAAAGAGAGACATAACAAGAAAAATAATGTAATGACCACAACAATGTCAAGAGAAAGAATAGCAATAAAAGAAATGAAAATTAAAGTTATAATGATGACTAAGCTTGGCTCTAATCAAAACAAAAGCATCTCTCCTCCTTTGCTAAATTAGGGGACTATGGGGAAAACAGTAGAGATGTAATCTTCTTTAATGTGCTGGTTAGCTTTGGTAGACCATTAGTTTTTTTTTTTCTTTTTTTAATTCTTTTGTTATAAGGGACGAGTCTTGGGGCAGCTAGGTAGTGCAGTGGATAGAGCGCCAGCCCTGGAGTCAGGAGGACCTGAGTTCAAATCCAGTCTTAATAATTATCTAACTGTGTGACCTTGGGCAAGTCACTGAACCCCATTGCCTTAAAAAAAAATTTTTTTAAAGTAAATCATAAAGGATGAGTCTTTTGAAGTTGGAGGCTGAGAGACACAGCTGAAAATGTAGATGATGAAAAAATAAAAGCTACCAATAACATTTATTTTTTAAAATTCTAAACCCAATTCTTTATCTGTATGTAGTATCTAAAGCAAACATATGTACAGATATACTAGTTCAATGGAATTAGACACCTAGCTGCTGTCACAATCTGGATCACAGGTATTCTTCATCCATGATGGTTAAGCTGAAGCTGATCTCTTTTTAAAAAGTAGGCCCTGGGCCATTCATGAAGCTTGGTATAATGAAAATAGCACATAAGGGACTCAGATCAACAGGCTCCTTCACACTTTTCCCATCTTTCCAACCTTCTGGGTTCCCTTCCTTCCTTTCCTTGACCTCACATTCGCCTTCATCCTTCATGTCCAATAGGCTGCCCCATTTAACTACCCACAGCATCTTCTGCCTCCAACTCTTTTTCTCTGGACACAGCTGCCATCTTAGCACAGGCTCTCATGCCCTCCTTACCTCCTTGTGGATCTCTCCACCTCTAGTCCATTCTCCAGGCCACCGCTAACATAGCTTCCCTAACATGCAGATCTGACTCTGTAAATCTCTCCTTCCATGGCCTCTAGAGTCAAGGAGAAACTCCTCTCTTTCACTTTTCAAGTGTTACACAGCGGGGACCCAAGCTATCTTTCTAGCTTCGGGGGGCATTATTTCTCCTCTCTAACTCTGCAGTCCCCCAACATGGCCTTGTCTGTGCCCTTTTCCCTTCTGTCTTCAAGACTCTGCACTGGCCATCCCCATGTCTGAATGCACTCTAGATTTAAACAGTATAGGTGTGCATATTTGTAGGTAAGTATGTATGTATGTATTGACTCTTTTCTCAGAGAAGCTGAGCTCCTTCTCCATAAGAATTGTGTCATTCTTTGTGCTTGTATCCCCAGCATCCAGCTCAAGGACCAGGTCCATTGTAGAAACTTAATAAGTGCCTGCTGATTGATAGATTCTATTTTGTCCCTATAAAAGACTTCCTCCATGACAGTGCAATTGCCCTGGGAATCATACATCTCTCTTTTAGGCCTCAATTGATGCTGATAAGCAGAGTCATTGGGAAAAAATCTCTGTGGCTGCAAAGTGCCTGTGACTTACCTGGAGCTTAATAAATGCTTATTGATTGATCAAAGTCTAACTTGAATGATTTTAACATATGCATGAAAAATTCGGACATGAAGTTAAAATCCAGGCAAACCTCTTTACACTTGACTTCTTTTCATGACCTGTGAAAGAGGTATTAAAAACTAATGCTATATAACTTTATCTAGGCTACTCTGACAACTGTCCTCAGTTTATTTCCCTTTCATACTCTAGCTTTGTATCACACATAAGTACACATAAAAACACATAAAAAGCTTAAGCCATAGGCTCTAGTAATACAAGAGCATGACTTTGGGCTTTAGAGGATGGGGGAAAGGAGGGACAAAAGAACATGTACTGGGAAGTACAGTTATCATTCTCCCTACCAGTTTTGATATATCATAAGTTGGTATAAGAAATGAAATGGGAATATTTGGAGAGTATTGCAGAAGCCACAGATGACATACAAAGGCCAGCAGATAATATGGGAAAAAAAATTAAAAAAACTCAGAAATGTAAAAAATATATGCTGTATAACATCAACTCCAATTTTATAATAAAGTACTATAAACACTTCGTAACAGAAAAGGAAAAAAAAGTCAGACTTCTCTGGTATGAAGAAGGGAGAGCCAAAAAATTTTACATGGATTTTCCAAACTGTGGGAGCACCATGCCCCTAACTCCTATTATGTGGAAGAAATAACTGTAGTTAGCTTCTTTGTACCCAGGGATTTTTTTATTCATTCTTATATATTATGAGAGGCACACTCATACTTATATACTAGATAGGGTCAGAGAACATGGAAGATGTTTGTCTTGTTGATGATGTTTGTCCTTCATTCTTGAAGAAGACCATGATGTCAGGGAGATGAGGACATGACAAGTAAGTGAACTGAATTTAAGGGAGGGGGCCATGCTAGGTCCCCAGCCTCACTTTCTCCTCCAGAGCCATCTAGGTTCAGGGGTCAGATATGAATCAGGATGACTGGAGATGGTCCTGAAGGAGAAAAGTGGTTGGATTCAAACTCCCATCCTCCTGACTTCAAGGCCAGTGTTCTGTCCACTGCACCACCATCCTGACTCCAGGATGGAGTCAGGCACTCGACACTCCCCAGTTGTGTGACCTTGGGTAAGTCACTTATACTTACTAGCTGTATAGCTTGACTAAATTATTTAACCTGCTCTGTCTCAATTTCTTCATCTGTAAAGCAAGGGTAATAATACTTACACTGATCACTTTATTTGAACACTGTCAAGAAAAATCCTCGTAAACCTTAAAGTGACAAGTAATGAACACAGTCCTAGGACTGGTTGATTGGTTGGTTCTTGTCCTTCATTATTGAAGAAGACCAAAATGACATCACTATGTTTGAGACAAATGACAGTGTGTCCTTCTGTGGTTTATCACACCAACATGAACTTGGAATGCTCTACCATAGGTCGGGTACAAATAATTAATGTGAACACCTGGGGTGGGTACTCTAAACTTATGGATATCAGGTTTCCTTTGAGGTGTTTCAATTCTGCCTTGCTCATAGAATGTGGTACCTTCACCGATGAGGTGGTCCTGTGCCAGTATCTCCCAAGCTGTGCAATCAATTCTAAAATTCTTCAATGAGACCTTCAGGGTGTCCCAGTATTGCTTCTTCTGATCCCCTTGTGAGCGCTTGTCCTGTGTGAATTCTCATAAAATAGTTTTTTTTTTCGCAAGCATACATCTGGCATTCTAACAATATGTCCAGTCCATAGTAGTTGCATTCTCTGTAGTAATGTAAGAATGCAAGGCAGTTTAGGTGAGAAAGGACCTCAGTGTCCAAGTCATAAAGGCGGCCCAGGTCAGCTATCTGGAGCTTACAGAAAAACTGGACAAAAAAGTTATGGCAGCAGACTGCAACAATAGTCCTTACAATAACGACCAGGGACCCCAGAGATGAGACGACTATGGCTGGTGGAGAAGGGACTAAAAAAGCCAAGGATAAATAGAGCTGATATCTAGGAAGCAGTAACCCAAGCCAATCTATTCCTTGTGCTATCAAAATCTGGCCAGGTCCATGCAAGCCCTTCTAGGGCTGTATAACTCCACACAGTAAATCACTTAATTTACTCCAAAGAACTTAAATGTTTTAACCAGTCTGCCATCAAAAGAGATAAAGAAGAGGACCAATGGGACCTGGGCTGCAATGTGAGCCGTCTTTAAAACGCGATTGTTCTAATCATTTTCTACAGATGCCGCCTCACAAGGGGCTGCTGTCACAGGGACCATTTACGACTTGTTATGGTGTCTCTATTGTTTACCAGGGCATTCGACAAAAGGAGGCGACAGCTGGGACAGAAAGCTGCTCCTCCACCAACAATATAATCCCGTGAAAGTCATCAACAAATTTAAGGGTGTTAATTAACTTTACACTTTATCATGTTCAATTAGTTGTCCTTTCTGGGAGAGATTGCCGTGCACAATCAGTTTAGAGCATGCCATGTTTGATTTGTAAGCGATCACGGTTTCTGTTCCGGGCCCGTGTCAGATGTTCTCTTGGGTTTTGGGGACACAGATGAATGGCTCTGCACATGGGAGAAGGTGAGCGGGTGGAACAGAAGCCAGCATAATATTGCCCGTTGTTCCCATGATTTGGGACATTATTCAGGCTGCGAACACAAGAGAAAAAGTCACATCAAGATCCTCAGAGCGCCGTCCTATGGTCAGGAAAACAAAGTTTGGTCCGCTCCTTCCGAACCCCACAGAGTCACAAATACATACAGAAATGGGCGATTTTTCATCATTATTTTTCTAAGCAAGGCCTGTCTTTCAGGGGCATGTTTGGGATCATTTCCTCCCAGCAAGATTCCCCAAGTCCTGCTGCATTAGACACAAAGCAGAGTTCCCCTGTTCTCCATCCTGCAGACAGACTCAACAAATGCTGGGGAGTCATTGCTGGGTACCATGGACATCATCTTCCACAATGTGACTTTTAAATTTGGAGGCCTTATTTTAAAAGGGGGGATCTATAGGGAAGTTCTATTAATCTATGATTGCAATTTGCCTTTTCTCTTCCCTTTAATGCACCTGTTCCTTCCTACTAATGGGACAAGGCAAAGCTCATGATGAAGTGACAATATATTCAGAATAGCATTTTAATGAAAGCCACTGCAGTTTCTCTGTATTGATAAATAGGACTCTGTATCAAAACATTTCTCAAATTATTGATGTGCAGAACAAAAACCAAAGCTAAGGTTTGGACACTCTTCTAAACAGGATGTCTAGCTTTAAGAAAACAAAAATCTTAAGGCCTCAAATGCCATGCATCTTTCTCAAAGGAAAACATTTGTAGAGGATTTGGAAATAAGTCTTCATAAGGCTGTCCCTCTCCTTTCTCCTAGGCTTACAGTTCCTTGAATAATAAACAAATTAAATACATATAAATAAACCACAGCTGGTTAGCTAGTTTTAGCACACATAAAGAAATAACTGAACTTCTTCGAAACAGAAAAGTTGTTAACTCTGAAAGCTAATAATGTGCTAAGTTAAATATTAAAGAAGGAAATTATAGGTGATATTTGAAACAGCTGAAACCACAATACACAGCAGCAGAAAACATTAGTTTTCTGCAGAAGATCTGCAGGGAGAAGGGAAGCGGTCGATAGATCCTTAAATTGGAAGCAATAGCCGTTCTTCTAGCCCAAGTTGGCAGCTGCTACATTTGCAGACCTGGTTCATTATTTACCCATAATGACCATCAAGCTGCAGTCAAAGGCAGATCACAACAACTGTCAGCAGCTCTTTTAATTAGCCTTGTTTGAATTCAGATAAATATCACAATAGACCTGTTTATGCTGAAGGAAGGCATTGCACTATGCTGGGTTCAGAAGGACCAGTATTCTGAAAGACTTCAGAAAGGAGAGGCTCGGGGGCTTCTTAAAGGATGGAAACAACCAAAAAGTGATATTTTTAGCCTTTTAAAAAAAAACCTTTAAAAGTAATTCCATACCTCTTACCCAGACCAAAGTCATCCTTAATATAAAATTAAAGGAAAAAGAGGACTAGGCATCTATAAGCTAAGGATAAAAGTTACCAAAATGGTTCTGACAAACTCAATTTTCCAAACATCATTAAAACAGTATATTTAAGAACAAATAATGTAAATAACTGTTAGACACTTTTGAAATTATATAAAAGATCTAGCATTGGCTTTTCTTGTCTCCTAAATTTGAGTTATAATGTCCAATATCAGCAATAATACTGTGATTAGACAACTATTTTCTCATGGTCCTAGCACAGGGCACCCCCCATATCAAGAGTGTACACTCCAAATGCAAAAGAGATTAGGATCTCAAAGTCCTCCATTAGAGGAGCCCTCAGAGATGTGCGGTTACTCCTATTTTCTCCTCTCCTTCTTAGACCCTCCCTCTTATACTTTTTCCTGATCTTCCATAAGGGGAGAAGGTCTTAATATCCACGTTTGGGGTGGAGGGGGGGTGAAGACAACAGGAACATCTTCCCTTTTTTGTAAGAAAGGAGAAAAGGGGAGAGAAACAGTGGCATGAGAAAAGGCTGTTGCAGTTGAAGAAAGTGTAGAAGAGATCAGTAGAGATGATCAATGATGTATTTGCAAAAAATTGGGCTAAAAAGAATTAAAGGCAGCCCTCATGACATGGGTGGTCAAAGGGAAAAAGTCACATGAGTAAGATCCACTCAGATAACCTCTCTCCATTCAATGAAACCTAGGAGACAAGTCCCCTTCTCAGCTCTCCCCCTTCTTGGGTCACCCCACAGCCCTCCTAGATACCTTGTCCCAGTCTGAGGAGGAGAGTCATCTTTTCAATGCTTCAAATCTCCACACAATCATTAGCTGCTGACCAAATAAAAAGACTGCAATTACTCAAAACTTGCTCAGGAGAAGTCAAGAGCTAAGGGGACTATGAGACTGCTCATAACTAAAAAGGACAAAGTGAACGCTGCAGGGGTTGAGGTAAGGCAGCCTGGCACTGTGGGAAAGTCCTCAACTGGAAGTCAGAGAGCCTGGATTCAATCTTGGCCAAGTTGCCTTAGCTTTCTTAATTGTAAAAAAGAGAGGAGGGGCCCGCAGATGATCTTGAGTCCCCTTTAGCCCTAAAATTATGATTCCCTAGGCCTAGAAGTAACCCAAACAAAGGACAGTAGGAATCTTTCAGCTGGGGTTGGTCCAGGAAGGTGGCTCCTGCCTGGAGCTATCCAGAAACTGCTAGTGGTTAAATCTGGTTGGGACAGAGGGTGGGGTGAGGAATAAGGGGATAGGAACTAAGCCTGGGGGGACAGACTGGAGTCATGTTGTAGGACACAAAGTCTGTAGGTTCCCCAACAGGTAAAGGCAACCACAAACAATGCTCATGCAAAAGAATGACACTATCATTCAGGTCTGGGCCCAACACAATTTAATCCTATAGTTGTATGAAAAATATATTCAAGGGGAAGAGGTTGGAAGCAGGTGCTCGGTGAGCCAGCTGGGACAATGGTGGTGGAAGCCCACTGTGGAAATGGAGACAAGATCTGCAGGCCTGGGCAGGGTGGTAGTATGAGGGAGCCACCCACCAAACTGGGGAACTTGGGAGGAGGAGCAGGCCCAGAGGGGCTAATGATGGTTAGGTAGAGGCCAGGGGAGAACACGGCAGGGAGATATCTAAAAGGCAGAGGCAGATATAGAAGCTCTGAGGAGAGCTCTCAGCATCCTCAAACAAGTGTCAGTGGGACATCAAAAGGTGCCGCATGTGGTGGAAGATGGAACCACTGGCATCAAAGGGTAACAAGATTTGCCCAGTAATACAGGCAAACCCATGCCCATTCCCATGCCCACACAATCTGGCTCCCAATATCCAATCACCAGAACCAATTCTTGCTACGGTCTAATTGGGAGATAAGACAAGTCCACATGGTAAATCAAAGAACACAACTAGAGCAAACACGGATTACAAACAAGTGCAACTAGAGGTCAGGTAAAGGATTCTTTATCTGGGTCCCCAAAGATGAATTCTAGAGCAGAGTGGGGAGGAATCACTTTCCTCTTCAAATGTTTTTATTTTTAAAGTACATCCTATATTGGGTCACCCTTTAAGCATGGCAGAGTGGCCTTCTCCCTCTTCACCCCTCCATTCAACCCGCCTCCAACTTCTGCACCTCCCACAGTGAATGTGGCTACAATATACCCAGCAAACAAAGAACAAGAAATGACCAATCTGTTGGTTTTCAATCTAAATTCTAGCTATTTAGCCTTCCACATGTGGCAAACAAAAGGATTCCTCAATTGGATAAACTAGGAACAAGACTGTGCCAGAACATATGTATTGTCATCAATTTGGTTTTCAAGAGACCACTTACAGGTAACGGGATTCGAATAGCCTTAATGATTTTCACTTTTCTTGGAGAAACCAGAGATAGCAGTGAAGTGTACCTGGATAATTAGAAGGCCAAAGGCTAGAACCCCAAGATTCAGCACATTCATTATGCATTCTAGACCAAGCCATGTCTCACAATCTTTAACAACTAACCCTACACCAACATGTAGTCTTGGTAACAGTCTGTGATGCCAGGGCACCTAATGAGTTAAACTGAAAACATCAGGGAATGACTGCAGTGCAGGGGTGAGTAGAAAAACTGGCTAAGCTAAAAACAGAATGTTAACGAGATTTCTGCTAGGAAAAGGCAGTGAGTAGATTCCATAGAATTAAAACTTACCCTAAAAATACAAAAATAATAATACTGCAAAGTAACTTGTACATAGCACCTATCCACACCAAAACCTGGAAATAAAATGTGCTCTTTAAAAAGCATATAAATTATGATAGAAAAAAAATGAAGGGAGAAAGAAGGCAAAGAAGGAACTATTTTTAAACTCTTTTGAAATGCAAAATCACAGTACAGAAATAATAATGAAATAATAATAGATAACAAGGCTGTGCAAAAAAGCTTACAACTAGTTGGTTCATGAAAACAAAAGCAGAAACATGTCCTTTTCTGTGTGCCTGAGACAATGTGTATAAAATACTATTGCATTCTGGTCACTGTAACATCAGACAGAGCCATGATAGCACTTGAAAAGACACCGAAGAGGGCCAAAAGGCTAATCCTAGGATTAAAGAAAATAAATCCTGATGACAAGAAGGGAACAAAAAACCTTTTGACCCTCAACATTAAAAAAATATGCTGGCTAGTCCTTCTATCTACATAAATAATACAATAATAAAATAAGCAGCAATACCAATATTTCTGATTTTAAAGGGTCAACAAAAAATCAAACCAATTTTCAAATTTTATAAAATTTTATAAAAATAGTCTAATACTGATGACTCACTATCAATTTTTTTAAAGTATCATCATTTTTAAGTCAATTAAACACCAGGTAAGAAAACCTTTAAACACAATAATAAGGCAAATTCAGACACTGTGATCTACAATTTCCATGCTTTCTATTAAATCAAAGTTTAAAGATAAGACTATAACAACATTTACCAAATTAAAACATAGATGAACCCTTAAATTACTTAGACAAGTTAAAATGGAAGTTGCAATGGTTGAGATTCATTTGCACCTCCACAGATTAATATCATTCACTGCACAACAATTCAATTCCCCAAGTCTGCTGCCCTTCAACTAGGAACTGATGTAATTGATTTAGGAAAAGTATATTCAGGTTTATTAGGAAAAATGCATTAGTTTACATGGAAAAAATGCAAGGCTTCAAAAACCTGCTAAACACAAATGACTAAAGTTTAAGGAACAAACAAAAGGAAGTAAAGATTATAATGCAATACAGCAAACATGGACTCAGGTATCACGGAGACCTGGAGGAATAAACTCCACAACCTATCTATGGCTTTGGGTAGGTCTATCTTACTCAGAAACAAAAAGTAAAAAAAAAAAAAAAAAAAAAAAGTAAAAAGAGGTGAGGTTGACAAGTGTTTACTAATCAAGTATATTCTTATGAGGAAATCCAGGAACTTGATAAGAGAAGAAATATGAAGAGTATCTGGGTGAAGTTCAAAGGTGAGAGAAACAAGTGATTTTGTCATTGGGGTATACTAAAACCACCTAGAAAGAGAGAGGAAGTAGGTGGGCTTGGGTAACAGCTAACAAGTCTGGCAAACAGGAATCACATGGGTTTAAGGAGAGACTTCAATTATCCAGTCATCTGCTAAAGTTTTCTTTTTCTCTACCAAAAGCAAAGGTGCTAATAACTTTTTTAACTTGTCATGATGATCATTTCATCCTCCAAAAAGGAGAGCAACTAAGAATGGAAAGTTCTATCCTAGCCCCGATTTTCACTAAGAGGAAGGAAGTGGTTTCTGGGGTGGAATAATGATGGGAAACTGGGGGAGAGGGGATGGAAGAGAGGAAGGTGACCACTGTCTCTTGGTATTTGTGACAGAGGACAGTAAGCTCATATACTTCTGGATTTGGGGAAAGCAGATTTCAAAGGGTTCAAATGACAGATAGGCAGGAACCCATAAGTAAAATGCTTCAGATGAAAACAAGGCCAGGACAGATGGGAGACACTCAAAAATGAAATTTTGAAGACACAAAGGTAAACAATTCTAGTGAGAAAGTAGCTGCCTAAGGAACTCCATAATCTACCAAGATTATTTTAAAAAGAACAGGAAGAAATATCAGGGAACAAAGGATGCATATGAGAAAATGACTTTTGTAAAAAAAAAAAAAAAAAAGAGTGGGGAATGCTAAAGCTTTCCCCTGGACAGGGAAGCTAAGGTCAGCAGAAGTGGTTTGTTTAAAAAAAACACACAAAAAACTTGTGTTTGTTTATTTGGGTTTTTTGGGAAGGGGGGAATTGTATTTCATTTTTTTAGTTCTACTGAAAAGAAAAAGCAAGATCAAAGAAAGTCTGGGAGTATTGTTTGGGATGAACAGGATAACCATAACTGAAAACCTGGAGAAGACAGAAGCACTCACACCTTCTTTGGCTTCCATTTTCTGTCAATGAAAATGATCTTTGCTCTAAAGATCATGAACAAGAAAACCCACAAGGGACAGATATGGTCTGGTTGTTCTCCATGAATCCCCTCTCCTGCTCTGGATGAGGAGGGCTGAGCCTCTAGATTCATTTTGGAGAAGTCATGGGAAATGGTGAAAGATCCAAGAAGGGTCTGCCAATGATGGGCCAGTGTGTGTGGCTTCCACTCCTGGGGATATTGTAGAATGGATAAGTAAAGAAAGGCTTGGTAAATGTCTAGAAAGGGAAATGGGGATGAACAAGAGACAGTCAGCCTTCAAGGACACAACAGATCAAACCAAATAATTCCTTTTCTAACAGGACTACTAGGAAACTAGAAACTAGCCAAGAATGAATATGATTTTGAAAGAGTTTACCTCTGTATTAGCCAAGTTTCTGATAAAGTACCTTATATTATTCTTGGGAAAAGACAAAAGGCGATTGATTGGAGGATTGCAGAGTAAGATGGATTTGGAATTGATTGACAGCCAGACTCGAATAGTTCTCTATTGTTCAGGGTGGGTGTGGCACTGTCCAGTAAAGAAAATTGATGAAGCACCTACTATGTACCAGACACGATGTATTTTGAGATACAAAGAAAAGTCGACAAGAGTCACTGTTCTCAAGGAACTCCCAGGCCAACGTGGAAGGTGACAGTGAAACCAAACAGGATGGGAATAGAACAGCAGGTGACAATCACCAAAGCAGGGTGGGGGAAAAGTGCTCTTACAAGGAAGGGGGGAGTTTACTTGGGATGAAAGGAAGCAGGGGAGGCAGTGCTTCAAGGAGAGAGAGGAAGGGGCCAGGGGAAGGAGGGTTTGTACACCAAAGAGATGATTTTTGTACTGGATCCTGAAGAGAAGAGGGAACCACAGTTTACTGAAGTGAGCAGGAACCCAGGCAGACTTGCATCTTAGAAAGCTCAAATTTGTAGCTCAGTGGAAGATGTACTGGAGTGGGAGGGAGGGAACCCTCTCCACCCCTTTCCTGGCAACTGCTGCAATGGTTCGTGTCTGAGCGGATCAGGGTAGGGGCAGCATAGGAGGAAAGAAGGGGACATATCAAAGAGATAATATAGAATTTACAGATGACACAAAATTGGAAGGGATAGTTCACCAGATGACAATGCCAAGACCCAAAAAGATTTTCCCAGATTACAGTATTGGACTAAATCTCACATGTAAATTTGGTTCTGTCTTTGGATGTCATAAATCATCTCCATAAGTAAAACAGGCCCAATGAGAAAGCAATTTGCTCAAACATGGGTGGGTGGAGGGTGTTAAGTGGACTGTCAGCTCACTGAGTCAGCAAGCAACCACAAGTGAATCGGACCTTGGGCCACATTCAAAGAGAATCATAATTTCTGGAATATGAAAAAGGTAGTGGTCCCACTGAATCTCTTCTCTTCAGACTGTAGGCACCAAGAAGGACACTGAGAGGGAAGCAGCTAAGATGGAGAAGGGTGGAGAGTCCCCATCACATGAGGCAAGGGGGCATGTTTGTTATTGAGAACTGAAGAGTTGGGGAAGCATGATAGCTGTCTCCAGGTCTCTGAGGAGCTGCCATAGGGTAGGGGCTAAAGACTTGCCTAATCCAAGGATGGGGACAGATTGTACAAAACACAGAGATGTGAGATACATGGTAATTATGGGCTGGTGCCAGTGTGTCAGTGAAAGCAAGTCATGAATAATGAGGCTGGAGCCAAACAGAGGGCACAAGAGGGAACCAATGGAGTCCATGGAGCAGGGGAGGGACCGCATTAGAGCAGTACTGTAGGAATATCAGCTTGATAGTTATGTTATTGAAGGATTTGTAGAAGGAAAAGCCTTACTTCCTTTGCCTTTCAAACACTCTTTTAAACTCTCTTATTTCTGGGTCCTTTGCAGTCTGGCTTCCAACCTTATCACTCAACTGAAGTTCGCCTCTTAGCTGTCCAAGTGGTCCATCTCTCAGTCCTCATCCTTGAGTTCTCTGTAGTATCTGACATTGTGGGGGACCCTTTCCTCCTGGATTCTCCCTCGGTCTACGATTTTGCTCTGTAGCCAAGACAATCTCAGTTTAATTTGCTTCTATTTTTCAAGGTTGAGTAAATATTGGGACAGTTCCTCTTCATGCACTCTGGCCAAATTAGCCTACCTGCTACATTCCCCCTAACCCCGGTATAAAGATTTCAGAGGGTCAAAGTAAGGGGAAATGGAGAGGACATTGGACTTGGAGTCAGAAAGTGGCCATTCAAATTCCAACTCTCTCTAGCTGTATGACCTGGGCAAATCATTGAAACCCTCTCTCTCCTCATCTCTAAAATGAGGGGGTGGGCCTCTGGCCTTAGGAAGTCCCTTCCAGTTCTAAATCTGTGATCCTATGACATACCATCTCCTAATTCCCTCTCTTTGAAGAGATGGTTCACTATCACTCAAGGATCAACTTAAGGACCACCTCCCAAGAAGCATTTTATGATTCTTGTTACCCACCCATCCTACATCCATTTTCATGTACTCTGTCTTTAGTTATCTGTGAACAAGTGGCATCCTTCTGCTAGAATGGAAACTCCTGAGGGGAAGACATCTCACAACTGTATCTTCAGAGTAGAGCGCAGCACTGCCTCACTGCATAAATGTTTAGATTTGATTGCTGAGGAGAATAGACTCAAGGCCAAAATGAACCAAAAGGAGATGACTAATAGCCACTGGATATCCCTAAAAGCTCAAGTGTGATAGAAACTTGTGGCTACCTTTGATGATATAATGTCACCAAACTTTGCTAAGTTACACTTTCAAATATTTAAAGGACAGGCAAATATGACTGTCTAAACTAGGTCAGGGTCTTCTGAGAGATCAGGTACCAGAGGCCTGGAAAACATCAAATGTTTTATTTTCTTTTAAGGGAAAAAAATAGAGGCTTTGAATTTCAGGCTTGTGAGCTTGACTTCCATTCACATAAAATTCCAAACTTTACCAGAAAAAGGAGAACTAATAAAAGAGCATCAAGAAAAGGAAGCACTGATCACAAGTCAGCATGGTTTCATCACAAGCAGACCCTCTTCCACCTTGCAAACCTCATTTTCTTCTCTGACAGGGCTACGTGACTGGTTGTAGAAACAACAAAGGGAGCTGAAATTCAACTTCTCACCCTATGAGTTGTGTGGCCCTGGACAAGTCATTCACCTCTTCTATATGTGTCAGGTAACTCCCTAAACCTTACAGAATGAGCAGGGAAGGGAGCTCCCTATGATGACAAAAATCCAAGGTTTTTTGTTCAATATACTCTCATTCTAGATCAAGAAACCAAAGGAATGTTCTAAATATTCTAGTAGCCTAGAATTTACAAAAGCATTTAACAAAGTCTCAGTCCTATTCCGGTGTTCAGTCCTGGGTGCCATCTTGCTAAAAGAATATTGGCATTTGGGGAAGGAGTAGACAAAGCATTTAATAAGTGAGATAAGCCCTGGAATTATACCTACAACCAAACAAGACAGTCCCTGTCACTGAGGAGCTTCCATGCTAATCAGAGGGAGCTAGAAGGGGCTGGTGAGGGGTGACAAAGGGTTCTCAGCAGTGTGATATACAGAGCAAGAGAGGAGCAGGGATCCACATGCTAGAGGAGGGAGGGGTGGACCTGGAGCATGTCCAGAAGGGGCCATCAAGTATGGTTAGAAGTCTGGAGATGACCAAAGGCACCTTGTAGCTTGCAACCATCTTCATGTATTAGAGGGATGTCACAGAGAGCCACGGAGTCGATCTCAAGGTAGACTGGGCTAATAGGGGAGGTGCTTCATTTCCTAGCATTGGAAGTCTTGGATCTTGGCCTGAATTTGCCATCTGTGAAGAATGTTATAGGGGGGATTGGGGGCCCAGGGCCAAGGGAGTCAGTCCTACATGAGTTATAGACAATTCAGTGAAGGGTCCATCCAGGTCTGAGAGTCTCTAATTCAGTGAGATTTCTTCTGCAGTGCTAGGAAAGATTGGCTAAAGTGGGAAGAGACTGGGAGGACAAGGAGAACTAGCTAGAAGATGGTTATTAGAAGGGCCAGAAAAGAGATGATGAGGATTTGAGTCTTGAATAATATAAAGGACTAGCTGTAAACACTGCAACATTTACAATCTCCTTCCATAAATGATATTATCAGGAATGATGTCATGGCTTTTCTTGGAACTTTACCATGAAGAAGATAGGAGAGAAAGTAGGTACTAAAATTCCTGTCAATCACTTCTACCATATTAGGGAAACAATGAGCCCCAGGATTAGTGGTGTGTGTGTGTGTGTGTGTGTGTGTGTGTGTGTGTGTGTGTGTGTGTGTGTGTGTTGTATAAAGACTGAATACTTTGTGGGGGGGGTTTTACAATTACTAATTGATACAAGCCCACCATCTCAATCCCTGACAGCTTTCAGTCACAGAAGGTAGGGGAGGCTGGCAGTTAGATCCAATTGGTCTACTTGGAGTTCATGTGAGCTAACTAATGACATATTCAGAGTACTATCAGCTAAATTAATATTCATAGACTTTCTGAAAATAATGTCATTCTTAGCACTCTTCATATAATCTGCATCATGGAGAGAGCCCCCACACCAAGGAGATCACAGATCCATGGAAGTATCCAAGTATTTAGGGGCTAATGAGTTACAGTTTTCTGTATGAATATCCTTGGGCTACACCTAGCCCACTAATGCTTACTAAAGAGTATTTAGTATTTATAGCAGCTGTGTTTGTAATGGCAAAGAACTGGAAACTGAGGGGAGGTCCATCAATTGGAGAATGAATGAGCAAATTGTGGTATATGTATGTATGTGATGGAACACTCATTCTATTAGAAATCAGGAGGGATGGGATTTCAGAGAAGCCTGGAGGGATTTGCATGAACTGATGCTGAGATGAGCAGAACCAGAAAAGCACTGTACACCCTAACAGCAACATGGGGGGTGATGATCAACCTTGATGGACTTGCTTACTCTATCAATGAAATAATCAGGGGAAATTTTAGAGAATACCATAAGTATCCAAAGCAAGAACTGTGGAGTTTAAACAAAGACCAAAGATTATCTTCAATTTTTAAATTAAATACATCTTATGTACTACATAATTTTTCTATCTCTAATATCCATCCAGTCTTTCCTTAAAGACTCAGGGAAAGCAGCTTGCTCTACTTGGGGAGAGCCCCTCAGCCTTTGGCTCTTTCAACCCCATTCTTCCTGGCTCTCCCCTCTGCCCTGTGAAAGTCTTTCCTGCAGCTCCACAGTCCTGATGGTCACATAGCCTGCACTCTAGGCCTTGACCAACCCGGCCAGGCTGCCCAGCCAGGTTTATCAACGTCATTCCTAAATGGTAGAGCCCAGACCTGAACTTGATATTCCTGACAGGGTCTGATCCCAGTGGTCTAGCTACTACGTCTCTTTAATACTGCCCAAGACCACATTAGGTTTCTCGATTCACTTTGAACTTAAAATCCATTAAAAATAATTTTTTTTCTGAGATGAACTCCTATCTAGTCATCCATCCTCCATTTTTATATTTGTAAAGTTGACTTCTCTCCTGCCTTTTTCTCTTATTAAATTTTCTTTTGTTAGATTTGGACAAATGTGTTAGGCACCAATACTGGCCATGAACCCCTCCAGTCCGGCTACATGAAATGTGCTTATTATCCTCCCTTTACAGTAAAAATAGATCCCACTGTCTGCCTCTAAGGAGAAAGCGTGCTTGTGCACAAATCTAGTCTATCTTCTGGGAGGTGACCCAACTTCCAATGGCCTCTCGGATATTAGTGAAGAATGTTGATCCCTGACAGCTTTCAGTCACAAAAGGTAGGGGAGGCTGGCAGTTAGACCCCACTTGGTCTACTTGGAGTTCATATGAGCTAACTAATGACATATTTAGAGTACTATCAGCTAAATTAACATTTGGTCTTCTGGGAAGAAGCCCAAAACAAGATCATTCTGCTGGAGATGGTTACAGACAAGTGTCCGATGGCCCAAAGTGAGCTTGGAATGCTTTACCACAGGTTGGGCACAAGTAGTCCATGGGAACATGGGGTGGGGGGGTCTCTACAGAAATGAAAAGAATGCAGTGCTGAACACCCAGTGGAGAGAGGGGTCTGCTTTTTCCTGCAGACCTGCAAGCTGGGGAGGTGGAGCTGAGCCAGCTGCAGCAGCAGCAGTGCCCACCAACCCTTTCCCATCATGCTGGCTGGCTCAGCTCAAGGTGCCCACCTCAGGATTACCTAATATAGGTAGTAAAGTCCCTTTCTACTTGGAAGCCCTAGAAAAAGCCTTTTCATCCCTGGAAATGGGAAGACGGGTTACTGTGAAACTGGGCGATGAGGGAGGCAGAGCAGGGGTGCCAAGACTAGACTCGAGGGAGGCCCTAGGTGAGGGAGAAGGATGGGAGGAGGTGCAGTTTGGAGAGGGGAAGATAGAAAACAGTCTGCATAACCCCCAAACCACTAGGCATCAAACCTGAGGATACAGGAGACAAACTTTTCAAATCCCATTTTTAAAAGGTACTTTTTTCCCAAACACTGTTTTGGCCCAAAGAACTAAAAGGGGGTGGGAGGTGGCAAAGTTAATTATTTCCCATAATCAGTAATTAAGATTAGATAACAAAGCCTTTGGCAAAGAACTATTTTAATGATAGAGGACCAGCATCTCGGGAAATAAAATAGTGCATTAGCATAACGGTATATGCAAAATACACAGAGCCACTGCCACAGTTAACTTGGCAGTGAATGATTAAACAGGAATTCATAATTAGAAAAATCCACAGTGTAATTTATTGGCCCTTCCCAACTGCTCTGGTTCATTAGGAGCTGATTACCCAACAGTGACCTCTAGTGGCCTAAGGCTTTCTCCTGCCATATTGTTTCTCTTAAAGAGACAGCTCAAATGGACTATTTTAACCTAAAGAGCAATTAATTTGAAGAGGGAATGTGGTTTCAAATAGATTCTCCTGTGCAGCTCAATTTTCTTTTCTTCTCACAAAATACATTATCTCTAACCAAATATAGTGTTTATACAGCTAATGGTTAAATTATTAATTTATTCAATAAAATTTACTGTATGTTACGCAATAAATTTGTCTTCTTTTTTTTGCTGTTGAAAATCGACATTCTATGTACTTTCCAGTAGGGGAAAAAAATAACATTAGTTTTAAGATTATATTTCTGTTAATATGTGTTGACTGATCATTAACACATGGGTATACTAAAAACATGCTTTAAAATATATAGATCCTAGTAAATCCAAGTTAACATTTACAGAAGTGTATGTAAAAGGTCAATTGATGGACCACAGTAAAAATGTAACTCATTAATTACATTTTTATTTCAGAAAGGCTCTACATGCACATCTACCACGAGAATAAAACTACTATTCAGTGAACAGGCCAGGCCCTCCCATAGCCATTCCTTGCCTTAAAACTAATTCATTTATCTTTTAAAAGTCATCTATACCCCTGTAAAAGTAACATAAGAAAAAATTAAAACTCAAATTACAAGTACATTGCTTTCATTTCTTGCATTTCAGGTAAACTGGTTGTTAAAATGTCTATTCATCAGAGTTTAAACAGAAGGCTGATAATTTCAAGAGAGGAATTTTGGTTTTTATAGAAAACAGATTTTTCCCTTCTCCCTCCCCCCAAAGCAAGGTCCACATCTCTAGCATCCCTGAATCATATAGTTAAGCCTCCAATAAATCTAAGGTAGGAACAAAAAGAGAAGCCTACACGGCTCCTTCATTTCCCATTTCTGTAGAGAGAACATGGATGTTAGATTCCAGTTGTTTTCAGTGATGATTTAATATAGTGGCTGGATAATGAGTTGGACCTTCTGAAGCAACTGAATCACCATTTAATGGTATTATCAACAGTTCATGACCCACCAGCACGAAATGTCAACCTGATTAATCCAAATGCTGCTGACCTCCAAAAAAAAAGGCCCTTACCCCTCCAGGAGAAGAGTTGGTACACCTATTGTTCTTCAATATATAAACACATAATAAAGCAAAGCTCTAAGGAAAACAAGGGAATCTTTTCAGAGGAAAATGGTGGAATTAGGTAAAATGAGGTCAACCAGACCAGGGGAAAAGTCACAGAATGACATCTAATGCTAATCAAACAAGACTAACTTCCCCCTGAAATCACAAGCTTTCCTTACATGCTCTGCATCATTAAAAATTCCTCTTTAAAAATTTTTATTGTTCTTGAAACAGTCAAATAACTTCATTCAAAAAGCCACAAAGAGTAACTTCAGGAATATTCATCTTCAACCTGCTACATCTGAAAACACAAGGATCACTCTGGCAGGGTCATGCAAACACCAATGTCTGTGTCTCCCCTTCCCCTGCTCAGTCCAAGGGTGAAAGACACTGGGGGTAAGAGCATTTTTTTTCCTTAATGTCAATGGAGTGGTTTGTTTTTTTTCAGAATATGCTAGTTTTGAAAAGATAAAAACACTGAAAGGCCTGTACATTTCAGAAGAGATCACTGAAAAATGGTTGTAAAACTCCTACCAGGTCATGAAAAGCACACATCTTACAAGCAAGTTTCAGAGGGGCTCATTAGGGTTTAAATTGGACAGCTGATAACTGGTTAGGAGCAGAATAAATTTTTGTTTCATTACAGTAAGTCTATTGTTAGAATTACCAGTTTTTGAGCTATATGAACCTGGACACTTAAGGGGAAAAATAAGCTTTGACTAGAACAGCTAGAATACATGAATTTAACATTCTAATTCTAAAGGAATCTGAGAATGGGATCCTTAAAGTAAGCATTTTGGTAATAAGTAATACAAGGCAAACTAATCTATGCGCGATTATTCACTTTTTAAAAACCACTAGTTTATACAGTTCCATAGCTTTTTAAAGATAAGTAATTTTTGAATAATTATTATCTAACATCTGTTAAAAACTAATTTTAGTCTACATACTAATTTTCTCAAAAGAGAAATTTGAATATGAATTAAAGTGATAAGTAATTTTTAAAATTTTGATCATCTAACATTTAATACTTTGATGTCAACCTACACCAACTATTTGGAAATTACTTTTAAAAGATACAATATCTTCTGGAATAAGTTTTTAAAAAATCTCAACTGTTCTCGAAAAATCATTATGTAGAATTCTTCTGCTTCTATATTCCAAATTCCTTTGCCGTGGCAGGGCACAAAAATGATCAAGAAGGCAACATATAAACCATGCTTCCCATCAGCAATTATTCACACAAGAATATCTATGCCTAATTTACCCACCCTGACTAAGCATGACCAGTCAGCATCCACTCACCAGGGGACTTGAGGATCATACTCAATACAGC
Organism: Macrotis lagotis; assembly: GCF_037893015.1. NCBI lineage: Eukaryota > Metazoa > Chordata > Mammalia > Peramelemorphia > Peramelidae > Macrotis > Macrotis lagotis. Next base: position 17,265,495 of record NC_133664.1, read on the forward strand.
AGATGCCAGACCAAGTCTCTTATTCATTTACCAATTATAAATTTTACTTCTTTTTTAAGTCCATTTCTTCCAAAAACAGCTTCTCTTCCTTTTCATGGATTAGGTATCTTTGGGGAAAATAAATAAGGCATAGCCTCCATTCCTATCCTAGGATTAAAAATCTTAACATTATTTTGAATTGCAGAAAACTAAAAGGAATCAGTTCCAGATTGATTTTATTTTTTCTATCTACCCTCAATTAAGAATCCTATTTCCCATCAATTTAATTAATCTCAAAAGAGGGGGGAGAAGAGGAAATGTAGGAAGTGGAATCTTCTCTAAATCCCCCAAGGACAAGAACAGGTTTGCTCTGTGTATGTATAATTGGGAGGATGAGATGGGATGGGGGAATTTAAATAGTTCTCTGGCACATGAGTTTTTGCAGTTAGAACAGAACAGAATAATTACAGCAAAATTAAGTTTCCAATTCCTCCCTGCTTCTAAGGTGCCTTATCTTAGGTATGTGTCAAACTCTAAATTGTAAACATAGTTCAACCCTATCTATGTTAAAGCAATCACTGGGAGGATTTGGGGGGGGGGGGGATGTAGAGGAAAGAGAAAAGGATTTCAATGTGTTGTTTATTTTTTTGTTTTTTGGGGGGCAAGGCAATGGGGTTAAGTGACTTGCCCAAGGTCACACAGCTAGGCAATTATTAAGTGTCTGAGGCCGAATTTGAACTCAGGTCCTCCTGACTCCAGGGCCAGTGCTCTATTCACTTCGACACCTAACCGTCCCTTGTTTTGTTTTCTTACTGGTTTCTAAAAGGATGGGAGTGGGGGAGAAAAGTAAGTTAGACAAGACTGGCTCAAGAATCCATCTGTGTTGATAGACTTTGCTTTATGTGACATAATGCTATTCTGACATATTGTAGGATAATCAAATTGGCTCCACTCCTGACTCAAATTACAATTTCAAAGACTGGTTAATTATTGAGCTGTTGGAAGGGCACATAGTACAGAAGAATAAACACTGATCTTAGAGTCAGGTGGGACCTGGGTTCAAATCCTGCATGTGGGGTGATGGACAAGTCACTTAACCCCACTGAGTCTCAGTTTCCTTAGCTGTAAAGTTGAAGCCTCAAGTACCTACTTCACAAGATTCAAAGGAACAACTCAACATGACTGTATTAAGTACCAATTATGTGGTTGGTCCTGAGGATACAATAACAAGAGCCCCACCTCTAATGGAGCTTATATTTTAAAGGATTTGATGAACTGAAAATCTATTTCCTCCAACCAGGCAAAACCCCATTATTTCCATTTCTCCATAAATTTAGGTTAATTGGGGGAAGAGCAACAAGAGAAGTACATGACTCCCCCCCTCCCTTTATAGCATCAGTATAAAGTTGTGTGGGGGGAGGGAGGTGGGGTTGTGTCCTGTGAGCTTCATGAAGGTCCAGGAGCAGAGAGTGAGAGCCAGAAGGGAGCTCGCTGAGAAGTGACCTGGCCTACCTCTGGCCCAAGGTCACTCAGGGCTCCTGAGGTTAAATACACTATACTTCCCACCACCCCACACTGTCTCTCATAAACACATTGGTCTAAAAAACCTTCAGGAAGCTATGGGCCTCAAGTGAGATAATATGTATTGCACGACCACCACCACCACCACCACCACCATCATCATCACTAACTGTTCCCAACCTTCACAGTGGAAGAGCAGGTAAAGAATGCACTTTGTTGAGAAGGACCTTTCTGGCCACACCAGAGGTACTCTAAGCATCCAATTGGAATTGCAAGGACACAAAGGGCTCATTAAGTTTCTACATTCTGCCCTTCCCTCTTTAGGGATCCCCTGAGAGCCTTTGCCCCTGCCCCACGAAGCTAAGCCTCTACTTTTGAGGGTCCGAAGCAGAGAGACCTCCTGGCTCAGCTACCTCCTTTCACAGAGGTACCCACAGAGCTGGCGGGAATTTCACAAAGACATACCGAATAGGGACCAAAGGTCAGTGGCCTGAATCTAGCTTTACTTACTGTATTCGTGTCACTTAAGGCCACAAAGGGCAAGGGGTGGCCCAAGTATATACATAGCAAGATACTGGCAGAGATTCAACAGTGACTCCTGAATTCCAGCCCAGTGCATGGTCTTATAATCCATAAGCAGCTTCCTTTTTGGACAGAGAAATTGCTGGGAGCTTTTATGTATAGTAAACATTTTTAATTACATTTATTTTTCAATATGCTAGCAGAGGTGGCAATTAAAAGGGATCAAATGGTGAATCGTATTGTAAAATGAAAACCTGTTTAATAAATGCAGCTTCCCTATTTATAGAGCATCTAAAACAGGGTAAACAAAAGTCTAAATGCTTTCCTGATCCAGCTGAAATCCTATCTGTACTCTCAGACTCAAATGCTGTCTCCTTCAGGTACAGTTTTTGATCTTTCCAGACACAAATGACCCTCCCTTCCTTCACTGACTCTACACTACATTTGTGACAGGTTTACTTGTACTAGACTTTTAGACAGAAATGATAGTTATCTGTGCACCCTCCCACCCATCTCTCTGCATTGCACATTAAAAAAAACCTTACCAAAAATGTATTATGTAGAACACAGGTATTCTACAATTATAGAAGCTCTCTCTGGATTTCTCACTTAGTAATTCAAGGAGCTATGGTTGACCCTGACACTAACATTGTTCTCTTCTGCTTTCCTGTGCCTGCACAGACATACAACACTCACTGTGTGACCTTGGGCAAGTCACCTCACCCTGACTGCCTCCCATCCAAGGCCATCTCCAGTCATTCTGATTCCTATCTGGCCACTGGACCCAGGAGAAAGTGAGGCTGGTGACCTAGCACAGCCCCCCTCACTCAAATATAATTCAAGTGCTTGTCATGGCATCAGCTCCCTGATGTCATGGTCTTCTTCAAGAACAAAGGACAAACATTATCATCATCATATGTTTATGGAAAAAAGGAAAGAAAGTAAAAGAGAGGATCTGGACAAGGAGCATATTCTTGATTAGAATAGCATTCTTAAGCTGTGTTTCATCCTATCATAAACTCACATATTTAGAGCTGGTTTTGGTCTAATATCAAACATTGATTAATGTTTGATTAATTAACAATTAATTTGATTAACAATTAATCAACAATCAGATGATAATCCTCAGGAACAATCAGATGATAATCCTCAGGCTGTTTCAGCAGAATGTATATAAAAAAAGACTGGTATACATTGATATTCTTAGAGCAGTAGAGTTTTTTAATTTGCAACTTTTGTATTAATGATATTGCTAATAAAAGCAATTATTTTAAAGAGTCAAGATTATAAATTCTGACAATGAAATATTCACAAAGTTTGACTGAGCATCAAATCCTAAATTCAAAGAAATGCCAATATAATGATTATTTCCCCATTTAGATTTTCTTAGAGTGATCCTGAGTACTCTCTCTCCAGCCTCTCTTAATCAGTGGACATTTGATTAACTTGCCAAACCAAGAGAAACAGCTACCAAAGGCAATATCAAGTTAGAATATAAAACTTATCTCTAACATCTCATGAAGAAGAATGATGGATGATTATGAACAATGTAATTTCATAAGGCAGAGAGAAGCAGTGCAGGCTAAAGAAAGTTTAGCAAAATATCCAACTAAGCAAAGTCAGCCCAAGGGTACTCCAGGTTGAAAACAGAAAGAGATCTACTAACAGGAACAAAATGGAAACGATTTGAAAAAATTATCATAAACTCCTTCTCCCTCAGGGATAATGTAATAATCCATCACCCTTGGAGCCTAACACCAGAGATCTGAGATACTTAGAAAGAAAGAAGAAAAGAAACTAAGCTGGGGAAAGCAGCCAGAAGGGACCAGAGAGATAGGGAGATTTGTGCTGAAAGTAGATAATTGTGAGGGACCTATTGATAAGGTAAGAAAAAGAGAAGATGCAGAAGTCATGAAAAGAGTCTCCAACATAGTTAAGTTAAAATATAAAATGAAGAAAAAAAAATCAACAACTGGTAACCTATGCGCCAACTCTCCCATCTATGTAATCCACAAACTGAAGGTATCTTCAACAGTGGTATTAGTAGGGAGCAAACAGGTTAAATTTCACAAATGATATTCAACAATGGTGTATATTTTTATCATCCCACATCTGACTGAGAGTAGTGAACATAAGCTCCCATTCTGTTTAATTTCTGCTGATTATGAAAAATTTATTTATTCAGGACAAAACGGTACATTAAGGACTCTTTCTGCAAAGCTTCTCATACACACAAACACACACACACACACGCGCACACACACACACACACACACACACACACACACACACACACACAACAGAGATCTAGATCATTCAGTCTTCTGTGGAAGATGTGACAATTGAAATAGCTCTGTTAAATGACCCCTCTAATAAACATCAATTGTGGCATGCACCCACTCACAAAGAATGTATATTCACCAAAGTTTTTGTTATTGCAATAGAATAGATCCATTATTGAGTCCTAATCAAGGAGGGATTCCCTGCAATTGGTGAGGGAAGAACATCCTGTATATGGAATATTGTCCTGATTATGTCAAAGCCCACTGCTGAATCTTCTGGAAGAAATTAAAAGATTGTCCAATAACATGTATCTGGGGTGGACAATACAGATGAACAATGAGGGGGCCCAGAATTAAAATGAAGGTGGAGAACAAGTGGAATGGTTTTGAGGAAATTGCAAAGGTCCATCTTTTCAAAACAAAAATTGACCCTATTGTTGAAACACCAAAGCCTCTGACAAAACTAAAGATAAACATAACATAAAAAAAGGATATGAAAAGATGGGTGGTGAGTGCCAGCAGGCTAAAACTATAATCAGTGAAGATCCTTAAGAGCAGAAGTAAAACATATCAAAGAACTTGAACAAGATGAGCTGGTCATGTAGCAAGAGTAAGGGATGACAAGTGAGTAGATTGCCAAAATGTCCCCATGAAATAGCCTAATTTTAAGGGAAAATGAGGAAGTCTTCCAGTAGGTTCAGTGGACTTCCTTTTAAGGGGCAAACTTTTGGAAGAACACAAACAAGAGTCACACAAGATGGGCTGGCACTTAAATCAAGAAATCAAGGACCCACTGGAGTTGCAAGAAATATTGCTATCACAGCAGAATGACTTTGTTGGATGGCCCATCAATGAAAATTTCCAACTCTCAAGAAGATCCAGCATAGTCCAAGTCAAGGGAGATCGTCCTCTTCTAGGATGATATGATCCTTCCCCTTCTTGTTTGCAAGGTTACACTAAGTTTCAGAACAAAGTGGAAGAATCTCTTAAATGAGATCTATAATTATTCTAAAGAATTTGGCCTAGGGGCGGCTAGGTGGCATAGTGGATAAAGCACTGGCCCTGGAGTCAGGAGTACCTGGGTTCAAATCCGGGCTCAGACACTTAATAATTACCTAGCTGTGTGGCCTTGGGCAAGCCACTTAACCCCATTGCCTTGCAAAAAAAAAAACCTAAAAAAAAAAAGAATTTGGCCTAAGGAAACACCTAATTGATTAAGAATCCATATTGTTTAGATTACTTTATGTAATCAAATTGACAATGAATTATGCATATGTGATATGATCTATGCCGTGTATGTGTGTATAAACATATATTGGACATATATTCTAAATGAACAATAAATTGAAAAGGAGAATAAGTTGCCTTTGCAAGTCACCTCACCCTGATTGCCTCGCATCCAGAGCCATCTCCAGTCATCCTGATTCCCATATGGCCACTGAATCTAGGTAGCTTTGGAGGAGAAAGTGAGGCTGGTGACTTAGTACAGCGTCCATCACTCAAATTCAATTCATGTGCTTACCAAGATATCACCCCACTGGTGTCAAGGTCTTCTTCAAGAATGAAGGACAAACATTAAAAAAAAAAACCCTAAGATTAGGAAAAGAAACCCTAAGATTCTCCTTGAAACAAATCTCATTCTTTAAAACTGTTTTTATGATGTCTGAATGGCTAAGAGTCATGGAAATCTTAGATTTCTGGAGAAACTCAATAAAGACTAGTGCAAAGAGAAACAAAGGGGTACAGAGTGGGCCTGGGTAGGTTGCATTGCATTATAAATGACGAATTACAGAAGAGAAGTGGAATGTTAAATAGCACCAAGGAAACAGGTAAATGGAAAAAAGAAGTTGACATGATTACACAGTAAGAGATGGGATGACCAATGGGTAACCCCTATGCTCCACTAGTATCCACTGGGCACCCCAGAAAAGCACCCCACCACTTTCAACAGAACTCCCATGGCCAACTTAACAGGAAGATGTGGCTGAGAGTCCTGCAAGATGGGTGAGCATGGATGGATGGCAAGCTGCATTTTTCAAAGGAGTATTCACATCAATGAGATCACAGATCCATTTGAATTTTGGGGAAAAACCAGATGCATGATGACTTCATATGATCACAATGTCAGATTCAGAAATGCAAAGGGACTTTAGAAATCATCCAATCCAGACTCTCATTTTATAATTGAGGAAAATGAAGTATAGAGAGGACAGGTAATGAGCTTGAAGTCATATAGGTCTGGTAAGTGGCAAAGTTCAAATTTGAACTCAGATCCTCTATATCCAAGCTCATCACTCTTTCCACCACACCACTAAAATTATTAAAGTATCTACTCTCTGATGCTATCACTATTACAAAGTCCTTTGCAAATACAATATACTGAATAATGCTGTATTTAAGAGACGAAAAAAAAAAAGAGACAAGGAACCAGGATCCAAAACCTCTCTCACTCATATTCAGACACTGCTATTTGTGAAATGAGTAAATCACTTAGGCTTAGTTAATTTTCTTCTTCAATAAAACTAATCATCATACTTGCATTAATTATTTCAAATAGTTGAGAGGAAAAGTTCTTTGCAAACCCAAAGATATGAATATGATTATTGCCTCCTTTTTCTCTTACATTTGCAAGAACTCAAACAGAAGGGGTCCTGGGACTAGCTGCCATTATGTTATTCTTTTATATTATTCTAAATTACTGCCCAGTTAGATAAAAGTCATTTTTTAATGGAAGAAAAGTATTGGGATGTTAAGATTTACCTTGCCATATTCCCAGGTAATTTTGATTTTTTTTCTGTCTTCTATTTTGAAATTTTTTTGGTAACATCTTTGTTAACATCTATTAAAAACATTCTTACATTCTGCTGAAATAATATTGACCAAGTGTCTGTGAATAAAAACAATTCAGTCTGTGATAACATTTCACTTCCAGTAAAGTTTATTGGATGAATTCTCAAGCTATTTTCATGGCCTTAATTTGTAGAATGAGGGTTTACTGTCTGTTAGTTTATGAAGGCTGAAGAACCTCTAATGGCTAATTCTAACTACTAGGTCATATCTTGTTAGGTATTTATTGCATGCTAAAATTTTGCAACCTGCAGTGATCTCATACAGTTTCGACTGTTTCCCTGTATAATTTGCATTAATCAGTAAGTCTGGGATCCTTAGGATAATTCATCTCTAATTTCTGGTCCTGGATTGCCATTATTATATCCTTTTACCATTAATAATAATAAGTTAGAATTTCATGAAATGAAACAACCCTTCCAAATTCTAGATTAGGTAAACAATGGGGGGGGGGGATACAGTTGGGATCAGCTTATAATTTAACATGCTTCCAATTTAACTCACTTATTTAAAGGTAAACATTCACATCATTCTGAGATGTGCATACACTGTCGTAAATATTGACAAATTTAGGATTAAAATTATCTGAAACTAAGAGTTGGATGCATTAAATTACATTACAATTAAATTAAATTACATTACAATCAGGAGGAGGTAATTTTAAAATGATCTGAAAATATTTATTGCAATCTCCCAAAATCTACTTATTTTAAGTAAAAGGTTTCAGATAATGAAACTTATTAGCCTTCACTTGGCAGAAGTTGGGTATTATGGGTGTTGAATGTTGCATACAATGACAAACTGTCATTCGGTGGAAGAGTTTTGCTTAATAGTTTTATTATTATTTATTATTATTATTAATAGTATTATTATCAATGGGAAGAAGACTATTAAGAAATAATTGTGGGAAGGGAGCACCTAGGTGGCACAGTGGATAAAGCACCAGCCCTGGAGTCAGGAGTACCTGGGTTCAAATCCGGTCTCAGACACTTAATAATTACCAAGCTGTGTGGCCTTGGGCAAGCCCTTAACCCCACTGCCTTGCAAAAACCTAAAAAAAAAAAAATTGTGGAATAAGGAGTAAACAGAATCACTAAAAACAAAGGAAAAAGAGAATTCCACTGCTGTAAAAAAATGCTTTACATTGGAACTGGATCATGACCAGTCCATATGGAAAGAAAACCTCTCCAGACCTTCTGAAAATTTGAGGACCAACCTCAGGCTAGCCAGCCTGGTCCTTTGCTCAAAACTTGTTTCAAGAGATCACCGTTTCAAGTCTGTAAAATAGCAGTGATAGAACTGCCAGCCTTTGAGAATATCCAGATAAGGGAATACACACATGCACACTGATCCTCAACTCAAGGATAAAGGAGATCTATAGTTAAATGTCTAGAAATGCATTTATGTACCACATCTCATAGTAATTGAGAGGAATGGCTATAACTTGACTCATTAGGATCTGAGTTAGGGAAAGATCCCAGATTAGCAGAATAAAATGAAAACATCCATTGCTGTATCTTTTTACAACAGTGTATCAGAAAAACAAAAGCTGCTTCCCATGGATTTAAAAGGCCCAGTCCAATTCAACAGAAGAAAATCCATCAATCACAACAGCCTGAAATGGACTTTTCTCAATTAAAAACAGCAAACTCCGCACTGGGACTGAAGTGGTGAGATCTTTGCTTTGCTTTCAGCCCCCAAGGCCTTATCTATCCTCAGCTCCAATCCCAGTTTGTACCTCTTCCCTTTATAGAAGGGGAGGGGGAGTAATGAATAACTGGAAAACTTTTTTCACACCTTTCTGGAATGTCATTCACATAGACAAAGGGGAAAAAATCAATTTAAGCCAATGAAAAATAATGAAAATTCCCAGCTACATTTTATCCCTCAGCAGCTAATCATACAGGTTGGACCAATATATAGCCACCTTCCTGAAGTCTTCTAGAATGGCTTCAGTCCCTTTTCATGTTCCTATTCAGTCTCTAGACTGCATTTTTAAAGTACACTAGAAGTTAGCAATGCAAATCATTTGGCTGGGAATATGGAGATACCTTGAAGTCTGTTTTTCAGGAAGGTAGGAAGACTATTCAGTCCCCACATGGCCGGGTTCTCCCTCCTTGGGCAGACCACTTCCCCTCATCTGAACAGATGATAACAACTTCACACTCAGATCCCAGTCTTCTGCTCACAATAGTCTCTGGGCCAGATAGTGAAATGAATAAATCCATGCAAGGAAGGGTTTAGCCAGGGTTGCTAGGGCTTCTTCCAATTCCACAGTTTTGTTGTACAGCATCACATGTATTCCAGGTCCCTCTTGAGCCTCCCTAATCTTGGCAAAAATAACATTTATCCCTACAACATAGTTATTTTATGTTACCTAAGCAATAGGTCAAGAGCAGCAGACTAGAAAATAAATACTCCATATACCATTGCCTGATCGGCATCATTTTACAAACTGCTGTGAAATTATTAGAAACAAGACTCCCCTGACATAGAAAGAAACCCCATTCTATAGTCTTCTGGCCAATTTCCCATTGGTAACATTGTTCTGGGGACCTAACATTCATTGTTTCATTTAACACAAGCTTTTTGAGAAAACAGGTCACAATCCTGGGCAAGATGTCCCCCATTCCAACCAGATAGGACTATGCAACAGGTCTGTTCTGAGGATCTGAAACTGCCTTCATTATACTGGAACTCAAAGAAATGCAATTGCTTTCTTTAAACAAGACTCCATAAATCTCAAGTCAGAAATGAAGAAATGTTTTGGTAGATCTAAAATGCCAGTGGAACCAAACTTGGGATAATGGGAACATTTCCCCTTTTGTCCTCACCTAGGTAAGTACCTGTCACTCCTCTGAAGGGTATGATGTACAGTAAAGTGTTGCTAGTCTTTAGAATTGGTGTCTCTCTCCCACTGGTTGGCTGTTTCCTTCTCACCCTGTAGGTGAGATAAGAAAAGTGGTGTTCTTTTTGGAACAATAGTCCAAATAGTAATAGCAGCTCTTTTCTGGTGATAAAGAAGTGGAAATTGAGGGGATGTCCATCAATTAGACAATGGCTGAACAATCTGTGGTACGTGATTGTGATAGAAGACTATTGTGATATGAGAAATGACAACTATATACTCTCATAAAAACCTGGACTTACATAAATTGATAACAAAGTGAAATGAGCAGATCAGGAGAATGTTGTACACAGTAACATAAATAAGATGATCAATTGTGACTGACTTAGCAATTGTCAGTAATACAAAGATCCAAGACCTCTGAAGGTCCTTTTTAAAAATTATTTAATTTTTTCAAGAGGCGGCTAGGTGGCATAGTGGATAAAGCACCGGCCCTGGAGTCAGGAGTACCTGGGTTCAAATCCGGTCTCAGACACTTAATAATTACCTAGCTGTGTGGCCTTGGGCAAGCCACTTAACCCCATTTGCCTTGCAAAAAAAAAAAAACCCTAAAAAAATTATTTAATTTTTTCCCCAAATACAATTAAAAATAAATTTTGACATTCATTTAAAAAGTTTTGAATTCCAAATTCTCTCCCTCCCTCATTGAGAAAACAAGCAATTGAATATAGGCTATACATGTGTAGTCATGCAAAGCATATTTTCATAATACTTATGTTGTAACTAAACATCTTATGATGAAACATACTATCATCCCCAGAAAAAAAAATTGATGATGTCTAAATACAGATTGAAGGATCCTTTTTTTACTTTATTTTTCTTGGCCTTTATTTTTCCTTTGGCCTATATTTTCTTTTTCAACATTAATAAGGGAAATTTTTTACATGTTACACCTAAATAACCTATAAGAAATTGTTTGCCTTCTTAAAGCAGGTAGGGAAGAAGGGAGAGAATTTAGAACTCAATTTTTAAAATGAATGTTGAAAATTATTTTTATATTTAATTGGGGAAAAATAAAATACATTTCTTTAAAAAGTGCTCTGTTTCTGGTCTCCAAAGAAACCAAAATCAACAAATGTAAAATATTCTTACTGAACCACAAGACAAACTAGAAATGTGTATTGAAGATGAAAGGCAATAAGTTTTTCTACTCCTAAATAAAGATAACCAAGACATTTATTCAATTTCTAAGAAACAAAACTGAATGATTTTACAAGAAATTCAAAATGAGAAAAATGACCCTTATGTTTCATAGTATAGGAGATACCTCATGCAGCCAAACTCTAATAAGTAGCAATAAGAGATAAGTCTTCAAAGGTCATAAATCCAAAGTAATAAAAAGGTGAGAAGCTTCTAAAAACACAAACCTAGCAAAAGGAAGATCCAAGAGATCCCAAATAAATGTCTACAACCAAGTCTCCTACTATCCCTTCAATGAATCTGAGTGTTCCCTACAACAATGCAGATCCTAATCCTTCCGTGTCCTCTCAGACGTTTGTCCCCGCAGATCCACCCAATAAGCCTATGGCCTTCCTCACTATGTTGGTACATCCACCAGTCTTTCTCACCTACTTCAGAAGGCCAATTTATCTTCTCTGCTTATTGTACACTTCCTTAAAGACATCATTATACTCTAATATTCCTCATCAGGGATGTGCTGCTTCTAACTCTCATCAAACAGGCACCTCTCCACTGCCCTACATAAGGTATCTCTTTCTAGGGGCAGCTAGGTGACACAGTGGATAGAGCACTGGCCCTGGAGTCAAGAGTCCCTGAGTTCAAATCCGGCCTCAGACACTTAATAATGACCTAGCTGTGTGGCCTTGGGCAAGTCACTTAACCCCATTGCCTTGAAAAAAACCTTAAAAAAAGATATCTATTTCTAGCTGTTCTAGAACTTCAATAGAATGTTGGTTATAAAGAGAAGGGTCTTGTTTCCTTGGGAAACTAAGGGTCATTTATATTATTTTATTTTTTGTGTTTTTGTAAGGTAATAAATAGGGTTAAGTGACCTGCCCAAGGTCACACAAGGGGTAATTATTAAACATCTGAGGTTGGATTTGAACTCAGGTCCTCCCAACTCTAGGGCCAGTGATCTATTCACTGCACCACCTAGGTGCCCCTGAAACTCTGCAATCTCCTCAAAGCAGCCTAGTCCTGGATTGCTCTTCTTCCTCCTTTTCTCATTCAGTTTAATTCCAGGCGCAACTTCTTATGAAGAAGTATTAAGAATACAGCCCATCTCCTTCGATGTCCTAGATAGCCATATCAATGGGAAAGTTGTAGAAGCTTCTGTTCCCAATGTAGATCATAATCTCAGCAATAGATTTTCTTCATCCATGTAGTTTTTCCTGGGTGAATGGCCAGGCCAAAATCTTTTCAGTAGTCACACATCTCTTCCACAAGGCTTTGCAATGTTCAGGGTTTGACGCAATCATCCATAAACAGGGGTGTCTGGAAGATCTCACTTTCCCCAGAGAGCCCTCCTCTGCTATAGTGTTGCCACGTTATTATAAACATTTACATCCTAAAGTCTCTCCTAGAATGGAAGCTTTTCTGGAGAGTCAGGATTTCCAGAGAGTGATGCAAGCTGCTTTAATGGGACACTTTCCATCTCCGTCACCCCAGTGTCTAGTATGTAAGGTAGATACCTTCATAAATATTTGTTGAACTGAACATGAGGAACTTTGTAATTTTAACTTTTTAAATGGAAATCTTGTAATTATACATCATGGAGAACACAGGGCTAAATGAATAATGATCCCAGGACTAGTCCTTGTAGCATAAAAAACTCCCTGACATCAGCTTGCTTTCTTCATAATTGTCCCTCTCTCCCTCCATAAAGGTGAAAAAGGATGTTATATGTAGCTTCTGCATTCCCTGAGCAATGTGACAAGGCTGACTTTCTATAAAATTAATTAGCAAATCTAAATATTGAAGCTTGCTTTTTCCTACATGCTCCTCACATTTCGCCATTAAATGATCATTCCTTGTTTCTGAGGATGTCCTTTGACCTGCCGCCACAATTTTTGGATCATTAGTACAATGGGCAGGCATCTCCATGTCAGTCAACCACTCTTATGCTCTTATATTTCAAAAATCTCTGCCAGGGCCTTTCAGGAGGTTTATTTCAAAGCTCACAAACTCTATTATCATAGGATGATGACACCAGACCTTGGTTTTCCTCAGGTCTACCATTAAGGGTTCACCTTTGAAGAAAATGCAACCACAGAGACATTACAAATTGCTTTTTTTCATTCTACAACAAAATTGAAATGTCTTCATGAGGGACTGATTCCCTCCTGAAATCCATTCCACAATTATTGCATATTGTGAACAGTGCTCTGGTTCCTGGATTGATCAGAGAGATAACAAGGGAAATGACTATTATGCCAGTGATCTATGATCTCATCTATATTGAGTACTCCCTCCAATGGGGAAAATCACAGTCTATCACTATCTGCTCCTACTGGGAGATTTCTATCTGGGTCCAGAAAACAAGCAACATGTTGGCAGCCTTCTTTGCAATGTTGAGACACTGTGTAGTGGCTGGAGCAGTAATACATAAAAACATTTCCTAAATTGTCTAGTAATGAGACAGCTCTGCTAACTGGGGTAAACAGATGGTTCAGAATTCATCTTCCCATAAGCTTCAATGACAATGAATCCATGATCTCCAAAGCAAGGTACTTCTTCCCCTTTTACAGACAGTGACTCCTCCATCACCCTCTCCTTCAGGGTGATCCACCAGAAACCCTGCCCCAGGAAAACCTTATTGCTATGAAGGCATCAGCTGGACTGGTCACTGAGAATTCCTCACTCTCAGTCTATATTGGCCAACCTCTTTTTCAGCTGCACATGTCTTTGAGGATGTTTTAAGCTACTCTTCCTATGAAAGTCATCAGTGATAATGAGCTACACCTGCATAGACTGACCTTTCCACACTCCTCTGAGTGGCCTGGAATTGTGACTGCAATTAGGGTTAGGTTTGGAAGCTCCTTGAGGGCAGGGATCACATCAGTTTTGTCTACCTATCCTCAGTGCCTAGACCTGTGTCCTATACAGATGAGGCACTAAATAAATTTTCTTTTAAAAAACTGAACTGAATATAAATACTTTGTTCCATGTCTTGCCAACATATGGCATTATTGACAGAATAGTGAGAATAAATATATGGATTAGAATTTTTAGAAAAACAAAGAAATGTCTAATTTTTGTATGCTCACATTTTCATAGTCTGTAAACAAGAGATAGCACAATAAGTTATATTTTCAAAAGTTTCAGGACAACAAAATTTTCCACTCACCAAGGGTTTTATTTTAGAGAAATCCATATTATTACATATGCAGTAACTATCAACTCATCTTTATTTTGCTTCAGTGGGAGAGGTGGTCAGGAAAGAAAACTCCCTGGGAGTTGAGGAAGAAGTCATCAGAGACAAAGCATCCTGGATTCATTAGGTCTCAGGAGGAAAGTCGCCAACTTCTGCAATATTTGCTATTTTTCAGTTGTGACACCTTGTTTTCTCCTATTATTTTTGGCTTGTCATCTAAAGCACCGAAAGCACCAGTGTTTCCACTCTTGTGGGCATCCTTTGGTCTTTTCCTTGAGCATTAACCAAGAGGTCTTTCCACAAAGGACCCCTCATAAGAAAAGCCATCTGGAATCTCTGACTCCATCCACTCTACAATCCAACTGCATAGATCCCCCATGGGTGGTCTGTAAAGAATGACCCCTGTTCTGCATCCTGAGAGATTTATGTCATCCATCTCTGAGATTTCACTGGCACAGGGAATTCCTGGTAAGTAAATGCCCTCTCCCAATCCATACCAGCAACACCAAATCATGATTTGAACATCATGAACAGCCATGGTATTCAAAAGGAAGAGCCTGAAGCCAGAGGCCCCTGTCTTGTTTTCTTGATTATATCCACCAATTCTGGAATAAATGAACCAAAACTGAAATGGTCAATCAATATATCCTTGAGTTTTCCCTTCCAGGGCAGAGGGCATGGCAAGCAGAGCCTGGTGGACAAGGTATACCTGCAGAGCCAGCCTTCGAGACTCCTGTCTAAGAGATGACAAGCCCGTCAGAGCCTCAAAATGCTCTCTGACACTTTCACACCTGTCTCAAGGGCTGCTGGAACAAAGGGCCTTCAAACCTTAAAGTGCCACCTGAACATGAGTTACAGATAAGATCACATGCAGATGTCACTATTTTCTCTTAAGATCAACACCACCTTCTTCCCTTCTTGTGTTGGTGCTATCCTAAGGTACATAAACAGGATACTCCCCCTGCCAAGCTTCTAGAGCCTCCTGCCCCCTCCTCATCTCTGCCCTGCTTTCCATCAAGGTCATCCCTTCTACTCAGAATGGTGAGGTTGGAAGAGATCACCTCAAAGGAATCCAAAGTCTGGAGACTTGGAAGAGGTAGGCCATCCCACTTCTGATCAGGACTAATGGGGACAGCTCTTTTCCTAACCTCAAGTCTATATGAGCCACTTCACCACTTCACCACCTCCACTGCATACTCAGAGGAAGCCCTGAACCTCTTCATAGGACTGAAGACACCATCTTATCTCCCCTCCGACTCCTCCCTCACTCTTCTGGGAGTCCTCCCATTTATCAATGTCCTCCCTAACCTGTAGAACTCCAAAGGAGCACAGTGTGCTAGAAGGATGGATGAGAAAAGAATACTCATATCCTGATTCCTGGACTTCCTCTCTCCCAATACCCCCATACTTTACTTGTACATACTTAGAGTTCCCATCAGCACGATCATTTTGTAAATGAGGAAACCAAGGTTTGGGCCCAGGAGATGACTTAGTCAAGTCACAGATGCCATCCATGTTAAAACACAAGATTTGAAAAGAGGTTATCTGGTGACCCCACCACATGGTTATCTCAAATGGAGCTTGCAAGCTCCCAGGACTTCTTCAGAGAAACTGCCATGTAACTGCACTTCCCCCACTTGTCATCTACTAAAGTTGATCAGACCTTTTTGGATCCTGACTCTGTAATGAATGCAGTGTCAGCAATCGCTCCCCACTCTGGGTCCTGATCCACATAATATCTATGGTTCTATCCAAGTCAATGACCAAAATGTTAAATAGCCCAGAGTCAAGCACTGAAAGCTGAGGCACTCCCTGGAGACCTCCTGCCAGGATGACTATGAACACAACTCTTCCAGGTAAAGCTAGCCAATCAATCCTAAATCCCTCAATTGTACCAAGGGTCTAAACAATATCCATCCATCTTTTCTACTAGGAAAGTAAGAAACATTTATGAATGCTTTGCTAAGATTGAGCTGCACTAACCCATAGCCTAGCCCTAATCTAGCCAGTGACAGTGGCAGACCCCATATTAGATGAAACTACAGTGATGGTGGCTTCCCTTGCTGGAAAGGGACAGTCTCTCTTTTTTTTTTTTAAGGTTTGTTTTGGGGGCAAGGCAATGGGGCTAAGTGGCTTGCCCAAGGCCACACAGCTAAGTAATTATTAAGTGTCTGAGACCAGATTTGAACTCAGGTACTCCTGACTCCAGGACCAGTGCTCTAATCACTGTGCCACCTAGCCCCCGACAGTCTCTTCTTGATGGCTTGTCATGTTTTTTGAGACCAGGTCTCCCTAACTCACCCATACCCATTGTAGACTTGATCTCAAGACTGATGTGCACAGAAGCTGTGACCTTGTTCTGACCTTCTTCTCTCAGGAACTCACCATATTGGTGCTGGACACCTGAATGCGGTCAATCCTCCTGCAGCAACAGAGACTGCAGGTGTGTGCCCCCAGACCCAGCCACAGACTGCTTCTTCTAATGACCATACAAGGGGAAGTCCAAGGTTCATGATCAGGCTTCAGAAAAGCAGCTCCTAGGTCCTATCTCATAGCCCTCTTCCCTTGAGCTCCCAGATCCTGGGTTCAGGCTTCCACAGAGGAGGTATATGTCTGTTTTAGCTTTCAGTCAGTGGGGTCAATCCAGCGGTGGCTGGCATGGTTCAGGAGCCAGTGACATCAGCCTGAGAGTTGCTGCCTCAGTCACTGAAGTAGCTCTAACCATCTTCTTCTTTTGCTGTTGTCACACAGGTGTATCATGGGAAAATAAGTTCATGCTTGTCAACTGCATTTTAATTTTTAAATTTTTAACAATATTTTTTTTCACAATTCCATGTAAAAACAATATTAATAATCACTTTTTAAAATTCTGAGTTCCAAATTCTTTCCCTCCTTCCTTCCTCCCTTCCTTCCTTTTCTCTCTCTCCTTGAGACAATAAGCAATTTGATACAGGTTATATATGTGCAATCATGCAAAACATATTTCCATATTAATCATGTTGTAAAAAAAACCCAGACCCAAAAATAAAGCAGGGAAACAATAAAGAGACTAAAAAAATAGCATGCTTCGATCTGCATCTGGACTCCCTCAGTTCTTTCTCTGAAGATGGAGAGCATTCCTCATCCTGAATCCTTTGGGATTGTCTTGGATCATTGTCTTGCTAAGAACAGCTAATCATTCAACAATCCTATCAATGGCATTTTAGCTTGTCTCCAACACTGTCATTTCAGATTCTCAGTAGCTTTTGTCACATCTCTCTGTTTTCAGAACCTTTTTTAGGCAAAAGTAACCAGAAAACACATTTCCTACCACATTCCAAGGATGAAAGCTCACATAGCACATCAGATATAACTTGGAAGTTTGATTCTCCTCTACTGGTTTTATTTATTGTAGAGGGTTCAAGAGCAACTTCTTACCTCTGGGGAAAAGGAAAGGAGAGAAAGGAGAAGGGAAGTGACAGCAGACTCCTTTCAATTTCTGAGTCATTCTGGAAACTGGGTCACCAGAAAGCTAAGTTTTTACTGTAGATAACTCTAGAAAAATTAACATACTCAATATTTTAATAGATAAGAGATCAAATTTCATTTTCTGCCTCCAAAAGGCAAATAAAAACCTTTTCAACTACAATCAAAACATTTCTTTCTGTGTGACTGCTTTAGCTTGGCCCCTTACACAGATCTGCAGTAATTCAGCAGAGGTATATAAATGACCTTGGTTGTTCATAGGACATGAAAGGGACTCAAAGTCCCTTTACCAAATATTCCTTTTTAGATATAATTGAGTATTTTTGTCACTTAAAATCAAATCCACAGAAGTTACAAAAAAAGATTGTGTGTGTGTGTGTGTGTGTGTGTGTGTGTATATAAAAACAGGAAGGAAAGAGAATTTTGCTCCATGTTTTGGTGGTATCCGAGAACTAAAAATGACCAACAATGAGGCCAAAACAGGCAGAAAAATGAGAACAGGACTACAGGGACAATGTTATGAATTTTCACACCCCTGTAAAGGGTAAGGAATGGTTCCCTAGGCTCAAAGGAGCACAGAAAGGGGATTCTCCTAACTCAAGACAGTAAGAGCTCTCAGGCAGCCTCTGCTTCTAGTATCAAACTCTGAAGGGTTCAAGGAGAACAATAAAACTATCATTCATACCCCTTCCCTGCCCACCCCCAAAAAGAAAAGAAGTGTCAGAGTCCAAAGCCTCACTGATAAGGAAAGGAGGAAGTCACTGGGCCTGAGATGGGAAAGGATGACAAGGAGGAGGAAGGCAGAGCTCAGCATGGAGAGTCACACAAGAAAGTTCTTGCCCCGTGAGACTCCAGCTTAGTTCAAGGAGGTTACTTTAGGAAGAGGGATCAGATGCTAAAGGAAAAGGACAAAGTATCCTGCAAGGAACTTGGAAACTCCTTTTTTAAGTCATCAAACAATAAATAATAAATAATGATGACAAAGGTAGTAAGTAACCTTGGAGTCATGCTTTGGGAGACAATGTCTCTTCCCCTGCTAGTGCGGGCTGAGAAGGGAGGTGCTAGTCACATCTTCTCCTTGTGGAAATTCCCAGAACAAGGAAGGGCCAAACCCTTCTCGGAGTCCTTTGGGAACCTCACTTACACTGGGCAGTGGGGTGCCAATGAGTCCACTGAATTTAAGAAAGTTGGGATTCTAGCACTGGCTCCACCACCACCAAATAGTCAGGTAAAACTAGACCAATATTGATACAGTGGGAAAAGGGCCAGACTTGAGACATTAAACTCTGCTAGCTTTGTGTCCCTAAACAAGTCTATACTATTTGCCCTAGGGCAGCTAGGTGTTGATGCAGGGAATAGGGTGCTGGGGCTAGAGTCAGGGAGAGTTATCTTTCTGAGTTCAAATCCAGCTTCAGACACTTCCTAGCTGTGTGACCCTGGGCAAGTCCCTTATGCTTGTCTGAGTTTCCCCATTTTACATAATTGCCTCATTTTCCTTATCTGTAAATGGGTATATTAACCTACTCAAAATGAAGCCTAAGGCTCTTGTGAATATTAAATGTGATTATACAAGTGTTTTCCAAAAGTTTTGTACAATTTTAAGCTAGGCTTAAAATTTTTTTTAACATCCAATTAAATCTCAAAGGCACATTAAGAGTTCGTGAACACTCCAAATAAAAAGGCTTTGAAAAAGCCAAAAGTCTCATACATTGATAAGTATTATTAGTAATAAATGTAATGATGCTTTTGTGAAGGCCAGCTTTATTACAAAAAATTCTAAGAAACTGTAAAAAATCCTAAGAAACTAATCACATTCTCTTCTTGAATTGGAATTTGATGGTGGGGACTATCATTAGAACTAAAATATATATTTTAATATTTGGAAAGCTCTACATAAAAAGGTTTTTCACTACCATAGCAGTTATAATAAGAACATCTATTCTATAAATTCTTCTAAATGGATTTCATATCCAACTATCTTTTCTTTTAATAAAAAATTAGGAAAGCTTTATTATGGGATTCTAATAATGGAAATAAGATAGCAAAATTATCCACTTCAATACTGATGTAACTTTTAATAATGGGCAAAAAAGTTTGACATCTGTCACATTCTAATCTTGGAAAACAAAAGATATGAATCAATTCTGTCTTCATGTGAATTACATTTATATGCATAAAAGTGAAAAGAAGTGACATTAAAGTAAACTAAATGAATGCTTTTTCCCTACATCAAGGCAATTCCTTGAATGAATCTCATTGCAGTAACCAATGGATGCATTTGTTTTTTAAGTCATCAGTATCCCAAAAACCGAGGGCACCACTCTAACGAAAACACACAGAAAAAGAATATTGGTTGAGGACCCAATTGATGGCCCTTACATGCTCTTGGTCTGCCTCCTGAATCTGGTTTCCAGATTTGAAAAGTACTCCGTAATGCAGAAGGCCCAGGCCTTCAAACAGATTGGGGTCTTCCTTGCACATGAATAGAATTAGCCTGAGAAGGGTCAGTGGGTCTCAGCAGAGCCGCCGCAGCCGCCTCATCCTCACAGGGGCGGATTTCTGAAGCTTAACAAGCCTCACTGGTGACTTGTTACATCCTCCTGTCGGTCCCTCCAGGTCCGGTACCCTGACAGGCCATTATGAAAAGGCTCCCTAAACAGGGCCGCTGGCTGTCAGAAGCCACCAGCTGGCCTGCCCCGGCCCTGCCGTCGCCAGGGTCCAGCTGCCAGGCTGGGCGTTGCTGTCCATGCTGAGCAACGTGCCGCCCAGCTGCTGTGTGGTCACGTCCATCTGGAGCTCTCCAGCTAGACAAATCTCCAGGCCTGTCAGACCTCTTCAGCGAGCCTTGTTATGCAAATTCAATTACTCAAGTGTGCCCTATTACTGCTGGCTAACTGCTCCGAGAACCAATCTCACACTGACAGTCAGGGCGCCTTCTTTGCTCACTTATTCTTGCCTGACTGTTCCCTAGTATCATTAAAGCAGACCAGCCCGAGTCCACAGGAGGAGAACCTCTCTGCAGTGGGCTACTGTGCTCTACAAAGAGCTTGGAGGGAAATTAATTAAAAAAGAAAACCTTCTGATCACACATGAGATAGTCTTAAAACAGCAGTTTCCCTGGACTCCTCTAAGATGCTCTCACTCCCCAAAGTGCAAGCTTTACAATCTGAACAAGCAAAGGAAAATCCAGTGGAACAAGCATGGAGAGATTAAGAAGGGAGGGTACATGCTGCTCATCACCAGCTCCAATCAGGAGGGATTAAAGGAATAGTCCTAGATCTCTTAGTCAATTAAGAGGATCTCTCTTTGAACAGACAAAACCATCTTAGGCCACCCAACAATCCAAATATCCTTCAGACCGTGAGGCTGCAGTGTAGGCAAGAACGCTCCTTCAAATGTTCTTAGCACACTCTGGCTGAACTCCTCTTTTTCTTAGGCAGCTTGGACAGTCTTATCTCCCCCATCAGACAGTAAGGGCCCCTATTGAGCATTATTTTTCATCTCAATATCTCAAGGACCTCTGCCGATGCCTGGCTCAAAGTCACTGGTGGATAACCATGAGCTAAACTGCACACCCCTGGATGGCATATCAACTCATGAAACAACTGAACAGAAATCATCAATAGTTCACTCTCACCATTTTGATGTAAAATGTGTCCCCAGAGCCAGCTAAAAGGTCCAAGAGGGAGATGAGCACAAAAGCCGTTACACTTTCCAAAAACCAGCAAGCTCCACAGTCCAGGTACCCGAGTTGAGAGAGAAAAGAACCAAAGTAAAGGTCTGTTTTACACATCATACTATGATATAAATAACGAGGACAAACCTAGTTTGAAATGGCTGTTATAAATCTGTGGTTTAGACCCCACTCCCCTGGGAGTTGGCATAATTCCCAGCTCCGGAATTTCAGGATTTCTGACTTGCTCCAATGGATTCTCTGATTTCATTATAAGTACTCCCCCTAACAAGATAAATCATAGCCCACCAGGACCCTCTTGACCTTTCCACACAATTTTTGATACAGGAAAAATAACATCCTACAGATTGAGAAATTGAAATAAAGAATAAACTGTTTGCTACACACATAATACACAGACTAAATTCAAAATTTCTATAGACTGAAAGTACATGAAAAGCTCCCAAAAAAAGGGAGAGGGAAAAGGAAAATCAAGAACTAAACAAAAAAGAACTTAATAGTGATTGTACAAAGATAGAATATTAACATGTCACATAAATATTGAAGCTGTGTATTTTTAGGGAAACCACAGATTTACACATCTACAATTTTGCTTCTAGATGTAATTAAAATTTCTCAATTATTTCTGTGGCATTAATGCTCTACATGATTTAGAATCTAAAACAAAAAATGATACTTCTCTCTGATAAAATTTCAATGGGCATCAATATGCTATCATAAAGTTTCTCTTTTAAAAACAATTTAGGGGAGGCTAGGTGGCGCAGTGGATAGAGCACTGGCTCTGGAGGACCTGAGTTCAAATCTGACTTCAGACACTTAATAATCACCTAGCTGTGTGGCCTTGGGCAAGTCACTTAACCCCAATGCCTTGAAAAAAAAAGAAAAAGAAAAGAAAAAGAAAGGAAAGGAAAGGAAAGGAAAGGAAAGGAAAGGAAAGGAAAGGAAAGGAAAGGAAAGGAAAGGAAAGGAAAAGGAAAAGGAAAAGGAAAAGGAAAAGGAAAAGGAAAAGGAAAAGGAAAAGGAAAAGGAAAAGGAAAGGAAAAAAACAATTTAACTGGGGTGGCTAGGTGGCACAGTGGATAGAGCACTGGCCCTGGAGTCAGGAGGACCTGAATTCTGGGCAAGCCACTTAACCCCATTTGCCTTGCAAAAACCTAAAAAAAAAAAAATTTAACCTGTATAGCTGGAGAAATATTGAAAAAATGAACTTCCCCCTCTCCACTGCAGGTTGGCAGAGACCACCAAACTAGGAGTTCTTTTCTTATGTGACCTCTCCCACCCCACCTCCCAAAAAATCAAAAAGAACTAAACATAACCCTTTTTTCTAATCTTTGCTGTAGCTCAATAGATCCAATACCAAGTTCCGTTTTTATCAAGAATAAACTGCTACTTTTAGTTTTTTAGATTTTCTTTTCATGATACACTGTTTCTGTGTGAATGTATTTAAGATCTTTATGTCTGCTGATTCTTCCCTTTTAAATCATCATATCTGGAAAGTTTTAAAGAAAAAGATTAGACTAAAAAGTTCAGCCATACAGAGTATATTACATAAGGGAAAAAAGCAACATGGTATTTTTTTCTGTTTAATTGACATTTCTTATTTCCCCGATAGATACTATGTGTAAATTGACATTGATTCAGTAAATGAATAATGAAGTTAGGAGCTTGGATTGAGAGTTGAAACAATGGGCATAGATTTTTATATCTTATACTATTTTCTTCTTATTTAATAAAACATGGCTTGTATATTGGACTACCAAGCCCTCTAAAAGCAATAATAAACAATATCATGAACTTAAAAAAAAAAGAAAGAATAAACTGACAAGGGGGCAGCTAGGTGGTGCAGTGGATAGAGCCCTGGAGTCAGCTCCACAGTCAGCTCCACACAGAGGACCTGAGTTCAAATCTAGCCTTAGACACATAATAATTGATTTGCTGTATGACCTTGGGCAAGTCACTTAACCCCATTGCCTTACATTCTAAAAAAAAGAATAAACTGACAAGCATTATTAATAGAAATTCATTCAGAAAAATTTCTTTTATGTTAAAATGAAAACAGTGTTTTATCTTCTAATGCTATTTCTCTGGGCAAAATTTTAAAAGTTTCTTTAAATCAAGGCAGCTAGGTAGTAAGTGAAGAGAGTATCAGATCTAAAGTCAGGAAAATGTCTTCCTTAGTTCAAAGCTGGTCTCAGACACAAGCTGACCCTGGACAAGTCACTTCACCCTGTTGGCCTAGGTCTCCTCATCTGTAAAATGAGTTGGAAAAGAAAATGGCAAACCACTCTAGTATCTTTGCCAAGAAAACCCCAAATAAGATCTTGGAGAGTCACACATGACTGAAAAATTAAATTGGAGAATCATGGTAAAAGGCCACTCTCCTCCTCTGAAGTGGCCTTTTTTCTAATCCATGTCAGGTAAATTGAAGTCCATTCTCCAAAAGGATCTTCACCAAGTTAGGCTCCATCTACCCTAGGCAATCCGAGCAGTAGTCAAAGCTTTAAGAAGTCAGTTTTGTATCAATCATATAATTATCAAAATTCTGTCTTGGGGAACTTTCCATATAGAGAGAGACAATTGTCCTTTCAGCTCTGGTGATAGATGATTATTTATTTGAGTTAGGTTCCCGGGGAAAAAGACAAGGCAAAAATTCCTCTGGCAATGCTAGGCCTTCTAGATCTACTATTCTTGTTTTTAAGGTAATACCCAGCAAGACATATTCAATAAAAATAACACTCTACTGAGGAAGTTGCATCTGTATTTCCATAATTCATAGATACTTCCCTAAAAGAAAAATCCCCTTATAAGAATTCCAACCAAGAGGAAGGTTTGTGAATAACTCACACTTTCTGAACCAGATAAGCCTTCATATCCCCATCTGGAAGAACAGGAAGTCTCAGGACTGTAGGGGACAAACTCAGTCATACAACTAGCAAGTGGTTCAGTTTGGTGTCTCCTGCCTCCAACTGCTGTGCTCATTCCACTACCCAAGGCTGCTACTCTTATCCTAAGAAATCTTTGTTACTGGAGAGTTCTACAACCTAAAAGGGAGTTCCAAGGAAAAACTTGGAGAATAGTAGGACAGTAAAGTGTTAATTTATGAATCTTGGAATGTTTTAAGTGGCTAGGAAAGTTTGCTGATTACTTTATAAACATAAAGGCAGGCATGGGAGACACAGCGTGGAGTGAGTAGCCGGAGGGGGACAGTGTGGTCCAATAAGGTTAGGCTAGAAAGACTAAGAGCAGATTGGGAAAGGCTTTAAAAACTCAAAAACTGACATCTATGTAGTGCTTTCTTTCAGGAACTTCTTACCAAGATTGGTCATTTATCCTCATGTGTTACTCCATTAAACTGGATACTGAATGGATTGGGGCTTTAGGTCCTCTCACCAAACTTGTATGAGATCAAGGGTCAGGGTGTGGGACAGAATCCAAGTCCACCCCATATGGCCTAGGAGTCAGCAAACAGCCACAAACAACACCAGCCACTACCCACCTGCCATTCCACAAGGACAGAACATTTAAAAGTATAAACAAAGTTCAAAGGAAACTTCCTCAAAGGAAGGCCCTAGCACCTTGACAGAGATTGTTCCCAGTTTGTAAAGCAGCCTACTGGCTGATCCTGTCCCAGGGTGCTCTACCTCCCAACTCAGGCCATTTTCACCCAAGCATGGAACTCTCTCCCTCCTGAATTCTCTGACTTCCATCATGTCCCAACTAAAAATCCTTCCCTCCAAGCAAGCCTTCCCCAATCCCTCTTGATTCTAGAAGCTTGCTCTATTATTTTCAATTCATCCTGCATAGAGCTTCTTTACAGAGTTGTCTGCATGTCGTCTCCTTCATTGTAAGAGTTTTGTAAGACTGGAAGCTCCTTGAGGGTAGGGACTGTCTTTTGCCTTTCTCTGAATCCCCAGCACATGGGATACTTCATAAAAGCTGAGTGATTGACTGTTATTCCACCATGATTGTGTTTTTTCTTTTGATGGAAGCTAAGTACATTAGGACCAAGGAATAAACAATGTTCCCATGGAGAAGCAGGTTGCCTGATGCTCTTCCCACAGGCTCCAGGAGAAAACAAACTCAAGCCTCATCAAGTTGTGTCCTGCTGCTGTCCACACACACACACACACACACACACACACACAGTCCATGGCTTCTACATAGTCCCTGAAATAAGAGATCCAGTTGAAAGCAACATTTCTACAAACACAACTCACATCCTTTGCAGGTCTATTTAAGATGTAGACAGTTGACAAAGCCAACAAGAATCCCCCAGGGTACAAGAACCAAAACTAAGCTGCTCATGTACTTGGTTCCTCCAAAAGCATTCTGCTCGCAGAGATCCACTGACTCCAAAGAAAGTACAAAAACAAATAGAGCCAAGGACCCCCCCCCCCATCCTCAATAGAGCATTTATCACCCGAAGCAAACCCACCAGAAAATTCTTCCACCAGTTCCAAGAGAAGGAGAGAGACAAGGACCCTAAATAGCCAGTGTGATGTTCTGAAGAAGGCCCATAACCTAACACCACTGAAGGAACATCTAGTCAGCACTCTGCAGACCTAGCCTGGGACTGTAACAATCTATCTGTCCCCCTCATCCCAACCCCAAAACTACCCTGAGCAGTAATGTATTTCTTCATCCTCCCACAAATACCAAGAAAGACAAGAAACTTCTTTCCCAAATCAGCATCATCACTGCCACATCATCTCAGTCACTAAACACTGAGAAGAAAAGGCCATATCCCTCTGAAGGACTAGCAAGATAGAAGACAGATACTGTCCAAAAATGTCCATAGTATTCTAACTACAAGTAGCCCTCAAAGTCGACTCACTGGGTCAGGAGGAACTTCTCACATATGAAGTCCCAGGCCTAGACTGAATCTCTCATGATTAGGGTCCTTTTAGTCCATTTAAGCATTCACTCTTTTTTGTTTTGCTTTTTTTTTTAGGTTTTTGCAAGGCAAATGGGGTTAAGTGGCTTGCCCCAAGGCCACACAGCTAGGTCATTATTAAGTGTCTGAGACCAGATTTGAACCCAGGTACTCCTGACTCCAAGTGCTTTATCCATTACACCACCTAGCCGCCCCTAAGCATTCACTCTTATCAGATTCCTAGCATATACTGATGTTAACACCTTGGTAAGTATATTCCCTTTACCTCCACCAAAGTCTATCATTTCTCCTTCACCAAGAAAGACCACTCCTTCTATAGTTTAGTTGAAAATTCAATTCAACAGTTTATTGAATGTCTACTATGAATTTTATAAATGTGTTAAGATGTAGATAAGACCCAGTCCCTGTCCTCAGGGAATTTCTTCTATAAGTTAGTTGGGAATAACATACAAAACCCACATGTAAGGTAGTATATAAAGGCATTAGCAAGAGACAAAATTAATCAAGAAGATATGGACTGGCTGCCTAAAGGGGAGCCAGGGAAGGCTTCCTGTGGAATAGGACCTTGGAGTTGATGTCCAGTGGCCCAAACCAGGAAGTACTGAACGGCTTCTCTTCTGGTCCTAAGCCTCTGTGGACTTGGTCTGCAGATCCTCTGACTGAAGTCAAACAAGACAAGCCAGCAGAGGACAAATAGCAGAGGCTTTTCTACCCACTGGAGGGAGCTTTTAGCAGAGACTGGGGCAGACGTAATTGCGAAATGATTTTTTTTCCCCTTGTATATATTTTCTTCCAAAACAAAAAATTGATTAAAATGCCTCCACTTCGGCCCGTCTTAAAAGGGGAAATAAAATCCGCTAACAGATTGGCAACAGTAAATAAGCAGAAGAGCACTTACGGTTGAAAGAATTTTCATTCTAGAACACATTTTGAATCTTTTATTATTACTTTGAACAATCTGAATTAAAACTTTAAAAACTACTGATGAGACTAAATAGAAGACAATAATACAAACTAAAGAAAAACTATATAAACTACTAAGCTAGATTTTTTAAAGAAAAATAAATAAGCAGGTCTTTGATGATTCCTGTCCTTAATGTTAAGTCCACACTTTTCAACAATTTTAAGATGTGTGATTCTGTTGCTATGGATCTTCCCTCCACTGATCCACATCCCTATTCCTTAAGGATTTAGGAAAAGTTCTGCAATGCTTGCCAACTTAGTGGGGCTAGTTCCCAGATGATAGACATTTAGTCCATCAGCAGACCACCCTAGAAGTCTTTCTAGTAGGCAGGACATGTTAAGAGTTTACATTTGATGGAAGAACACAAGATTAATTCCACAGCATAAGGTATAAGAGTTGGGCTTTAATGCAAGATTATTCTAGATCAGATAAAAGAGACAGGCAGTGACATCAGCTGACCTCACCATTCCTCTGCAGGATTCATTCCCCTTTGAGCATAATTACCAGCATCTCTTATTTTCCCTAACCCTGAGAGACTGAACCCAAAAGCCAAAATCCAAATTCACTTCACCAACTTTAAATGTCCTTTCCTTAATTTCCATTTGATTCAAACTCCCTACCATCACTCAACAATCTTTCCTCATTTGAGGTTCATGTAATACAAATTTACTACTTAAAAGAGATTCTGGTAGAACAGCTGAGTTTCTGACCTAGCTATGTGACCCTGAGCAAGTCCCTTTACCCGTTTGCCTCAGATTCCTCATCTCTAAAATAAGCTGAAGAAGGAAATGACAAACTACTCTAGTATCTTAGCCAAGAAAACCCCCAATGGGGTCATATAAAGTCAAACAAAAATAAAAACAACATTCCTAAAATACTATCCTCCTCCATTTTGACTCTAAGCTTCCTGACTTTCTCCAAAACAAAGGTCAAACCCCACCTTCAGCTGGGGCTTTCTACATCCCCTCTTTCCCAGCCTGTTCCTTCCTTCAGAGATTACTTTCCATTTACACTGTCTATCTGATGTTTAAATAATGAATTCCATAAAATTTTGATTTGGATTCACACAGCATATTTCCATTGAGCTGGAACCAATTACCAGATTTCACATAACTACAACTTCAACTGCTGCAAATTTGCACATAAACAACCCCTTCAGAGGTGTCCTAATTGTACCAAAGGGATCTAGCCATACTTAGTTCTTTGCATGTGGCCTCCACCATTATTATGTGAGCACCTTGAGGGGACAAATTGTCTTTGCTTTTTGAATATAGTGTTCACTGCTCCATGGAGAGGAAGAGCCTAATAAATGTTTTTTTTCCCCATTTTTTCATTCATTCCAGGTCTTCATTGCTCTTCAGGCTAGCCTTCTGACTGGAAGAAGTTTCTCCACAGCTATCCCTTCCACCTGGAAACTGCCTGGAGCCCTGGCCTTCTTGCCTTGGAAGGACAAGGCCTGTGGAGCCCTCCCTCCAGGTTGGCTGGCTTCTCCCAGAACCACTATTTTAAAGAAGTTTCCCAAGTTCGACCTGGTTTCAGTCCTCTCCAGGCTGCCTTCCTGACTCTGGACTTTCCCTGGAATCCCCATCTCTCCCCTTCCTCTCTACCTTTCTCGATTCCTGTTCCATTAGAATGTAGCTCCTTGACGACTGGAGTTATCTTTCTCTCTGTTTGTATCCCTACTTCCAGGACTTAGGATGGTGCTCAGCTTAGTCAATACTTGCTGATTCAACCATTTTCATTCATTCATTCATTCATTCATTCATCCTGCCATTTATAATTCTCTATCTTGTTTTCCTAACTTGACTCAATGCCTTCTTCCCCTCTCCTCTTGGAAACCCTTTGCAAGCTGGCTTTCAAGTGCTCTCACCAAGAAGTCTGAGGACCTCTTCATTGCAAAGCTTGGTGGCCTTTTCTCCTTCCTCATTCAACTTGACCTCTCTGCAGTACTGGTCACTGGTCACCTTCTCTGCCTGGATGCTCTCTCTGTTCTGGACCCCCCAACCTGTCTGATCACCCCTCTACCTCCTTTTTCAGATCTTCATCCAGTCACTCTCACCAATGATGGGTATTCCCAAGGCTCGGCTCTAGGTCTACTTCTGTTACATCTAGACTCTCCCTTGCTGATCTCATCAGTTTGCACAATACAATTATCATCTCTGTGGAAATGACTTTCAGCCCTATCAGCCCCTTATCAACTGCCTATTAGATTTTGCCAGTATTAGATCTCAGGACAGATTTTTCATATTAGTTCTTTGATCTTGGACAAGTCATTGCCAAAAAAAAAAAAAAGATAAAATTGATAACTTAGACTGAAAAGTTCCAGTACAAATACAATTAAGGCAATGAGGATCAGAAAGTCATTGAATGGGAAAAAAAAAAACTTTATATCAAATTGATAAGGGTTTGGTATGAAAAATATATATAAACAATTAACAAATGAATGATTCAAGAGAAAAGAGATGAAAAGACATTCATACCCCATCATTTTGCAGAGGTGGCAGGTCCATAAGTTTTGTACATTGTATATTTTTTAGATTGTTTTTAAGTGTTGATCAGTTAGGCTAATTTTTTTTCTTTTCCTCTTACTTTTTTGGGGGGGAGGGGATTTTAAAATACTATTTGTTATATGGGATAGCTCTGTGGGAGAGACAAAGGTGCTAAGAAAACTGTTATTAAAACTTATTAAAAGCTATATACCAAAAAAATTTTCTTTTAAATAATGTAAGTTCTTTGAGGACAGGAATTGCCTTTTATTTGTATTTGTATTCCCAGTTCCTGGCATAAAGAAATACTTAATAAAATTATTTATATATATATATATATATATATATATATATATATATACAAATACATATATACATGTGTGTGTGTGTGTGTAAGCACACATTAAACTATAATATATTGTATCCATACATAAAATATGTATATTGGGAACAATGTAAAACCTCTGGTAAAAGAGTGTTCATTCTGTAAAAGATTTGTACAAAATTTAATTATAGAAAATAAAATGGGTCAGATGCCAAAAGAAATTAATGGCCATATTTACATTCCAGCCTGTCTGGTCACTTCTCACTAATTCCTTTACTTAAACAGCAATAAAAGCCTAAAAAAAAAACAACAAAAAAAAACACAGAAAACTTCCCAAAGTTGTTTTTATAAAATGTCCAATTTCTTCTTCTTCTTCCTTATAACAATATTCCCAATTTTCTATCAGAAATCACAAAGTAGTTTGCATTTTTACAAATTAATGTGTTCATAAAACATTCATCTTCCTTTTTAAACAAAATCTCCATTAGCCCTTTGGAAATTGGACCATGCTCAATGTATAGTATAGGCCTCAGATGTAGGAAGTATTTCTTCAATTTATTATTGAACAATTGGAAATCATCTAATCAGATAAACAAAAAGAGACATTTTTTTCCTGCCCAAAAATTCTTCCTTGACTTGACCTTGGTGCTGTCATGATGTGATGAACCCCTAGAGAGGTTCCTTCTAATGCTATTTGGAGAGAAGGGGGGGTGGGGGATTGGACCTGGTTGAACTTTGATCTTTAATCATATTCTTTTAAGACCTTTTTGTAGCCCTATTGTAAGTCTTACTCCCCTGGAAACAGGACACTGAACAAAAGTTGCAAAAGAAAAGCCTGGGCAGCTAGGTGATGCAGTGGATAGAGAACTGGCCCTGGAGTCAAGAGGACCTGAGTTCAAATCTACCCTCAAACACCTAATAATTACATAGCTGAGTGACCTTGGGCAAGTCACTTAACCCCATTGCATTGCCAAAAAAAAAAAAAAGAAAAGATGCCAATCTGTTGGATCCTATATTACCATATTCTTGTCTTGTTATCTCTGTGAGTAGCCAATGACAAGGTTTTTTGTTAATATCTTATTTTGCATACATAAAGTAAGGCCTTTTGGGGAAAAAAAGATTAAATTAAAATCAAGAAAGTCTCATCTACCTTCTGAGCAAACCAAGGAACTAGTCAAAGGCTGTAGTTACAAAGAAGGCAAACACATACATACATACACAGAGAGCTCTGTATTTTTACCACTCAGACATATATAGATATATTCACATAGGTATGTTATGTAAATATACATATATACACAGTCATAGCATGTATATAAACATAAAACATATATGTTGAGGGGGGTTTTAAGAGAAGCCAATATAGAAGGGCAGAAGGACCTCCTCACCCCTTCCTGTAAAGCTACCATAGTAAATTACAGAAAAGACCACTCATACAATGAATCTAGAAAATTACTCTGAGAGAGAATAATCCTGAATTCACTACTATATAAAGCACATGTGGGTAGAATGAGTTATATTTCTTCAAACAAGCATCAACCCCACTCAGTCAAAGCTCTCTTTTCAAAATCTGCAAAACGCTACAGATTTGCCAGGCTTTGGTAGAACTTATATTGTAGGTCAGAAAAGCTGGGCAGCTTTGAAAGCTACAGATTCATCTAAATATATATTTTAAAGTAAACTGGACATAACAAAGACCTGCAGTTTCATGTAAAATATTCTTTTTCTATTCCAACATGCATATGAAAATCTGCATCCTCTATGTAACATATTTAAAAATTCAGAATAAAAGTAAAAATTAATTTTTAAAAACCTAATGTTCTATATTTTAATCCAGATGCTTTTTTGTTTAATCATACAGTCTTCTCTCTATTTTGGATCCATTTCTAGGGATTTTTTTAAATAATACAAATAAAATTATACTTTTGAGACTAAAAAGGAGAGGACTCTAAAATTAATCCAAATTCCTAAACCACTACCATAGAAGAAGAAGAAATTGGACATTTATTGAAGGTTCAATAAAAGGACAACTACTGCCACCTTGCCAGTATGCTATGCCACCTATGCCAGATAATCAGTCACTGAAATAAACAAGAAATGATTTGCAGTATTATGCTTTACTACAGTTTTTATTACTTAAATATAGCAAACAAAATTCTAAAGGCTGAATGTTATTAATGTAACAAGAACATCAAAATTCAATAATATATTTTCTGAAATGCCTTAGCATTATAGAAGATTGTTAAAAAAAAAATGTTTTTAAAGGTTTTAACTCCCTGGAAAAAAATACAAATTCATGGAAACCTGGGATAAAAATCAACCCAAGGAACTCGAGATGGTGCAGCTCTCAGGACTCTCCCTATTTCTTTAATACAAACACCTCTTGAATCTCCTGACCCTCCATTAAAAGGTACAGAAGGAACTGAGTAAAAATTTCAGTTTTTATAAAAATGTGGCTCTTCCCACTTATTCTGAATTTCCTTGTTCTCTTTCGTTCAATTAGATTCAAGCTTTTAAGAAAACAAAAAGAAGGCTTCATTTCTCTAGCAATTTATGAAGTTATGGTTGGCATGTCTGGTAATAAAAGCATTTTTCAGGGGTTTCATTTTAAATCAAGACCCGAGAATCCCAGAATATTAGAGCTTACTTCTAGTGAAAAAACTGAGGTCCAGACTAGTAAGGAGAACCCCACTCCACTCCCCCAATCCACCCTGCTGGGAAGCCAGCTCAGCCCCAGGCTCTTCCCATTAAACCTTTACTTAGCTTTGAAAGACAGTAAGATAACAAAAATCAAAAAGCAAGAAACTCCAACTTGTAGATCATAAGGACTAAAACCACACTTGTCACATTTGGAATTTAAAAATCCTAACTGAATTCTGTTGTCTGTTAGTAATAGTGGCTCCATTCTTAGGGCAATCAATAGGAAATCTGGCAAGTTTTCCTGTCCTTCCCCAAACTTCCATCACTGAATTTATTCTTTTAAAAATTGATCAAGATGATATTTAGAACTCACTGGACTAGACCCCATAAATATCCTTTCTTGCCTCTAAATTCCTTCCATTCTCCCTACCTGTTCCTTGACTAATGCTCGTTTTGTTAGTCTCATTCCTGCAAAATATTCTGTAACAAAATCCAAAGAGCAGCTGACAACTTGCTAGGCACTCTTTCTTCTATGAACCTTTTTCTTTCAAAAGAAAAAATAATCTTGGAAGCTACAGTTAAAATATTAATTAGTAAGGTTCAGCCACAGATGATTGCTGCTGCACAATTCTGAGGAAGCCCACAGAAAAACTGGAACTCTAATAAGAAGGAAACCCCGGAATACCCAATGTGCATCTCCTAAAGGGTACTGGCAGGAAGCCCGAACCTTTCAAACCTGATATGGTTCAGATCCCCCAAATTACCTCCTGACATCTACAAAACCTTCCCCTGCAGCACAAGACTTGAGCTGGGTCTGTAGTCTACTCCCTCTCAGGGCTTTCCTGGGTTTAAAGCTGCTCTTTAGCCCTCATCCCCTTTAATTCCTTCCCTGAGATGATTTTATACAGCAATGATGATTTTATGCAGCAACATTCCCTGAATTAACTCTTTTATCTCTGGACGCCTCACAGCAGATAAGGCTTATTTATGAAGAGTCTGGAATTAGCGTCACTTCAGACACTGATACTCTGGGAAAAAATAAGGTGGTTGTTTACTTGCCTCATTATGAATTTTTTTTAAAATTCTGCATCAGGATATTTCATTTATCTTCCTGACAACATTACTCTTCTTTTGGATTAAATAAACGGGTAAGCTCAAACTGTGCTGGTCAGTTTTATTATTCTTTCAATAAAAGATATATGACAGTCAGAAAACACTCAGCAAACAGTGATCATGTTTGAAAAACCTGAAAAACCAGTGTTTAGTACAATTTACAAAAGACAGCCAACTTTACATATACAGTTAAATTGGCTGTTCTCTGTTCCTCTTCAAGAATGGAAACATAAATGTGTTCAAACTATAGTATTTGTTTTTCTTACTTTTATATGAATATTATAGTGAGTATACTTTTCCTGCAACTTACAAGTGCTTAACTAGAAAAAGGTGTTAAGTTACAAATCTTTAGAAACTTTGATTTACAGAAATCCCCAATTCTAGCCATTCTTTGAATGTTTAATGATAACAGCTATATTAGTAACCCACTTACTGACTCAGAAGAATTTAAGGACATAAAATACTAGATGTTTAAGAAAAAACATATGATAATTTATTAAAATTATTTTTAGCCACCTCAGTAGATCTTCATTTTGTAAATCAACAAATTCTGGTGAATGAAATAGCTAATGACTGCTATAATAATCAAGCTAAATAATCTCAATAAGAGGCAGGTTTTTTTTAAAAAACTACACAAAATAACTCTTAAAATATGCAACAACCCATGAAATGAAGAATTTCATGTTTAATCTCTAAAATTTTCTCTTTCTAGGATCTCTCCCTTTCCTAGTCTTCCTGATCACCACCTTCCTCTGCCCCTCAACAAAAAAGAATAATCTAACTGGGGCTCTGATTCCCTTTCCCCATCTTTCCCTTCTGTCTAGGCTGGATTCCCACAGCAAACACTCATTCACACTGGCACTCTTTCCTACTGCACAGAAGTCAAGTGCCAAAAGTCTACATTATTAAGACACCTTAACAAGGCTAAACCTTATTTTTAAATAACATCAGTCTATTTTTCCCCAAATGTTTTTGCCTTCCAACAAGCCATGTAACTGATCCTAAAGCAAGGAATGAAATTCAAACAGGAAAACACAGTGAGGCCACGGCAGGAAAACGGCCCATGGGTCCCATCAGTGTCCAGTGTTCCAATGTCCAGATCTGGGCCACCTCGGGCCCTTTCACAGAGAGCAGGCCCAGTTGTCACAAAGCTAGCCGACTGTATCAAATTTGATTGTTTTAAGGGTTTGCCTCCTCTCTCACAAAAGCCCTGGTGAGACATTCTAACACGTCAGGCAGCAGGGAGGCACAATCTGCAAAGGCCAAGGAGCCCGGCTTTTTGATGTTCTGTAAGGAGCCGGAAGAAGACATGGCAAAGCTAAAAAGCAGACCACTGTATCAAGTTTAAAAGTTTAATATTGAGGTCCAAAGGCACTATTCCCTTCTGCTTTGGTCTCTTTTATACATAAAAATATCTGAATTTTAAAAAACAAAAGAAACCTGCTTAAATTTTAGGTCTTTTTAAAAACCTCAGAGTTTATATTTTAATGATAATTTTACCCAGACATTCCATGAAAATTATTTAAAAGTATTACAAAAAGAAAAAAACCCAACCCAAAACCACCTTGCTCTTCAGGGTGGGAGGTCGAGCATTGACTTTGAAAACATATACTGTTCTTAAACAGGTTCAGCACATTAAGAAATTTGAGAAGTAGCAACAGTACAGGATGAGTGGCATTTTGTAACATTTGTTAAATGACCAGAGCTTATCGTTAAATTTATCTCCCTGGAGTGAACACATTTTTGAAAATAAAGTTAACAGAATAAAGCTGAGCCTTACTGATTTTGACTGTGAGTCAGAAAATCCAATCAGCATCTTACACAGAATGAATCCCATTGAATATTTTCTAACTATTTTCATGAATTTCATCATTGATATTACAGTGGATTTAGAGTCTGAGTATTAATATTATTGAAGCCACAGCAACAACAATAAAAACTCTGCTATAAAACTAGCAATGGGGATCTTTTTAATTTTTTTATACATTATCACTTTCTTATAATGAGTTCAGTCCAAACAACTATAAAGACTCCCACACATCTAGCACAGGAAACTGGGAAATTTACTTCCACAGGAACTAGATTTTAAGACAGGCACACTATCTAATGAAACTCAAAGCCACGCTCATGAAACGACCAACCAGCAGCCACCTCTGAGTGTTTATCGCTCCAGTTCACGCTGTTCTCAGGTTGAGAGCTCAGTGGGCACCCGATACTGCCAGCCCTTGTGAAATAAGGAGGAAACCAGGGGAAACCACTAATAATGTTTCAACGTCTTCGGACTCCAAAGAATGCCAGCTCGCCCTTGTAAAGGTTGACAGAACTTCCCTTGACTTTCCCTGGAACACCAGGGACACGTGGGTGCCTTTCACCAACTCTCCCCAACCTGCCCAGGCCCCTCTGACCGGGCCAGCTGCAGGCGCCTTTGGCTGCCACCGAACGCCCCCTGGTGGCCCCGACCCCCCACCACCCACGGAGCCACAGGCCAGACTCCCAGGATGGGGGACCACCACCCTCCAGAGGCCCTTGAGCAGTCAGGCCCTCAGACATGGGCATCTCCATCCCACAGACCCTCTAACAGATGGTCGAGTCAGGAAAAACCATCTCAGCTCTTTAGAAAATAGAGTGGGGGCTTCAGCCTCAAAGGATAAATGCTTACAAAAGTGGGGGAGGGGAGAGCTGCCGAGTGGCTTTGTAAAATTACACTGTATAATTAATTCCATGGTAAGAATGTTTTTATGGTGTGTTTTGGTGACCTTTTATTACCATCAAGTTCACAATGCTGGTGGGCTTCCTTTTAATCCCTCCGCAGACAAAGGCCCTAAATAAACACAGATCCCTTCCTGGGAAAAAGTCCACTCTGGTTAAATGGTAAGGAAATGAGTAAATCATTAGTAATCTTTAAAGCCAAAGCTATAAACTCAAGTTACCTTAAGTTAAAATGAAAGTGTCCGGCCAGAGTTTCAAAGTTCTGTCACAGATAGAAATCTCCAGCTCTTGACTCCAGACTAGGCGCCAGCTGATAAACAAACAATTTAAGTCAAGAGCTGGAGAATTCCCAGCTTTTTCACTTAATGGCTCGGGCCCAGAGTATTTATGGCCTCCAGTTTTATTCTCACTTAGCTCTAAGAGGAAATTTAAACTCATCATTATCTCAAAGTCCAGCCAGGCAGCGGCCACTCACCTGGGCCGCCTCTTCTTGCTCAGACTAGGTTGAGTCTCCACCAGAAGTGATGTAATAGTGTAAACTAATTAACTATAGTTTGGGGTTGACTTTTTAATAGGCTAAATAAATTTTGTTCAATATGGTTTATATTCCCACTTGGGGCAGTAACGATTCCAAAAAGTTTAACTTTACAGTTTCCAGTCCAAACTACTAGTGAAAATTGAAAAGGACAATGGGATTACAAAGGAAAAAAAATAACTCTTGTCATGAGCCCTTAAGTATTACATGTCACAGTTGGAGGAATTTTCTGTCTCAAATGTGCTCTTTTACGATTCACTCTCCAACATCTGTAGTGCTGGGGAGGCCGACCAAACGCCAAGCTTTACAGGACAGGAGAGATGGAAGGCCACAATCCCCGGATCCCGATTTAGGTGATTTAGTGTAACCGTGAGTAAGCCATACAGAACTTAAAAGCAGAGTTCAATTAAGAACCGTAAGATAAAGCTATCCCATGTTCCCATGTGCTCTAAAAAAAATTTTTACACATGCCAGAATTATTGTTTTAAAAAGAAAGTAAAGGGAATGCCAGGACACCATCCCTTCCCCAAATGATATGCTCCATTTTCAATAAATTGACAACTCAATCCAAGGTTTTATTTTAAAAAATAAAAGCTTATTCTAAAATCTGATTAATTACAGACACCTGACAATTGCACAAGATTAATTCTTTTCCTCTGTTTCTTAGTTCACTAAGAAACAACATTAGAGGGAAACAGTGATGGCCTAAAGAAAGGGTTAATAAAACCCTGTAAAGCCCAGGGTGGGGAGGAGGGAGAGGAGGATTTTATTTCTCTCCCTTTAAAAAAAATTTTATTAACCGGACTTGGCTGGAAAAGCCAATTAACTATTTTAATGTATGCCAATACTCTATTCCTTTATATGGATAAGTACACTAAACAGCTGGTATTACTCCCAAGAAAAAGGAATTACACCTAAGAATAGGACAAATAGCAGGAAAATGAAATATAGACTGATCATCTACTGTTCTAAACAGAACTCCTTTATTATTTATTCAATCAAAATTATCTAGGAATACTTCTAAACATTTGAGAAGGGATGCAACCACACTCTAGTTTTATGAAGTTGCAACCTCAAAAAAGAAAAGATAGCTGGCTGGGTTTGAGCCCCCCATCACCTGAATATTGGCCAGTGGGAAGATTGGAGGTAAACACACCAAACTTCTCGGCTCAGGTCAGGTTCCGGTCACTCCAAGATGGAGGAGCCCTCAGAATGCACTTGTCTGTTACCTTATCTGACTTGGCAATGAACTGTGGGCCACAATTAAGATGTGCATTTAAAGTTTAAATATTCACAAGCAAAGTGAGTAAAGTTAAATCAGAATTCTGTAAGAAATATAAAGGGAAGAATAATTCCTATCCAAATACACACTTTCATGTCCTGATATTCGCAAGTGGACTTTTCTTGACCACATCAAAAATATTTAAAGAAATAAGAATAAAACAGGAGATGACATTTTGATCACAGGACAAGCAGACTTGCAAAATTCCTAATCTCCACTCCCCATCCTCCAATACCTTTTAGGTATCACCCCAAAGACAACCACAGACATAGAATACAGACAATACATGGAAAAGAATTTTATTCTATTTAGAAACCACTGGACATCATAGAAAAGTAGATTCCCTATAATGAATATCTGGGAAAGATTGATTTGCTTCACTACCACATCTCGCTACTAAAACAAAGGAGCCAATCTTACATTACCCAAACAGAGCCAATTGTGTCTGGTCTGTCCTACATCCTGAGTGGCAATTACAGGACATTAAAAATTCCCTGGTTTAAACTTCAGGCTGGACCCCTGCCTTATCCACATGCTTCCCAGTCTAAGCGTAGTGGGGAAGGAGGGGTAGAAGGCAGAGGGGGGGGAATGGAGAACCCTGTCCCTCCACAGGACAAATCTTAATAGTAGTAGTGTTGTAGTAATCCTCCTAATTATTACAGGTTAGGAAACTGCTCTGTCATTTGATCTGGGGCTTCAGATTTAGGGGAATGGCAACTGCAAACAGGCAGAAAGTATACATGGAGGGGACTTCATGAAATGAAACCGTTTTTCCATCAGTAATAAAGATAGGGCAAAAGCTAGCTTAAAGGGAGCATCCTCACTTCTCACAATCTTCTCAAAAGGCAGATTCTTACAACTCCCCAAATAATCTTATCTTAGGCAGGCATCTTTACTGGTATTAAGCACTTATTACCAACTTCTTTAAAGATACCAGTCTGGAAGCTGATGGCGAGGACCTCCTCCATGGTCAAAGAATGCTAATGGCTGCAGAGGGGTCTGTCTGCTTTTAGAATTTGTTACTACCTCTTTCTGGCAAATGAGAACAGAATACAGAAAATATAATAGAAAAATCTAGGACTATATTATGTTATTTAAAGAAGAAATGTAATGGATACCCAAAAAATGGATGCTATGTTCATCACTCTTAACACAAAGAATTTCACTACCTTTTGGTAGATTATGTCCTAAATTTTATAAGAACAGACCTGTCCTGGACAAAATTGGAACTATATAGAAAAAATAATAATAAATTAATTTATTATATTTGCTGATGGAATTATTCTAGGATATAGCAACAAATTTCAACGCTACCCAATTCTGCTTCAAAAAATTAGGAATCATCAATTGGAACAACCACAATAGAAATCTCCAGAGTCATCCCAATATTAAGATTTTAAAACTTCAATAATAATTTAGTTTAATGGGAATGAATGCAGCTTCTTTCATGAGAAAGCATGCTTATATTTTTACTTTTAAAGGTTGCAACTAATGCCTATATAAACTAATAATGTTAATAATATTAACTTATAATGCATTGCTGTCTTTTAACAGTATCATATTATGTTAAAACAGTGGAGAGCATTAGAAAACAGCCAGAAATAATCCTCCTTCACCTCATACATAATATAAAGTAAGGCCAAGTTCAGTTAAATGAAATTTGGTAAAAATAATTTGCTTTTGGACAAAAATAGCATGTTTCTGCCTGAAGCCAAGTAAAACTGCCAAGTTATAAACCTAAGAAAGGTTTCTAATGGAAATGCCAACAGACCCTTAACTATAATGGCCCTATAAGGTGCCAGAATATCAATTATTTTCGTTTTTGTGGACCCCATGTCATAAATTAGATAGAGGGAGGGTGGAAAAACTCTAGGTATCTGATTTAGTCAACAGTAAAAAGGCCAAGACTAAACACTTTATTTTAAAAACAATCATGGCATAGATCTAACCAAAGTCTATAAGAGGTTTTTACCCTTAAAAATGAAGCAAACAAGTCATTCTTGAAATTCTTTATAGCTTGTTAAATGCAATCCACTTAACAAGCTTTGTTGCCACCACCTCAATAGTCTAGAAACTGCAAAACTGACCCAGGCACACTAAAGTATAATAGCAATGCTAAATCTCTATGTTCCTCCTCACTTATTCAGGACGGACACATATTAGTGACCCCCACAAACCAATAGCTCAGTCGCCTGGCTCCTCCCAGGTCTCCCACAATGACCAAACTCCTCCGGAGTCATTTCCAGGGCAGCTCAATGAGGAAAGGCTGCCCTTGGAGGCCACGAGGCCTGCAGTAGTTGGCTACTGACCACAAATAGAGTTTTCCAATTCACATTCCCTACCAAAGCATTTGAGAAAGATTCAGTCTTCATCTATCCAATATCAAGCTGTCTGGTCCTAATAGGAACTCCTCTACTTTAGACCAAACTTATTTTTCCAGAAAGGTATAAAAAGCATTAAATAAAGCCTGGGGTCACATAGTAGTCAAGTAGAAGACACTTAATAAACATTTCCTAAGCGGAATTTAATTACTTTGACTTACATCCAGTTACCTTGTTTTGTGAGAAACTCAAAAGTATGGTATAAGACCACAGGCATAGGTTTTAATTCCAGGTCAATTAAATCCTTACATTCTTCAGCCAGAAACTACTCTTAAGCAAGATCAGTCATTTTACAAATACTTCCTGATGATCCTAAGGGGAGTCAGCTGAAAAAGTCTCACTAACTCACAGAAATATGAAAAACATACATATGTCCTAATAATGGATCACTGTTACCATCATAAATAATCCTCAGGTCTAAGGAAAGATGTATTTGTTTGCAGATTAAAAGTTAGTTTAGAACTACAGGATTCTGGCATTCTAACAGACTCAATAGATCATCTCATCCAGAGGCCTCATAGTTCAGAAGTAGGGACTGAAATCTGCCAGAAGTGCCAAGACCAAAGGTCCTCCTAGGTCCACTCTTCTGGGGGACATAACTTACTCAACACTGGAACAAGCCCTGGGCCCAAAAACTGGGTTTAGGATGAGGTCAAATAGCTCAAACCAGTTTCATCCCTTGATAACCCACCAGGCTCAGGGCTCCACGGACTCATGGCCTCCATCTTTAGGAAGCATCAGGATGGTGGTGTCCTCAATATAAATACAGCAAGTAAGAGAAAAAGTTACATTCCATCTTGGACATGTTGAGTTCATGATGCAGGCCTAGAGTTTAGGAGGGAGATCTGGCTGGGAAGGAGACTGTGGAAATGATTATTCAACCTACAGGAGCAGATGAGATCACCGAGAAGGGGAGGGGGTTCCACCCCAAGCCTTTGGGGATGCATCTGGCAAAGGCCCGGATATGGATGATATTCCAGCAGAGGAACCCAGGATGCAGTCAGAGAGCTGTGAAGAAAACTAAGCAAGAGAGAGGAAGGTCTCAAAAGCCCAGGAGAGCACCCAGCAAGCCCAGTTTGCACCAAGACTTGGTTCCTGTGCCACTACTGTTTATGTGCAAGCTTCTTGAGGGTAAGGATTGGTGGTCGTTCCATCTAGTTCCCCAACACAGTGCTTTGTAATGTGCTAGATGACAGGTGGATCAGATAGGAAACTGGACTGGTCAAAGGTCAAAAGCTGCAGAGTCATCAAAGAGGACAAAAACTGAGAAAATGTCATTGGAGTTGGCAATCTGGGATCAGAGATAATCTTTTGTTTTTGTTTTCCTTTTTTTAAAATTTTTTTCAGAGATAATCTTAAAGAAAGTCTTTTGGGTCAAATCTGTAGGTTAAAATCAAATAGCAAAGATCTAAAGAGTGGTGAGTGAGGAAGTAAAGGGAGATGGACAATTCTGAGAAGGTTGGTGGTAAAAAATTGGGGTGTTAGATGATAACAGTTTAAAATGCAAGTGGGAGTGGTACACAGTACAGGCTGAGGGATGGTAATCTAATTATGTTTGATGAAGGAAGGAAGGAGGGTCCTATCAGAGAGAAGACAAGAAGATAGACTCCCAGGGAGTCTATGAGGTGGCAATGGTATCAAAGAAAAGTCCCTGACTCTGATAAGAAAAAGCCTTTTCCTCAGTGTCTGGACAAAAGGAAGAAAGAATGGATGAAGCTGTAGAAGGTCTTTGAGGTACCAAGTGAAGGAGGAGCTTCTTAAAAATATGAGGTTAGGCTTAAAGAGAGGAATGGTAGAGAAAGCACTCACCTTGGAGTGAGCTCAGCCTCAGTCTCGTCTCTGAGATGTTATGAGGAGCACATGTAACATACTTTTCAGATAGTAAAGCCCAATAAAAATGTTAGTTATTATTATTATAGGGAGAGTGGCACAGGACTTAGAAATCAAAACCAAGTTCAGAAGAGAATGTGAGAGCAGCAGTGTGGTACAGTAGCCAGAACCCTGATTTAAACTCTGGGAACCCAAGTTCAAATCCCATTCACCTTTGTGTGCTAGCTGTGACCATGAGCAAGTCAAAACCTCACTGAACCTGTTTTCAAATCTATAAAACAAGGGGATTAGACATGCTCTGTGATCCTTTAACTTAAAAAAAAAGTTTCTGTACAGCTTGGGAGGGCTCTACAGTGGATTCAGTCAGGAGGCTGTGAACCCTTCTCCATTCCCAGATTAAGATGACTAGGTCTGGATCTGGAAAGGCATCAGAGATGCTAGGAAAAGGTAGCAAAATACTGGCTGGTGGAGGGCCTCTCCCAAAACCTAACCCTAATTCTAAAAACACTTCCCAAAAGACCAGGCTCTCACCACCCACGGCCTTTTCTGCCCCCATTGTTAAGCCCCTCTTCCTCTTGAAACCATTTTTCTACTCTATATACTTTTTATTTATTCCTATGTGTAACTGTTGTAACCACCAACAGAAGAGAACCTGCTGAAGGATCTGGATTACCTCCTTTCTGCCTTTGAACCTCGAGCTGCCAGTATGGTCTCTGAGTAGTTTTGTCCAGACCTGTGATTTCTCCTGGCCTAAGGAATTCCAGGAAAGGCCATCCCCTCTGCCCTTCTACAGACAGAGGGGCCTGGAGCACTCAGGGGCCTATTGACAAGGCCTCAGACCCAGTCAATGTCATCATCACCCCAAGCCCCAGTTCTCCTGGATCAGTCTCTTCCTAGGCCAGTGAGCCCTCTTTCCTTTTTCTTTCCCCACTTCTACAATCACCAATGCCACCTCCTCCATAAAGTAGACTTAATTAATGGTTGGCAAATTGAGTAGTTCCTGTACTTAGACTAGATGTGATCTTGAAGTCCAAGTCTTACCCAAGATCCTGCTCAGAAGAAGTGCCTCCATGGCCCCCAAGATGCCTTTCAAAGTTACTTTAAGAGGATATATATGAGAGCCAACGTCACTAATTTCTTCAGCTGATAAGTTGAATAGTGTTCTATCATTTACATTGCTTTTTAAAATTTGGATAGTTTGAAATGCTGCCTTGTCC
This sequence comes from Macrotis lagotis, assembly GCF_037893015.1. Taxonomy (NCBI): domain Eukaryota; kingdom Metazoa; phylum Chordata; class Mammalia; order Peramelemorphia; family Peramelidae; genus Macrotis; species Macrotis lagotis. The sequence goes on from NC_133664.1 coordinate 17,309,422, forward strand.
TTGTATCTCTTGTGCTTTTCCAGATCCAGACCCAGTCATCTTATCTGGGATGGAGAAGGGTTCACAGCCTCTTGAATGTATTCATTGTAGAGTCCTCCCAGCTGCATAGAAACCTTTTATAAGTTATGACTATCACTAAGAAGAAAACCTCATTTAAATTTATAAATTACTTCAGATGATAGAGGCAAAGCAAAGAATTTGATTTATTACAACACTGAGTTGCTGCCTTCATCCCAAAAGTCAGAAAGATGTTTGCACTTGTATTGCAAAGACCTAAAAAAAAAAATCTTAATTTCAAAGTTAAAGGGCCTAAATCTACAGGGAGAAATATTTTAATTTCCTTAAAGAGGAAGAAAAAAAGAAAGAAAACTAGATTTCTGCAGGAGCCAAAACAGGGTCTGTGCCATGTAGCACTTCTGCAAGCAGTGAGGAGTGTGATTAGAAAAGAGGATTCATTTCTTTCCCTGATTTCAGCTGGCACCTTGGCAGTTTTCAACCACTGAAAGCTATGCCACATGGAGATGGAATGAAGGGATCAGGGACCCTAGCCTGGAAAATGCTCACGGAGCAGTGATATGGGAGCAGCCTTCAAGCACATATGGGAAGATCTATCAGGCTGAAGTGAGGCTAGGATGGTTTTGTCTGGTCCCAGAGAATCCTGGGTGGCCAGGACTAAGAGGCCCCTAGAGACCTGATCTCAGGGATCCCAGACTGCCAGAGCCCCCTTGGGGGGAGCCAGGGCCCAACAGGCACATTCTGAAGATTCCTGCTGAGGCAATAGCTGGACCATAAGGCCTCGGAGGCCTCACCATGTCTGGATTCTGAGATCAACATTTCCATTTCAGGGTCCAGCCTAGGCCTTTCCAGCCAATACCCTCCCTCTCAGGCCTCTTACACTTTCATCTGGTTCCTGCCCCCCCATTCCCAAGAGCCTAGAAAACTGATGGGGCAAGCTAATGTAAATCAGTCTAGAGAGGAAAGGGTGGAAGGGGGTACACAGGCACTAAAGCAAATTGCTTCCAAACCCCTATTTCAAAACAAAGGATTTCATCCTATCATGGGGGAGAAATAGGTATAAAAACCAAGTTGGGCTACTTTTTATTTCATTGAGAACCTATTTCATGGAAAAGAGCTTTTGGCCACTAATACTAAGATTCCACTGTGAGATAGGAGTCCACAGGGCAGTATTTACCACGTTACCTGGTAAATAAAGACTTTCAGATCTGATTAAAAATGAGAGCTTTCACTGACCAGACATCAAGGCAACTGCCAACAGAAAATAACTACTGCACCTGGAGCACAAGGAAAGCTGCCAATTTTCCCCTACTATGGGAAACATTTTCTGGAAATTTTATTACTAAGATTATTTACATGCATTTTTATTATATTAAACTTTTCATGAAATGAGGATTTTTTAAAAAAAAATTCTTGAAACTAAACAAATACCACACACAACTCACTTCAAGATACTAAGAAAATCACCCCAGAAAGAATATTTCTAAGAAAATCTAGAATTGGTCAGCTGATGCAAGTCATCTGAAATCCTCAATACACCAGTAAGGTCACAAAGAAAACATCATCAAGCTGAAAAACTTCTTTATTCTTTAGAATTCATTATCAATTATTCATGTAGCACAGCACAACAGTCACATGAAAAAAGTGGAACAAAATGCCAGCAGCTCCATTGATGGGAACATAGAGAAGGTGAAGCTTGAGAGCCCATTCATTCTGAGATGGTCAGAAGTTAACTCTCTAGGCCCATTAGAAGTGAGCTACTTATCTCTTATACTTTATGTTTCTTCCTTAAGGATATCGTTTCTCTCTCATCACATTCAATTTGGATCAATGTATACCATGGAAATAATGTAAAGACTGGAAAATTGCCTTCTGTGGCGGGTGGGGGAGTGAAGTAAGATTAGGAGAAAAATTGTAAAACTCAAATAAAATCTTAAAAAAAAAAAAAAAGAAGTGAGCTACTGAGGCCAGTGGTCAGCTCCTTTCTCTTTGTAAATTGAGGGCTTAAGAAATTACTTATATACACTTAGGCCACCAAGTGGTGCAGTGTAATACTAGAAATCCAGAAGACTTGGATTCACATTCTGCTGGAGACATATACAAGCTGTATGACTCTAGCCAATTAACTTCTCTCTACTTCAGTTCCCTCCCTCCTAGGGTTGGTGTGAAGATACAAGTAGATAATATGCATAAAGTCCTTTTCAAACCTTAAAGCACTCTATAAATGCTATCTATTATTAGTGTTACTAAAACTAACATCTTCTGGTCCAACTTTGAGCCTTTTCAATGGTTCTCCCCATGCCTGCAATGCTCTGCCTCCTGGCTTTCTCAGACTCCAGGCTACCAATTTCTCCTCAATCTAGCTTGTTTATACATACTCATTTGTAAACTGTGTCCTCCATTAGGTTCTGTGAAACCTGAGGGCAGGGACTATCTTTTGCCTTTAAATTTCTAGCATTTAGCAAAGTTGATGAAGATTTATTGACTAATTGACAAGGTCATTTACAAAACACTACAGAGAAGAGAGATGAAAAAACATCAAAAATAAGCTGTTAAAGACAGCACTGTGTCAGACTTACCTGTAAACCAGAAAATTCCAAAAGCATTTTTAGCAAAAACTGGAAAGAGAGCAACATGTAGACTTAAAATGATAATTGACTGCATATTTGCAAATGTTGATTTTAAAACAAAAAAATTATCAATGAAAATAATATTTTTTTTCAAAATGGATTTCTCCGCCACCACATTTGTCTGTTATGCCCTAGGAGTCTGAAATGCTATTTATAGAAGGGAAAATAGCTCCAGAAGTAGAGTTAGACCAGAGGGGCTGGAGGGAACTACCTGTAAACAGAAGGCTGCTGCAAATGGTGCAACGTACCTCTAAAAAAGGTCTCAAAAGAGAGAAAGTTTCCATAAGAAGGGATTTCAAGTGATGTTTTCACCAAAACAAAAAAAAAGTTGCTAATCACCAGATCATATTATTAAAAATGAGACAGAACCAAGAATTTTAGATTTAAAGTGAGCAGGAACCTTAGTGATCATCTTTTCTACTTTCTTCATGTTAAAAAAGAAAAGGAAAAGACTTGGGAGATGCACTTGAAATCACGTAAGTAGCAAACAGAAAAAGATTCAAACCAGGCCTTCTGAAAAATAAAATAATAACATCAACAACAGAACTTACAGATTATCTTTAAGAAGACAAAATTTACTGATCAATGCAGACTCTGAAAACTGAGCACATACCAAATACCAAGCAAAATGTGTCTGGCAAGACTTAGGTATGAGGAGCTTGCTGTTACCTTTTATAACCAAACAAATTCCCATTACGCAACTGCAGACCTTGAAACATCTTTCAGAATCAACCAAGAAACTGCCCTAAAACTGGACCGGCAGAGCTGCTCCTGACCACACAGACAGACCCATGTCCCTGCACCAAAGGTTAACAGAGTCCAAACTATGTAAAATAAAAAGCTTTCAGATGATGAAGACTTCACAGAAGATATTAAAATCACGCTGTCCCCATCCTCCTTTCTCCTGATGAATTGTTCCAAAGATACTTTCAGAGAGTCCAAAGATAACTCAGGATTTTTACTCAGTTTAAAAAGCAGTTAATTTATCCACCTGTTTAACAGTCCACAGAACATTATATTTAAAAAATAATAGTATGGCAACTTGTCCCAGGATCATTTCTATTTGAACTCCACCAAAGATGAGAAGACCAAAATGAAAATAATAATACATTCATCTTCAAAGATCTGTTATTTCATTGGCACAGAAACACCTTCCCCAAAACAGACTGCAACTTACAGCCTAGAACACTTACAGAATTCATAATCTCAAGAGTGATCAGAAATGTAGAAAATGGAATGATTTCCCCAAGAGGACCCAGCTAGTTTCAGAGGCAAGACCTGAAACTAAGCGTTCCTGATTCCAGATCTTCAGCTCTATCCATGACAGCAGCAATGGTCAAACACATGGCCCACAACATTCCATCTATGGCAGGAACTAAATTAAAATGTAATTGGAAAATATTTTTTAAAATAAAAAACAAAAAGGATAGGTAATATTACATTTTAAAACTAAGTTGATATATGGCCTGTTTGAAACCTTCTATAAGAATTAGTAGCCCCTATTTCTATTTGAGTCTGACCCCCCACCCCCTCTGCACTATCCCAGACTGCCTCTCTGTTAACAGCAGCTTAATTCATAGAGAACTTTCAGGTTTAGCTAATTCTTTACATACATGAGCTCATCTGATCCTTAAAACAAGCCTGTAAGTGGATACCATGGAGATATCATACTACCCATCTTACAGATGGAGAAATTGAAACCAGGACCAGGGCAGGGAGCTGTCCATGGTCCCAGAATCAGTAAGTGGGAGGGGTTAGGTTCAAACTCAGGGCTTTTATGGGAAATTTCTATAGCAATTCACTTCTTTTTTTGGTTATACAGTTGACTAAAAAATGAAGTGAATATGAGATTCTGAAATAAATGTTTTGATTTTTTTAAAAAAAATGTCATTCATCTGTGCAAAATTCCACTTTCACAGGTTCTTCAGACAAAGTCTCTCCTGTGAAACTCTCCATGACAGCAGGTCTACAGATGTGATCAACAATCTGCTGAATCCGAGGAACAATCAAGGGATCAAGTATATATGTTTTCCGTGGGTATTATGGAAAGTATCCAACGTGAGATTCAATGAAAAAAAAATTTTCTATCAGTCTTTGAAGATAACATAACTTAATATACAAGTCCCTAACTATTACAAAGCTTCCTTGGTAAAATCCAGATTAATGCAAAAGAAATTGGCCTAACCATTCACAATGAAAAAATAATATGGATGAAAAATGTGGACTGCCAAGACTATAATACACAACCAGCTGGGAAGCTCAAATTAGTCCATCAATGAAAGTGTCTTGGACAAGCACAACAGATGGATAATTATTGGGGACAAACTGAGGCAGAGATCTGGCTTGATTTCATTTAGAAACCATTCAGTAATTTTAATGACCCCAAGTTCTTCCTAACAACACCAGCATCCCTTGTATAATGGGACACAGGCGCAGGAGCCCAATCCTAGCCCCTCCACTCTCTTCAAGTCAGGGCCATTCATTCTTCAAAGGCATTCAGAACTTTCTGGAGACTTGGTGGACTCAGGAAACTTAAAGGTCCATCAGAGTCCAAGGAAGTATCCAGAGAAAGCACCTGGCAGGTGCAGGTCACCCAGCTGAGAAATGACAAAAATCAGCTGAATCAACCTAAGCAGTCTTTCAATTCCTGGCCTTGTTAAAAGATCCTTCTGCTGCAGCTAAAAAAAGAAAAAAATCTTTTTGCTAACTGTTAAATGAGTTATTGCATCTCCTTTTGTTTCAATGTGAAATCCAATCTAGCAGGGAACTGGCTGGAGTGAGGCCCAGGTTAGAACACAGTATAAGCCTAGTGGTGTGTCTGCCAGTGTTGCTATCTAACTCCAGACTACAGGACACAATGTTCACAAACTAAGACAGCAAGTGATTCAAGCAAGGATGGAAGGGCCATGGTGGGTAGGAGCAGGTACCAATGTGGTCACCTCCATGACTTGCCTGGAATAGCCAACATGAAAGCCATCTCTGAGGAAATTTAGACTGAAAAATAAAGTGGGGAACAGCCACACTCAGAACAGAAGAGAACCAACTGAGTGAGCCAATGATATTCTTACAATGTAAATAGAGCAAGAAGAAGAAAATCTCCTAAATGTCTGTTAAATCCTTTGTGGAAAATTTGAGATAAAACTTGGCTGATTCCCACTGGATAAAAAAGGAATGTGCAGGCTAAGGGCTGGTTCTATGGAAGGTGTGCCAATACTGAGGATGGCATCTATACCTACCCTAAGGATTACTGGCAACCACTGTTATCCGACCATATGGAATAATGTGGACTAACATGAATTTCTAATACCTTCTTTTTAGTTTTCCAAAGTACCTACTTTGGGGCGGCTAGGTGGCGTAGTGGATAAAGCACCGGCCTTGGAGTCAGGAGTACCTGGGTTCAAATCCGGTCTCAGACACTTAATAATTACCTAGCTATGTGGCCTTGGGCAAGCTACTTAACCCCATTTGCCTTGCAAAAAAAACCCTAAAAAAATAAATAAAAATAAAAACAAAAACAAAGTACCTACTCTGTAATTAAAGGGGGCGAATAGACAATGAAACAAAATGGAAAATGAAGAACAAGGACTAGGACAACTTAAATGAAAAAGGACCCAAAGGAAGTTGAACCATGAAGTCCTGAAAAGGAGAGGATAAAAACCTACCTCCACACATAATGGAGAGATCAGGGGCATAAGCAAATTGTCAAAATCCAATGTTTGTTTTGCTTTTCTTTGTCACAAGTGGGAGTCAAATCTGGAGCATAGGAGAAAAGACTACATAGAGGAGAAAGGCATCAACGAAATGCTTCTAAAATATACATGACATTGTCTGATCTTGCTATCTCTTATACTTTATGTTTCTTCTTTAAGGATATGACTTCTCTCTCATCACATTCAATTTGGATCAATGTATACCATGGAAACAATGTAAAGACTGGCAAACTGCCTTCTGTGGGGGTGGGGGAGGGAAGTAAGATTAGGGGGAAAAACTATAAAACTCAAATAAAAATCTTTAAGTAAAAAAATAAAATAAAATATACGCATTTAAGAGTCTCTCGATGTAATAATGGGTCCTGCTGACTTAGGGATAATGCTTATTATAGTTAAGGCCAGGAGAAAATGGGTCTTTCCTCAACTCATGCCACCTGGAGTGCCCAGTCAGTCATTCAGGACACCATGTCTTAATCAAGTCCCTTTTTGTTGTTTTGTTCAACACGAATTTCTTTAACCTATACAATGGACAGATAAGATGGGGATGTCAGGAGCCAAGGAGAAGGCCACAGACCTCACTGGATCTTTCTCTTCTATCCCTGAACTGGGAAGGAGACAGGTAAAGAGGGCTGAGACTCCACTCAATCAATTGGCAAGCATGTAGCGCTGGGCAATGCCCTGAGAGGTACTGAGGGTACGAGGACAAAATCAAACCATGCTATTCTCACAGGTCCTGTGCAAGACCCAACGACATCCCTGGGCAGTAGGGACACATTAGAAATGTGTGTAGATAGGCTGACTGGTGGGAAAGAGCAGCGGATGCTCAGAACTGGTCCCCATTTTTAAAAAGGTAAAAGAATAGAACCTGTCAACTCCATGCCAATGAACTTGAGTTCTAATAAAATGCCAGAATAGATCATGAGAAGAGGCTTCGCAGAAAGGCAGTCAGGCTGACAACAAGGTTGGCTCTTGATAGAGAGGAGGTAGTCTTCAAGGGCAGAACAGCACAGACACTTTCAGGTGTGACCAAGATTGAACCTGTTTTGTTCCTGAAGATGGTTTCGTTGGGCAGGGAAAGTTGTAGGGGAGAAACAGGGCAGCAATAAAACGTTTTTAAATCATGCTAAGCTAAGTCACTTCCCTTTTTTCTACAAGGCTATTAGACCAGTTGATCAGGGAATAGCTGTAATCAGATTATGTTTAAATATCAGCCAAGCATTTAACCAAGAGTCTCAAGTTATCCTTCGGATAAGATATCCTTAACCAGGTGGTCAAGCAACAAGAATTTATTAGGTGTCTACTTTGTGCCAGACCCTGAAGACAGGAATGTCCTCCAGAAGCTGACATTCCATTGGCTTGAAGAGACCCAAGTTCTATGATGCATTCTGGTGAGTTCTAAACTGTCTGAATGATACTCTAGGATGGGCACTGACAAAATGGACATAGTTCCAAGCAAAGCAACCAGGCAAATCAAAAAGGTACAAAGACTGGTAGAAGGAACTGGGTATAATTACTCTAAACAAGAGAAGCCTTTGAGAGATGTAATAAATGTCTTCAAATATTAAAAAGGCCATCATGTGAGAGATTCCACATTTTCTGCTTAGTCCCGGGGGGGGCCAGAACAAGGAGTAAGGGAACAGATGATGACAAGTATAAGATGGAGGCTCCCTAACAATGTGATGTCCCCCAAAAGTAAAACTAGCCAGTCCTTGGAGGTAACAGACAAGCCCTCCCTGGAGGTCCTTACGCAGAGACTGGTATGTTGTACAGGGGATTCTAGGCCTAGGGCGGGCTGGACTGGATGGTCAATGAGGCTCTACTCCCCTCAGACTCTGAAGTCCTCAAATGGACTGAACAGAAGCGATCTTGACAAAGGGCTGCCACAGGACTCAGCTCCAGGAAGGAGAGAGAGACAGCCTTCATGAACTCATGGAAGAATGTGTTTGGAAAATAGCCCAATTCAGTTTAACTGAAATGTATGTTAAATAAAAGGGAGAAGTGGAAAACAAGGCTGCAAAACCCACACTGCAAAACAATGAGAAACAAGAGCCTGATGATCAGTGCCCTTAAATGCTTGGGAAAACCTAAATTTAATTCCCATGAGCAGCAAAGGACCAAGGAATATCTTGGAGACCAAGGGATATGGTCAGTCCCGTATTATTTGGCAGATACATGAGGGATGAAGGGTTACCTGGCCCTGGAGCCCAGAAAGCTCGAGGTGAAGGTCGATTTGAACCTGGCTGACTGCGTGACCTCAGAGAAGTCAGCTAATTTCTCAGGGCTCTAAGCCATAAGTTGCAGAGTGTGCCAACCAATATTCACAGAGGGCATTTCCTCATCTGGAAGTTACTGTACCACAAACATCACAGGATCCAGGCCCTAGTCTGGTCCTTTTGTGGACAGACTAGAGTGATAAGAAATTAGAGGCAGAGACAGACCAGACAAAAAGTGAAGAGGCCAGCCAACCATTCTGGACAGCAATCTGAAACTCTGCCCAGAAGGGCACTCAAACTACCCTTTGATCCCGCAATGCCACTGTTAGATCTATATCGCAAAGGAATAATTAAAAAGGAAAAAAGATCCACATGTGAAAAAAACATTCATAGCAGCTCGTTTTTGTAGTAGCTAAGAACTGAAAGTTAAGGGGATGTCCAACAACTGAGGAATGGCTGAACAAGTTATGGTATATGAATGTGAAGGAACACTACTGTTTTGTAAGAAATCATGAGTACAGGGCAGCTAGGTGGCACAGTAGATAGAGCACCAGCCCTGAAGTCAGGAGGACCTGAGTTCAAAGTCGGCCTCAGACACCTAATACTTACTCAGCTGGTGACTCTGGGCAAGTCACTTAACCCCAATGCCTTGCAAAAACCAAAACAAAACAAAACCAAAAAAAAGGAAAGAAATCAGGAGCAGGCAGATTTCAGAAAAACCTAGAAAGGTTTCTACAAACTGATGCTGAGTAAAATGAGCAACAGAACAGAGTACACACTAGATGCCACTTTGCAATGATAACTATGATAGATTTAGCTCTTGGCAATACAATGATCAAGAACAATTCCAAGAGATCTGTGATGGAAAATGTCATTCATAAAGAAAAACTCTGCTATCTGAATGTAGACCAAAGCAGACTATTTCACTTATCTTAATTTGTTTTTTTCTTTCTCAAGATCTTTTCCCTTTTGTTCTGATTCTTTTTTCATACAATGACAAACATGGAAATATGTTTAACATGACTGTATATGTTTAAGCTATATCAGATTACTTGCTGTCATGGGAGAAAGGAAGAAAAGGAGTAGAAAAATGCGCAACTCAGGATCTTGCAAAAAAAAAATGAATGTTGAAAACTATCTTTACATGTAAATAGAAAACAATATTAAAAAAAGGAAGAGGCCCCGAACTAAGGTATTATAGATGTAAATGGAAAGGAAAAGGGAATGGAATCAGTCCAAAATTATGTATTTTACATAAATTACTAAGCTGTATACCTAAAAGTCAGTTAACAAAAATCAAGACAACTTCAAAATTCCTTAATTGATTACTTTTTTAATTTTTCATTTCACAAAAACTACATTAACTTTCCAATAAATGCAGTGATACTATAAGATATTATGACTACTAAGTAGTCAAATTATAAAAAATACCAATCATACAAAAGCAGATGCACCAAGATGGGAAGACTAGCTGTTACAAGTGATCTCATCAATGAGCCTATTCCTGTTCTGGATTATTTTATAGCATAATTAACAAAATTTGGGATAGCCTTTCAGTCATCTACATTTATAAATCTACCAAGGGGTGGGAGAGTGGGGGCATAGCAATCTGCTGTTTTACATAAATTAACAGTATGGGAAATTAAGACTTCTACAGCAATCCTTGAGACAAGGTGGGCAGGGGTAAGAGCAGATGCCCTGAGTTATTCTAAAGCCAGGAGGGGCAACTGTTGGTGACAGGCAGGTAGGAAGACAGACAGGCAGAGAGTCCAGAAAACAGCAGACAGACAGGCAGGCAGGCAGGCAGGTAAACAAACAGGTAGGCAGGCAAGCAGACAGACAGACAAACAGATGGCAAGCAGGCAGGCAGACAGGAAGACAGAGAGGCAGCAAGAGCAACAGACAAGCAGGCAAGCAAGCCAGGCAGGCAGATCAGACAGACAGACAGACAGACAGGCAAGCAGGAAGAAAGGAAGGTAGGAAGAAAGGCAGGCAACAGGCAGACAGAGAGGCAGGCAGACATGCAGGTGTCTTAAGTTTAACTACTACTCACCACCAGAAACAGGGCTATCCATGAAAACTGCTCCCATTTTTTCAGCTTCCTTTGCCAGCTCTTTTGACACAGCAGGGTCAATTGTACTGGAATCTATTAATAAAGAGCCCTTCTTCACCTTCCTAAGGAAAATATAAAAATGTCTATTATTTTGTTTTGAATAGATAATTCATATTAAAAACATAATGGAATTAGCATTTTTGCCAATCATTCCAAAACAATGAAGCAGGATAAGTCAAATCAGGTCAAATTAAAGGGTACTACCCAAAACAGGCCATTTTCCCACTCTCAATTGCAAAAGCAATAGGAGAAATTAATCTCACTGATGCTGGCTTAAAAAAAAGTGAGATGCCACAGTCATAACTAAAGTGAGCATAAATGGGGCACAAGCTAGCTTCTTTGTCCTCTATAGACCACTTGGACAAATTTCACATTGCTATCTACAGTTTCCCTGAATAAACTATACATGATAGAAAGACAGAGTGAGAGACAGAAAGGGACTGAGGGAGGGAAAGAGAGGGAGAGACAATGCTGGAGGGGGAAGAGAGAAAGGGGAGATGGAGAGGGAAAAGGAAGGGAGAGGGAAAGAGGGGGAAAGGGAAAGAGGAGAGTGTCTCTATCCCCCTCTATCCTCTATTCCCCCCCTTTTATTTTGGGTATTGCAACTTTTTTGAAATAATGATCAAACCAACTAGCTGAAAGAGAAAGCAGCAGAGAAATAAATCTGGGCATTCCATAGAGAGTCATCATTTTTTTTTTTTGTTCTCTTTGGTAAGTTAACATAAAAAGGGATAAGACAAAAATCCTTCCCATCATTACCTTCCTCTTATGATTATGTTGGCCACTAGGGGGTGCCACAGGGCACAGAAGCCCTGGGTTCAACTCCAGACTCAGCCATTTACTGACTGGAGGGCCCTGGGCAAGAGTTTAAAAAACAAAAAAATCACCTCTGTCTGCCTCTGTTTCCTCATCTGTAAAATAGGGCTAATCCAAGTTCTAATGGGAAGGATACCATCCGATCTTATTTGTCATTTTTAAATGCCACTTGGGAAAGCTTCAAGTGTAATGGGAGTGAGTGCAAGCTGTTCTCACTAACAAAAAAGAAAAACAGAACATTTCTCTTCTTCAGTTAATTCCCATGGCTCCAAGACTATGAATGACAAGACAATATTATGATGCCTTTGTCCCTTCCTTCCCTCATTAGCTCAGGGCCACAGTCTCTGATAGAGGGAGTATGGGATAGGTTGAGGAATACAAACTGATTTTGTTAAGAATTCACATCCAATTATTTTAATGTAAGTCGAGGAAAATGAAATCTGATTCACAAAATCTGGTTTGATAAACTTCTCCAAAGCACATCTGCTCTGTAACTCAACACAATCTTTAGGATTTTTTTAAAATATGTTGTAAGAACATTTTAAATATTTATTTATTTTGAGCATTACAATTTTTTCCCCTAACCTTCCCTCCCCCACCCCCCATAGAAGGCAGTCTGTTAGTCTTTTCATTGTTTCCATGGTATACATTGATCTAACTTGAATGTGATGAGAGAGTAATCATATCCTTAAGGAAGAAACATATAGTATGTGATATAGCAGAATTACATACTAAGATAACAGGGTTTTTTCCTAGGTTAAAGGTAATAGTCTTTGGTCTTTGTTCAAACTCCACAGTTCTTTCTCTGGATACAGATGGTATTCTCCATCGCAGAGAGCCCCAAATTGTGCCTGATTATTGCACTGATGGAATGAGCAAGTCCGTCAAGGTAAGAACAATTTTTTAAAGGAATGTAATAAACATTTTACCTTGTTTTTTAATCAAAAATATCCACTTTTTAATTTCATTCACAAGTCTTGGACTTCGTTACAAATTCCTCAATTCTTCCTCAAATGTTTAGGGGTGAGTTCAGGGGTGGCTGCAGGCCTTTGATGGTGGCAAGACACCCAAGGAACCACTCAACCCAGGGGGAAATGGGACATATGAAGTGTCAAGGGTTCAGAATTCTAGCATGACAAACTCCTGAATCAATAGTTCATACAGTATTTGTTCATTTTTATTTGAATAAGTGCTTCCTATAAATGTGTCTTCCATGAGCCCTCAATAAGTAGTAACTGTGATGGTCCAATCACTACATACAATTTCTTTCCTCTCAAACATAAATGGTATTAAGAAAGCTTAAAGATATTATGTTAAATTGGGGTGGCTAGATGGCACAGTGGCTAGAGCACCAGCTCTGGAGTCAGGAGTAGAGTTCAAATGCAGACTCAGACACATAATAATTACCTGGCTGTGTGGCCTTGGGCAAGCCACTTAACCCCACTGCCTTGCAAAAAAAAAAAAAAAAAAACTAAAAAAAAAGATATGTTAAATTGTAATAATAATGTTTGTCTTTCATTTTCAAAGAAGACCATGACATCGGGGAGATGCCATGACAAGCATATGGACTGAATTTGAGTGAGGGGAGCTGTGCTAAATCCCCATTCTCACTTTGTCCTCCAGAGCCTTCTGGGTCCAGTGGCCAGATAGGAATCAGGATGACTGGAGATGACCCTGAATTTGAGGGAATTGGGGTGAAGTGACTTGCCCAAGGTCACACAGCTAATGAGAGTCAATTGTCAGAGTCTGGATTTGAACTCTAGTCCTCCTGACTCCAAGGCCAGTGCTCTAGCCACCACACCAGCTAGGTGCCCCTTGTAAGCAGTGGCAGGCAGACCGTTTAAAAGAGCTAATGCAACAGAAATAAAAACAAAAACATCCAAAGGGAGGTATGAGGAGTGAGTGGTAAAACTAATATTCCTGTTAAAAAACAAAATAAACAAAAAAACAAGAAAATTCTTCTTAGAAACAGAATTCTCCCTAGAAACAGAAAAACGGGGCAGCTAGGTGACACAGCAGATAGAGCACTGGCCCTGGAGTCAGGAATACCTGAGTTCAAATCCGGCCTCAGACACTAATTACCTAGCTGTGTGGCCTTGGGCAAGCCACTTTACCCCATTGCCTTGCCAAAAAACTACAGAAAAACAAGGGGCAGCTAGGTGTGCAGTGGATAGAGCACCTGCCCCGGTGTCAGAAGGACCTGAGTTCAAATGCAGCCTCAGACAGTTAAAACTTACTTAACTGTGTGACCTTGGCAAGTCACTTAAACCTCCACTGCTTTGCAAAAATAAAAGAATAGAAAAACATAATACATATGTTGTTAAAGGTTCAAAGGAAGAATTTGAAAGGTCCATCATGAGAAGCAGATACATACTTGAGAATCCCGGAAGGTCCTGTGTATACTTCTAATGCATTTTGGCTGGTAGGCAGCATCGTAATAATTCTGTCTGCTTTTTCTGCGACATCTGCTGGGGAAGCCACCACCTTTTAAAAAAATGATCCAAGTCACTATTTTAAATGTGAAACATGCACATCACATTAGTCCTGCTTTCAAATTAAGATGTTTCTGGAACACAATTACACACACCTACAGTTCCTTTCCCACAAGGTAAGACTTCTGATAGTTAGCTAGTCACATATAACCCACCACCCAGCCCTTCATTGTCTTTCTGTTCTTAGAAATTCAGATTCGATGGAATCCGTAAAGTGTAAAGGGAGCTCTGGGGGAAGGGCAAACCCCAAAATGCTCAGGGGCTCCTCCACCTTAGTGCCCTAGATAGTATCCTCAATGGTGAACTCTGAGGCTGGCTAAGGCAGGGCTAAGACAGGCAGGTGATTGACAATGTGGGCTGGTAGCAAGCAAAAGGACGTTGAAGGGGAGGGGGGGCGGAGGGGTCCTGAAACCAAGACCTCTGGCCAGTTCACAGACCCCCCCTTCTTCCTCTTCTGACCCAAGAAAAACATAGAGGAAGGGTCAGGCACTGGCAGCCAAAACACTGAGACCAAGAGATTGGCTGACCATCCCTGGGCATAACTGTGTTGGGATGAAACAGGAGGTACTCCCTCAGTGAAAGAGAAGCTTCTTGAAAACAGGGACTGTTTCATTTACTGTGGAAGGCCTACGGGTGCCAAGCACTGGGCTGGACCTGGGGGTTATACTCCATTCACATGTAGTAAGTACCTACTGTTTGTCAGACCTGAGCTAAGCCCTAGACCGAACCGAACCAGCCCCTGCCCTCATGGTAGATGGTGTGTGTATAAACTAATACATCTAAGACAGCTCTATGGGGAAGGTGCCTGTGGCCAGCAGGATCTGGAACTCTGAAGGAAAGGAGGGCTTCTAAGAGGCCAAGATAAAGGCCAAGTATACAGATATGGGCCTTGGGTCTGCAAAGCCATAAAGACAGAAAATGGAGAATTGTAGGTGAGGGACAGAAAGGACAGAAACAAGCATTTCTGCAGGCAGCCCCTGCCCTCCAGGAGCTTCCATTCTAACTGGGGAAGACCAAAGGAAAATAAGGGTAGGAGCTGTGTGGGGAGGCCCAGAAGAGGAGGAAGCTGATGGGCCAATCCTAGGGGGCATGGTGAGGACCAAGGGATGGGTAGGAGGGTCTGGTGAGAGAGGAAGGCACACTACTGTGGAGAAGCAAGCTGCAGAAGGGAATCAGAAGCACTAACCTGCAGTCCCTCTGCTCAGAGTGGACAGTAGCAGCCGCTCCATTTATATATTTACAAAGTATTATTCTCACAAAGTCTATTAGTCCTATAAATTAAAAACTGAGTTTTGAAGAGAGATTAAGGATCTGCCCGAGGTCATCAATGGATTCCAATGAATAGTATATAGTTCTTTCCACTCCAATACACTTCTGTGCACACAGCATAAAAAAAAGGAAAATAAAAAACAAAAACCCAAACACACAGTTCTATTATATTAGATCACTACATGCAAAGTCCTCCAAGAATTCTAAGGTAAATACGATCATCTATGACCAAGAGTGGTAGGGAAAGTTTTCTAGGTAAAACTTTTTGAGTCAGGTGGGTTTTAAGAAGCTTTAAATATTTATATGGATGATTTAAATTTAAATCTTTAAATAGGTAAAAGGAGCAAAAATAAGGGGCTCCATAGAGAATAGCATGAGTAAAGGTGGAACCTCTCTGAGAAATGGATAGTTCTATTTGGAGTCCAGAACACATAAGAGGGAAGGAGTAAAACTACAAAGGTAGGCTGCAAGGAGATTAAGAGTTTTAAATGCCAGACTAAGGAGTCTGGGCTTCATCTGGTAGGCAATCAAGAACCATTAGTTTTTGAGCAGATTGGATTTCAAAGAGGTAGGAGAACTAGAAACCAAATTGCCAAAATTCACTAGATAATGAAAAAAAAATAAAAGCAAAGGACTTCCAGAAAAACATCTATTTCTGGTTTACTGACTAAAGTCTTTGACTGGGTACACCACAACAAAATGTGTCAAGTTCTCAAGGAGATAGAAGTATCAGATCATCTTACTTTTCTCCTGAAGAACCTGTATGTAGATCAAGAAGCAACAGTTAGATCAAGAAGCAACAGTTAGAACCAAAAATGAAACTGGATTGCTTTAAGATTAGAAAAGGAATATGACAAGACTCCATCATCCTCTTTTACACTTAAAGTAAATGTAAATATATACATAGCCATACATGTAAAATGTTAAGGCTAGATAGGTCAAAAGAAATATCTATAATCTCAGAGATGTAAATGATACCACTCTGATGACAGAAAGTGATGAGAAATTAAGAAGTCTCTTAATGAGGATAAAAGAGAAGAGCATAAAAAACGATTCAATATCAAAGCTTAAAGAAACCCAAGATCTTGGCAACTGGTCCCATCACTTTCTGGGGGAGGAAAAAATGGCAGTAGTGTCAGTGTCAAAGATCATTGCAGACATCAACTGCAATCATGGAATTAAAAGATTTTCCTTGGAAGGAAAGCCATGGCAAATCTGAACTGCATAGTAAAAAGCTGAAACATCACCTTACTGACAAAGTTCCATATAATCACAGCTATGATTTTTCCAGTTGTATGTGGCTGTGAGCTGAGAGCCACAGAATTAACACTTTTGAACAGTGATAGAAGAGAAGACTTTTCAGAATTTCTTGGTCAACAAGGAAATCCAGGGGCGGCTAGGTAGCACAGTGGATAAAGCACCGGCCCTGGAGTCAGGAGTACCTGGGTTCAAATCTGGTCTCAGACACTTAAAAATTACCTAGCTGTGTGGCCATGGGCAAGCCACTTAACCCCATTTGCCTTTCAAAAAAAAAAAAGGAACTCCAATCAATCAGTTCTTAAAAAAAATTAATTCAGACTATTCCTGAAAAGTTAAACACTGAAGCTGAAGCTTAAATACTTTAACCACATAATGAGAAGACAGGACTCATCGGAAGACCCTGATGTTAGGAAAGACTGAAGGCTGAAGTCAAAAAGGGGACAGATAAAATGGACAGTTAGTATCATGGAAAACAATAAACATGAGCCTCAACAGATTTTGAGGACGAGTGGAGGATTAAAAAGTCCTGGCATATTATGGTTCTTGGAGTCATGAAGGGTCAGAAATGACTGAACAATTGAAGAACCTCAGTGGAGTGATAAACAAGGAAGATAAATATGGTGGATGTTATCCAGGATGAACTGGTCTACTATTGCAGCCCAGGATGGAGGCACTATCTTATACTGAAATTAAAGCCTACTACAAGAGTGGCACACATTAGCATATTGTTGTTCAAACTGTGAGTGAACTGGTTCCACCATTCCAGAAAGCAATGAGGAGTTTTTCTACAAAAGAGACTAAAATGTTTATAACCTTTGGCCCAGAGATCCCACTGCTAAACGCATGCTTTAACAAGGTCAAAGAACAAAAAAGGACCCATGTACCCTGAAATATTTACATCAGTAGTAGAAACAATTAAAAGTCCATCAGTTGGAGAATGTCCAACAGATTATGCTAAATTAATATGATGGATTAGTATTGCACTGTAAGAAATGAGAATATGAAGAATTCAGAAAAGCAAGAGAAGACTTATATGAACTGGTGCAAGAGAAATGAGAACCAGGAAAACAATATACTCAGTGACTGTAACAATGAAAAGGAAAAGAATTAAAACACTGAAACTGAATGCTTGTCAAATGATAAAAGCCAAACCCTGGCTCAAAAGACAGAATATGAGACTGCACATCCCCTCCCTTCTTTGTAGAGATGGGGGACTACATGTGTGGAACTCTGCATAGATGTTGAACTTGGATGGTTTTGTTGACTGTTTTTTTTCCTGGTTACATGGAATTGTTCTCTGAGAGAAGAAGGAAGGTCATACTGGGAAATTAAGATGATATAAAAATTAAATGGTACTAATGAATTTTTAAAAAGAAATGAATATCATAGAAAAATAAACAATATGGATTTTTTAATGATGCCAGAATTGATTTAAAGGCCCCTTCAGTGAAAACTGTAACTGTCTTAAATTTCTCAGTTTTTAATTAACTCCTTTTCATTTCCAACACCTTGACCAAGGTGATGCACACTAATAGTACACTCAATTACTAGTGAGGGCACAGGATGTCCTTTACCCCCTATCCAAAGATAAACTCCTAACCAGATCCCCTACTAGCTCCCAAATCTTCCTGACTCTGATCATCAAGCTTTTCCCTTCTAGTCTTCAGAGACCTGTGGCATCAAGCAACAGCAGCAAGGTGTAATGGGCAATCTCAGTCCCAAACTCCAGGGATTCCAAACTCCTAGATGGTGTTAAGTGTAAACAGTGGGGAAGGTTGGGGAGGGGGTTCCTGCTTCTTATTTTCTCTGTATAAGTTGAGGGTAAGGGAATTTCCCCCTCAGAGTCCCAGTTCTACCTCTGTAAAAGGATTGGAGCCTGAGGGTGCCTAATTAATTTTTCATCTTCTCAGAAGAACAGACCATCTGATGTCCAGGATGATTAGGTCCAAAGCATTGGCCCACCTGAGATTCATAGCCAGCTTTCTAACCTGCAGAGCAGGGCTGAAGGCCTCTGAAAGATAATAAACAGCAGCACACCTCATCAACCTGAATCAAAGTGTTCAGATCACCCAGCTCAGACTTAGCACCCTGACACTGGATCAAGCCTGGTTGGAATTTTTTCTAATAGGGAATTGGGGAAGGAAGTGGCACAATGGATAGAGTGAAGGCTCATCTTCCTGAGTTTAAATCTGACTTCAGATACTTCCTAGCTGTGAGATTCCAGGCAAATCATTTCACCCTGCTTGCCTTGGATTCATCATCTATAAAAAGAGTTGGAGAAGGAAATGGAAAAACCACTCCAATATCCCTGCCAAGAAAACCCCAAATGGGATCACAAATAGTGGGATATGACTGAACAACAACAAAGGGGGTAAGGAAGGGGAAGGGAGAAAAGGAGGAGGGAATAGGGAAAGGGAACAGGAAGAAAAGAAAGGGGAGGGGAGAGAATAAGAGGGAAGGGGAGCAGGGAGGAGGAACTCTGACATGACACCATAACTACTTCCCAGATGCTGAAGGGATTCACTTGGACTGGTCAGACACTGGCCAACATCCAATCTAGGCACTGTGGAGCACAAAGGTGCCAGAAGGAGGATGACGTTTCAGAGAAGGAACTGTGTCAATATGGTTTCAGCTCCTTCTTTCCTACTAGAAAAATGGCCCCCAGAGCTAGATCAGTTGAATAAGGAGATCACTAAAAGGAGATGTCCCCTGTTCATGACTGAGATTTATTTAGAAAAACTGTGCTACCCTTTCTAGACAAAATAGTCACTTGAATCCAATTCAGTGTTTGTGGCCACTAATCCATAAGTTCCATGAAAGTCCAAAGGGGCCAAAAATTTGGCAAAGAAAGAAGATGATATTAAACTTCCCCACTCCAGTGTTTTCAAATCACTAGAAATCCTGAAGCCCGCCACTGATTCAAACTACACAGCACTTGGAACACTGTAGAACCTCTCTGCCAGCATCTTGAAGCAGGCCAATATGGTGGAGCCCACTAGGCCAAAGGCCTTTCAAGTTCTCCACTTACAAGACCTGAGAGGCTGCCAGATTAAAACCCATGGGAATTACTTAACCAAATATGTTTAACCTTACAACTTGAGAACAAGATGGTTTCCAAGCTTTTTAAAGAGAAACCAAACTGAAGGAGAAGCTAGGCTTAACTGAGTCAGAAAATTGACCCAAAAAGGTCTATATACTTTCCTGACCCTCAGGCACAAAGAGCAGAAGTTTTGTCAAAAACTCCACACCCTAAAAGCCAGGCCTGGTCCTTTGGGATTGAACTTTAAAAGAAACCATCAGCAATCTCCCAAAAACCAAAGGGTAGGGAGAGGGAATGGATATGTAAAACGAGATGTCTCCCAAAGAGTTATTCTGGTTTGGTTTAAAGTTATAATCGTTCATCTTTCAGATATTTTAAAATCTGTTTGTAGCACTTGTTCAAGGTTCTTGGAAGTTGTTGCCAGTTGTATAAAAAAGATATGGGTATTGGAAAAAATATCTTATTTAACCACAGGCTTCTCTCCCCACCCTCCACTTGAGGCACATATAACTTCTAGCTCAGTGACAGCTAGTCCAGGCAGTCTTCCATACCTGTTTAGCATCCTGAACCACCTATTCTGAAGAAACCTCAGCGATGCCGATAGCTTTGCTTTGTATAACAGTTTTTCATTTCAGCAATCCCTGCCCTTTGGGCTAGTATCTTGTCTCCCTTTCCTCTGCCCTCCAACTGCTCATCTATCTCAGCTCTTCATGGGCTTACACTTATCCCAGGAGCACTGACTCTGGTTTACCCACCAGACAAGGTTCTCTTTTTTTGGTCTTAATGACTTTTTGGTCTGAATGACTTTTCAGAGGCTTTGGTCTGGTATATCCTTGTACTGTGGTGCAGAAGCTGCTGCTGGGATAGAAAAGCCGTTGCACAAATGCTCCAAAAGCCCAAGGGTGGCCCGTACTTGAGGACATCTAGTTCAGTACTATTCAAAGTGCAGAGAAGAGGGACCAAAGTTACATTCTGGTGATAAGTATTGTGAAATTGAAATAAAATGTCCAATCACATTTTAACATGTAATTAAATATAAAATTAGAAAGTTATATTCTTGATCAAGGATCAAAGGAATACATTTAATCATCCATAAATTATGACATAATCCAAGAATTTGAAAGCTGGAAGGGACCTCAGGGCCACATAGTCTAACCAATACCGGAAAAGGAATGCTCACAAGTTACCATCCAACCTTTGGTTGAAGATCTCCAAGGAAGAAGCTTCAGAGCAAAGAGCCCAGGGAATGGGTAGAAGCTAAAGAGACCAATTGAAGCTGAAATCACGAAACCCTTCCTAACACTGAGAGCTATCCAGAAAGGAATGGCCCACTTCTGGAGAGGGTAAGCTTTTCAATGACTAAGACTTTCAAGAAGAAGCTGGATGAGCACTTGTCAAGCAGGATCTACAGGGGATTCCTTTCTGATATGGATTTGACTAAATGACAGCTGGGCTACCTTCCAGTCTCAAGTCCTATGCTTCATTAATATCACTAAAATTATTTATAAGAGGGGCGGCTAGGTGGCGCAGTGGATGAAGCACTGGCCCTGGAGTCAGGAGTACCTGGGTTCAAATTCGGCCTCAGACACTTAATAATGACCTAGCTGCGTGGCCTTGGGCAAGCCACTTAACCCCATTGCCTTGCAAAAAAACCCTAAAAAAAATGAAGGACAAATATTATTAAGTGAAATAAACTCATTTTATACTTGAGATATATTTTTGTTAGTCTCACATGGTGGGGTTGAGGGTCCTTTTTCTTCTTTATGGAGATCTAAGATATATTCTATGGTTATTCCAGGTGGGCTTTGCTTATATTATGATTATCTAAAGCAACCTTTCCTAGTTTGAGGTAGAAAGGTAGACTGAGGTCTATGGGTTCTCTAGGCTTCCTTTTTTTTTTTTTGCAAAGCAAATGGGGTTAAGTGGCTTGCCCAAGGCCACACAGCTAGGTCATTATTAAGTGTCTGAGGCCGAATTTGAACTCAGGTACTCCTGACTCCAGGGCCAGTGCTCTATCCACTGCGCCACCTAGCTGCCCCTTGTCCTTCATTTTCAAAGAAGACCATAGCACCAGGGAGGTGATGCCATGACAAGCACATGAATTAGATTTGAGTAAGGGGAATTATGCCAAGTCACTCCTCCAGAGTCATCTGGGTCCAGTGCCCAGACTGGAGATAGCCCTGGATGCGAGGCAGTTAAGGTGAAGTGGCTTGCTCAAGGTCACACGGCTAGTCAGTGTCAGAGGTTGGATTCAAACTCCCATCCTTCTGATTCCAAACCTCTGTACCACCTAGCTGCCCTATTTCACTCAACAGACAATGCAAATCATGCCATAAACTGTGAGGACAACTCCCTCACCCTTTTGGGGGAGTCTCACCTCATCAGAAATCTCTTCAGTTCTCCAAACTAAATTCTAGCTGATACTTGAGATTTCCCTGCAGGAAAAAGGTACATGGTGGTTAGAGAATCAATGCTCCCCTATGGAGAATCTCCAATTCCTCAGGAGTGGATTCCCAAATTATAGTTCTAATTTGGGCAGGCTTCAAATCAGCCCTACACTTTAGCAAACTCACTAGATTAGAGTGTGAAGAGACTTCAGCAAGTGCCAGGTGAGAGAGGTGTTGAGGGTCTGAACTAGGATGACAGATGGCTATGTGAGCAGAGAAACAGAGACATACAAAAGAAATGATGCTCACAAGGGAGGGAGCAAGAGTAAGTGAAGGATGACACAAGAGTACAAACCAAGGCAACGGGTAGAAAAGATGTTGTTTCCTAATTCAATCCCATTACAGAGAGATAGCTGAGGGTTTCCGCCCCAAGCCCACTTACCCATGAAATGTGTCATGCCAGTCAAGCGAGTTCATCTATGAGGCCCCCCCCATCCTATGTATTAATAAAGGAGTCATACTATAAGAACTCCAAGATACCTGCCACAACACTGGAATGGTGAAAACTAAGAATTATCTACAATTCAGAGATGAAGTGGCATTACGATTATGTATCAGTGAAACCTATGAACATAATTACCAAAAAGAAATGACAGTCAAACATTTATCATTATAGTTACAGGATTCAGGGGCTAAACTGATCTTGATTTTAAATAGTGAAGTTAATATGGCTTTTATTAATGAATAATTAGTTGCTCTATTTTTGAAGAATCATAAAAAGTCTTCGAGATCATTAAACCAAAAACACAGTGCAATCAGTCCAAACCAATTAAAAAGATCATTTTGCTATAATAGTTTTGCTCTACCAATACTAAATATTTAGCGTTTGATAAACAGTACAAAATAGAAAATCAACCTTATAAAGCAGCACTGGGCCCTTGTTTCATTTGTAAGTATTTAGGCAATAAGCTAGAAAATAATACATTAATTTACCTTATTTGAGATTACTCAAGACTACTGCTTCTATCCATATTTATATAAAAAGGAGTAAAAGTAACCTATTTTTTAGAAGTTAAACAAAAGATCGAGGTCTATCGATTTTTATCTCAAAACCTGGCTTGGCTCATCTACAAACTTCCCTCTTCTTTGTGGTATTATCAGCAGAAGAGGAAAATAGAAGGGTCTATGTTCCTGACCACATAAGGTACAATTAGAGAAGTATTTTCTGATGATGATGATGACAATGATGATGATATTTGTCCTTTGTTCTCAAAAAAGACCACAACATCAGGAAGATGATGCCATGACAAGCACATGAACTAGATATGAGTGAGGGGGACTGTGCTGTTACCCACCTCACTTGCTCCTCCAGAATCATCTGGATCCAGAGGCCAGATATGGATCAGGATGACTGGAGATGGCCTTGGATTCAAGGGTTAAGTGACTTGCTCAAAGTCATAAAGCTAGTAAGTATAAAGAGTCTGAGGTTGGATTTGAACTCCCATCCTCCTTGCTACAAGGTTACTGTGCCACACAACCATCTTCCTCTAGTTTTCTCCTGGTCGGACAACACCAACATGAGGATGTTCAATTCTGCAAGGTATATGGGTATATTTCAGGAAAAGCAATGAAAAGTTAGTAAGGGGAGCTCTTCCAAAGGACAGCAACCAACATAAGGTAAGACCTAGAGATTTTGTTTTATGCTTACCATTCAAAGAAACTGTTTAACCTGAAGAAGACAAGACTTAAAGGAAATATGGTAGGTTTCTTCAAACATTTAAAAAGCTTTCATATTGGGGCAGCTAGGTGGCACAGTGGATAGAGCATGGGCCCTGGAGTCAGGAGGATCTGAGTTCAAATGTGACCTCAGACACTTAATAATGACCTAGCTGTGTGGCCTTGGGGAAGCCACTTAACCCCATTGCCTTGAAAAATCTAAAAAAAAAAAAAAGGTTTCATATAAAAGAGGGACTATATTTGTTCTTCTTGACCCTAGAAATGAGAACAAAGTTGTAGGGACAAACATAAGCTTGAAATAAGGGAAAGCTTCCTAATCCTTAGTGTTATCCAAAGCAGAGAAGCCAGCTTCAAGAAGTAGAGGTCCTCAGGCAAAGATCAAATGATCACTTGATTGAGTATCATAGAGCATTCCGATACTGAATGCATAAGAAGATCTCAAGTCCCTTCTGATTCTAAGAGTCTCTTACAATAGGCAGTCATGCCCCTCTCCTTCTTGGTTCAGGGGTAGAACTATTAATAATCTCCTCCCCACTCAGAGCTTATCAGTCATTCCCTTTGATAAAAATCCCAAGATTATTATGACTATCTTTCTTCAAGGTACCAAAGGCAGAGAAAAAATCAGATCCAATGGAAATCTGAGCAGGATAGCTGATTATTTTTCAAACCTAAATTATTCTCATCAACATGATTACAATTCAAATTTACTAATTCATAGTTGCCAACTTACATTCTTTTTCCTGAGAAAGGTGATTATTTTTACTAAAACCTATGAGATGCAGAACCACTTAAAAAGGTGAAATAATAGATAATGTAGGACTCAACAAAATATAAGCTTCTTGAGGATTGGGTTATTTCATGGTTTTTTTCTGCTTCTGGCACACAGCACGAGTTTAATGAATGCTTACTGACTGATAAACTGATTAAATACTACCTAATTCTCCCTAAGAATTTTTCAGCTTAATTTAATAAGATTCACTTTTTTCCATAAGAATACAACTCTGGTTTAAAGAAAAAGTGTCAATTGACAGACAAATTTGCTTGATGGAAATTTTTTTTCTAATTGTACTTAACTGTGCTAGGGTCTCTGTTACATGCAAGAGAGGATACCTATAATCTCAGAATTGCAGTTAGTTTCAATACAGCCCATTCTCATTCAGTGTCTCCATCAAATCCCCTCCAGTCAAGAAAAAGGAAAATGACTAAAGTGACCTTCTTCCATTCTTTATCTCTAGCACAGTAAAGAAATTAGGATACTGATTGCCTATGAACCTCTTTGGTCAAAGTCTTCACTTCTTAAAAGACATTTCCTCTGTTTAAAGATTCTATCATTGGATACAGAGAACCGAGTCATATTTTTAAAACAAAAAGCCATTCCCCAACTGACAAATGGTCAAAGGATATGCAAAGGCAATTTACAGAGGAGGAGATCAAAGCAATCCATAGCCATATGAAAAAATGCTCTAAATCATTAATTATTAGAGAAATGCAAATTAAAGCTTCTCTGAGGTACCACCTCACACCTCTCAGATTGGCCAATATGACCAGGAAGGATAATGATCATTTTTGGAAGGGTTGTGGGAAATCTGGGACACTATTTCACTGTTAGTGGAGCTGTGAACTCATCCAACCCTTCTGGAGAGCTATTTGGAACTATGCCCAAAGGGCAACAAAAATGTACATACCTTTTGACCCAGCAATACCACTACTGGGTCTATACCCTGAAGAGATGATGAAAAAGGGTAAAAACATTACTTGTACAAAAATATTTATAGCAGCCCTGTTTGTGGTGGCAAAGAATTGGAAATCAAGTAAATGTCCTTCAATGGGGGAATGGCTTAGCAAATTGTGGTCTATGTATGTCATGGAACACTATTGTTCTAGTAGAAGCCAGGAGGGACGGGAATTCAGGAAGCCTGGAGGGATTTGCATGAACGGATGCTGAGTGAGATGAGCAGAACCAGAGAAACACTGTCCACCCTAACAGCAACATGGGAGTGATGCTCAACCTTCAAGGATTTGCTCATTCCATCAGTGCAACAATCGGGAACAATGTTGGGCTGTCTGCAAAGGAGAGTACCATCTGTACCCAGATAAGGAGCTGTGGAGTTTGAACAAAGTGCAAGGACTATTCCCTTTAATTTAGAAAAAAACAGATATCTTATTGTCTGATCTTGTCACCTCTTAGACTTCTCTTCTCTTCTTTAAGGATGATTTCTCTCTCATCACACCCAATTTGGATCAAGGTACAACATGGAAACAAAGTAAAGACTCACAGAGTGCTTTCCATGGAGGGGTGGGGGGAGGGAAGCAAGACTGGGGGGAAATTGTAAAACTCAAATAATATCTTTAATAAAAATAAATTTTAAAAAAGATTCTATCATTGGGGCAGCTAGGTGGCACAGTGGACTCCTCAAGGCAGAAGGACCCAAGTTCAAATCCAATCTTAGACACTTAATCCTTATTTATGTGACCTTAGGAAAGTCACTTAACCCTATATCCTTGCCAAAAAAATTCCATCATTGTTATTCCAACCAACAACAACAAATAAAAAAACTATTGTGGATATGGAGAATTAGAGAACTAATCCCAGAGAATGACTTGTTTCTTTGAAACTAACTAACTAACTACTGGCTAAGTCATCCAAGTTAAACAACAGTTTGTTGCAAGTAACTATTCCTGTTGACTTCTTGAAAAGTCATTCATGAAAAGACTTTTTTTAGGACTTTTGTCAGGATCCAGTATTCAACCCACAAATCAAAACTCTTCTTTTCCCAGATTCTCTGGGGGAACAAGAATGACTAAATGGTGGCGACTGTCCACATGTCAGGGCAAGCTCTGGGAATTTTCAGAAGCCTTCATACTGAAGGCACAGTGACCACGGGAGGGTAGAGGGGCTACACTGGAGCCCAAAATGAGGATAAAGAATTGCATCTGTACTATTCCTGTACTATTGCTGCCAGTGTACTACCCTCTATCCAACCCAAAATAAAACTATTGAGAACTCTCAGGTTTACCAAGTCTTTTTCTTCAATAGCAATGAGTTTTCTATATTTATAATCAACTCATTCAGAAGTTGACTGTCCAACGTTATTTTTCTTTCTTGCTGGCAACCTTTGAACCATTTTCTTGTTTCTGAGCACCTCCATTAGTGAATTTTGAAAAAAGAGCAAAAAAAAAAAAGGAAAATAAAAACCAACTCTAGGACCTTGGTCACTGGTTTGAAAATTATCCAGAGGAAAAAAAAAATCCAAATGAGTGGATTAGCTCCAGAGCCAGCCTAACACAGTACACAGAGCCCTGACTTTGGAAGTCTGGAAGAAATGAGTTTGAATCCAACCTCAGAGGCCCACAAGTTATCTGACCATGGCCCAATCCTCCACATAGCCACAGTGGAAGAAAATGGTGATAATAACAGAACTGACTTCACAAGGTTGTGAGACTCAACTGAGATCATGTATGCAGTCGTTTAGCAAATTTGGTGAGACCAAAGATTGAAAACCTGACTATTGTAAGGCTGGACAAGACACAAGCTTGGAGGGTACCAGGCTGCTTGCTCTCAGAGGGTCCAGACTGGAGGCAACAACATTACCTTGACAGAGGCAGTTCCTACATCAGTGAAATATGGATTCAAACAGGATAGATGTATATCATATCTAACATAATATGAACAATACTTTGAGATTACAGAACAGAGGCCAGCAAAACTAGCTACATAAATCTGTGTAAAGGAAATCCTATTCTCCTATTAACTTTCATTTTAAAATTCAGAATGAACTCCCATGGAGAAAAGAAGATTCCTCATGGATTGGCTTCAAAATACTGAGAGGGGTGGCTAGGTGGCGCAGTGGATAGAGCACCGGCCCTGGAGTCAGGAGGACCTGAGTTCAATTTCAGCCTCAGACACATAATAATTACCTAGCTGTGTGGCCTTGGGCAAGCTACTTAACATATTGAGAGAGTCAAACTAGGGACCAGTGTTAAGGCGACTTGGGCAAGGACCCTAGGAGGTCTAAGGCTCCAGAACCCCAGGCCCAGGTCATTTGTTAACCACAGCCAGTCATTCATATTTGTTGAACTAAATTGAGTTGCATGCCCACCTAGCAAATGATCTTCGGTTGACGCTGTTACTGCTCACATTCTCCCTTGTGCCTTCAGTCACTATTCTACCACTGCCTTGACCCAGAACAGTTTCACCCATTCCCAAAGCTCCTCTCAAATACGGATTTCTTTGTCCATCTGGTCAGATCTAATCTCTCTTCCAACTTCATCTGAAACAGTCTATTTCTACCAATTTATAAGTAGCACTGGTACAAGAAGGAGGTGGGGGTGGGGGCCTAGAAATGACAGCAGGAATCATGGAAAGCTGGAAATTTGTGTGATGTCAACCAATCCATCTGCTTCTTGGCCTTTGAGGGGCCCTAGGTCAAGCTCCCTCATGGTTCACCCAGCTCTTCTCACTCTGCTGCCTACAGAGACTGATGGGATAAATGGGTTTGCTGACCATTTTACATAAGTTACCTGTCTTTTCTTTTATTCTTGCCTGTTTTTTGATTCAGCAGCTTATGAACTCAGCTCAGCCAGGAACTGCTCTGAGGGAACAGTGTTGCTTTCTCCTCTTTCACGTCTTATGGAACTTGGAGGAGTGAATGACCTCTTCCCTTACCAGTGGGTGACCTGATCCCCCACAGAACAGTGCTGAAACAACACCTATACTGAGAAGGAGTCATTTGCTATCTGAAAAGAGTTAGTTTGGAGGGGAATATTTCCACAGGTTCAACACGAGAATGAGTCATTTCCTACTGGAAAGATTTAGTTTGGTGGGGAATATTTCCACAGGCTCAACACTATCTGCCCTCTCCTACTGGAGAAACTCCTGATCCCCTAGTTTTCCAGATCCTATTTTCTCTTGCAGACAACAAGTTGTCTTGTAAAAGAATACTCCATTTGGGGCCAGAGGGGCTGGGTGCAAATTCTGTTGGCACTTACTTTTCCTGAGGAAGTCATTTAACCTAATGGACCTCATCTTCTTCACTTATAAAATTAGGAGTTTGTACTTGATGGTCCTCAACAATCCTTTCCAGTTCTAAACTGGAATGCACCTGCTCCCTCTTGGTCGGTCTTTCTCTTCTTGTCCTTCAAGGACCCTTCCTTGTGCCCTGTGGTCTACATTCTCCTCGTTTAATTATCAGCTCTTCACAAATGATCCCCAAATCTGTGCATTCAGTTCTAATCTCACCACTGAATTTGTCTCATATTTACCACATGTCTCTCCTCCCCTGGATTATGGCTCCTCAGATGCAAAATAATCTAAGCCAAATTCACTATTCTTACCCCTTAACTGCCTCCTTCTCCCAAGTAATAATAACTGACATTTATAAAATGCTTTAAACATATTCTCTTCTGGTCCTTTTTAAGAAATCTGTGGAAGGGGTGGCTAGGTGGTGCAGTGGATGAAGCACCGGCCCTGGAGTCAGGAGTACCTGGGTTCAAATCCGGTCTAAAACACTTAATAATTACCTAGCTATGTGGCCTTGGCAAGCCACTTAAGCCCATTTGCCTTGCAAAAACCTTAAAAAAAAAGTGGAAGAACATTATCCCCATTTTACAGATGAGGAAACTGAAACTTAAAATGTTTGAGGGTCTCATTCACAAGCACATAGCCCAAGGGTCTCCAAACTCCAAGTCTGGATGGAGTTCTCCCTAGTTTATCATATTGCTTTCTATGGCTGACACTGCCATCATACCTTTTCTTCCTCTTGCCCCCTCCCAAATTCAATTAACTGACAATTCTAATCAATTCTGGAACCATGAAAATTTTGTGAATTATTGTCCTTCTTTACCCTCCCATTCCCACAAAACTAGTTCAAGAGCCCTTTACACAGCCCTCCTTTATCCCCCTAGCTATTAAGGCTCCCTCTGTCAAAATATGTCATATGTACTTATATAATATTATATAAGTATGAATTATCCTAGGCAGGAAGGTGGAACAGTACATCGAGCACAGGATCAAGGGTTAGGGAGATCCAAGTCAAATTCTACAACAGATACTTCTTAGCTATGTTATCCTGAGTCTATTTCCTCATCTGTAAAATGGAGAAACCATTCATATAACCAAGATAGTTATGAAAAACAAAATGTAGTATGTATAAAAGCATTTGGTAAACTTTCAAGTGCTACAGAAATTCTGTCTATTAGTTACTACTATTGTGGTTGTTGTTTTCCACCCCTTGAGAGCAGGGATTTTCAGATTGGATAGTTTTTTTAAGATTGCCTTTGGGGCAGCTAGGTGGCACAGTGGATAGAGCACCGGCCCTGAAGTCAGGAGGACCTGAGTTCAAATCCGGCCTCAGACACTTAATAATTACCTAGCTGTGTGGCCTTGGGCAAGCTACTTAACCCCACTGCCTTAAAAAAAAACACTAAAAAAAAAAGATTGCTTTTGTGTGCAGTGTGTGTGTGTGTGTGTGTGTGTGTGTGTGTGTACATATATAATATATATATACACATACTGTACATTCTCTTGCTGTTTGATTGCTTTCAGTCATTTCCAACTCTCTATGACCTAACTTGGTTTGTCATTTCCTACTCCAGCTCATTTTACAGCTGAGAAAACTAAGACAAACAGGGTGAAGTGACTTGCTCAGGGTCACAGAACTAGTATCTGAGGACTTCCTGACTCTGAAACCTGGCCACCTAACTGTCAAATTTCCCATTAAAACCTAAAAGAAAGAGATCTAAAACAAAGGCCATCTGGCCAAATCTAGGAACAAGGAGGATCAAAACACCTGGAGTTGCCCAGACCCTCCCTCCCAATTTCAACTTCATTATAGAAATCTCTTCTCATATATGGAGTCAGAGGAGTCATATAATGAAGAATAAAATATTTTAACTAAATAAGATTTAAAATTGTTCTAGGCATATGTCTCATCAAGATGCCACTGTTCATTCAAAATACACATTCATTTTAAAATATAAACATTTGCAAATCCTATAGCTTTCAACACACAGACACACACAGACAGACACAGACACACACACACACACACACACACACACAAACACATTACCTGTTCTCCATCTTGGAAATCTTTGCATGCTTCTGGGAACACATCATAAATAATGAGAGGGTATCCGTGTTTGATGAGGTTTTTGGCCATTGGATTTCCCATATTGCCCAGTCCAATGAATCCAACTGGAGTCTTAGAAGCCACTGACCTAGAACACACTGATTTCAACACAATATTTCAATCAGGATGAAATTTCAAATGACTTAAATTTCAATTTTTTTGGCAAAAATATCCATACGTATTTTGTTAAACTGTTAAAAATTACAAATATTAAATAAGTAATGTAATTTTTTTTAGGTTTTTGCAAGGCAAATGGGGTTAAGTGGCTTGCCCAAGGCCACACAGCTAGGTAATTATTAAGTGTCTGAGACCAGATTTGAACCCAGGTACTCCTGACTCCTGGGACAGTACTTTATCCACTTCGCCACCTAGCCACCCCAGTAATGTAATTTCTAATGATCCTGCATTCATTATTATCATCAACCAGTATCTCATCTAGGAGAAAATTAACTGCTATGTCTGTTTTTTACAACCATTCCTTCTCTCTCCCATTTTTAGAAACAAATTTAGTAATGCTTCCAAAATCCCTCCTTTTTTAATGAAATTTCTTCCCTAATTTCTTCCCAAACTAACAATAGCACACTTCACCTCTAACAGGGTGGGAGAGCATTTTGATTTCTGTCCAGGAAAAAGTATACTAAACCTTGATTTATGTTAATAAAAGCTAACTAGTTTCCAAATATGCTCATTCTCATTCATTTGGATTAAATTCCAAGACAATACTATCTAAATCTTATTACTAGTTCCCTGATACTTCACTTTTAGTGCATTTATCACAGAGGTATTTTTTACTATTTTTAGCTTTTAAAACTATGTAAAAATCTTTATCAACTAAAAATATCTTAAATCATCAGAATAGCTTACCAGTTAAAGGGGCATGATAGAGAAAAATCTCAGCATTGTGAATCTTTGCCTCTTTTCCTACCATGTCCATGATTTAATCAGTGTCAGGAACTCAAGGGCAGAAATCTCCTTTCCCTCACAGTACAAATCAACAAATCATCTGAACTTTCAAGAGAGACCTGGGCACTGCCCAAAGTCACACTGAACTCATGCAGTTAACTCTGGACAGCGTGCCAGGTCTGGAGGCAAGAAAACCTGGGTTCAAATCCAGCCTCAGACACTTTACCAGATGTTTAACTTGGGCAAGTCACTTCATCCTATTTGTCTCAGTTTCCTCATTTGTAAAATTAGCTGGAAAAGGAAATGGCTAACCCTTCCAGTATCCCAGTAATGAAAACCCCCCAAATTGGGTCATAGAAAGGTGAACATGGCTGAAATAACTGAACAACATCTCTGACTCCCAAGACTGAACCTTTATTCAAGAGGCCACCAATTACTAACTTTCAGGAGCCCCTAGACTCTTTTACAATTTTTATTTCCCAAGAAGTACCACAGTTTAGTGAATAAAGAGCTACCCATAAGTCAAGAAGAACTGGGTTCAAGGCCCATTACCTACCTAAATGTTGTGTGATCCTGGACAAATCATTTCAATTCTTAGTGTCCCAGGTCAAAGACTTCCTGATCTGCATTTGAAAAGTGAGTTTCTTTTGGGGGGAGTTCCCCAAACCAATGAAATCATAGGACCAGGGAAAAATATCGAAAAAGTGTTTTTTTCTCCATTTGTAAATAAATTATCTAACTAATTAAAGTCTCTGTGTTGCCTTTTAAAACTCTTTAGGCCCATGGCCAGTCTCAAGTCAACTCAGATTCTAGCTCTAACTCTCACTAGGTGTGCGACAATCAGGTCCTTCCTCACTCTGGATCTGTTTCCCCAGACCTCATCCCCTCTGCTGTGGATAATTCCACCAGGGTCTCTCTGCCTCAAGTCTCCCCCAGCACCAAACCAGCCTCAGCTCAGTCGCCAAGGTCTGACTGGGCCACTTGCCTACAATAAACTCCAAAGGCTCCCACTGCTTTCAGGAAAAAATGGAAAATGGCTTGGCCTTCCGAGCCCTTTCCAGCTTCTCCCAACTACCGCCATGCCCCCCCTCCATGCACCACCCTGACCTTCTCTCTGGCTTCATGGGGGAGGGGGGGGCTCTCCCTGAACACATGACCTGTCCTTGAAACTAATCCTCTCCCCCCCTCCCCAGCTAGCCATCCTGTATTCTTTTTTATTTTTTTTTTAGTTTATGCAAGGTAGTGGAATTAAGTGCCTTGGCCAAGGCCACACAGCTAGGTAATTATGAAGTGTCTGAGGCTGGACTTGAACTCAGGTACTCCGGACTCCAGGGCTGGTGTTCCATCCACTGTGCCACCTAGCCACCCCCTGTATTTATTCTTAATGAATACTTGCTGATTGACTAGTTGGTAAATGTCATCACAAACTGTGATATTTGATTAAAAGTAATATATCTTGAAAACAAATTTTGACCGCAAATTAACAAATGGATAACTAAAATGAATATTTTATAGACTAGAGGATTAAGTATAAAAAGTTTCCTAAACTAGGTCAAAATCCCCTCATGAGTTCTATCCTTAGTAAACTTCTCATCGTTATATTATCTAATGCTAATGATTATTTTCATGTTTATATTGGTGGGCCAATAGCATTTTGGGAGGGGGGAATAAAGATTTTGGAATTCTCCCTGCCATGGCTAACAAAAAGCCATTTAACTCAATTTTAGGACAATACATAAAACTTAAGCTTTTAAAAAAAAAAGCCTTCCATAACCAGACATTACTTTATGCTAGTCTTTTTTTTTAAATGACTGCTATTTTAAAAATCTTTGTTATTCTGCTTTTACCATATCCTGAAATTTTAAGTGAAGAGGACATATTTCGTTTTGTTTTGTTTTTGCAGGGCAATGAGGTTAAGTGATTTGCCCAAGGTCACACAGCCAGGTAAATATTAAGTATCTGAGGTCAAATTTGAACTCAGGTCCTCATGACTCCAGGGTCAGTGCTATATCCACTGCCCTGCCTGAGGGCAGATTTTTAACTATCAAATTTTATTATACTAGTGGTCAAATTTTTAATAATCAAAATGTACTATATTAGTGATGATGCACATATAATACCTAGTACCATGATGGCAAATATCCTTTACAGAACACTGGACAACACTACACAAGTAATAGGAAAAGTGGAAATCATGACTTTTCCCCAAGTCACTTTTTTCTTAAAATGCATAAGATTCTCATAAGGTATATGCCTCTCCTCTTTGCAATTACATCAAATTGAAATCTATCTTTTCTACTAAACTCAAAGTAGGAGAGTAAAATGTCACATAACAATAAAATGACAATGTTAAAAAAAAAATCAGTTCCAAAAATCATTTCCATGACTCTCCCTAAAAACAAGGTTGTACTTAAAATTATAACTGCACATTATCACAATAATATTGTTGAGAATATATGCAAAAAGATAGGGATGGTGTAAACATCATTGTTGCTTCAATCTCTATATTCTATCTGCAGGCCTCTAGATGATTGACTGATCTCTTCCTGTTACAGCTTTAGGGCCCAGAATTTCAACCAGTAATTTATAGGAACTTTCATTATCTATAAAAGAGAAATAACTTCTATATGTATTCTACTATGGAAGGAAGGAAGGAAGGAAGGAAGGAAGGAAGGAAGGAAGGAAGGAAAGAAGGAAGGGAGGAAGGGAGGAAGGGAGAGAGGAAGGAAGGAAGGAAGGAAGGGAGAGAAGGAAGGAAGGAAGGAAGGAAGGAAGGAAGGAAGGAAGGAAGGAAGGAAGGAAAGAAGGAAGGGAGGAAGGGAGAGAGGAAGGAAGGAAGGAAGGAAGGAAGGAAGGAAGGAAGGAAGGAAGGAAGGAAGGAAGGAAAGAAGGAAGGAGGAAGCGAGGGAGGGAGGAAGGAAGGAGGGAGGGAGGGAGGGAGGAGGGAGGGAGGGAGGGAGGAAGAGGAAGGGAGGGAGGAAGGAAGGAAGGAGGGAGGAAGAGAGGGAAGGTGAGGGAGGAAGGAAGGGAGGGAAAGAGGAAGGAAGGAAGGAAGGAAGGAAGGAAGGAAGGAAGGAAGGAAGGAAGGAAGGAAGGAAGGAAGGGGAAGGGAGGGAGGAAGGAAGGAAGGAGGGAGGAAGGAAGGGAGGAAGGGAGGGAGGAAGGAAGGAGGGAGGAAGGGAGGGAGGGAGGGAGGGAGGGAGGAAGGAAGGAAGGGAGGAAGGGAGGGAGGGAGGGAGCGAGGAAGGAAGGGAGGAAGGGAGGGAGGAAGGAAGGAAGGAAGGAGGGAGGAAGGGAGGGAGGAAGGAAGGGAGAGAGGAAGGGAGAGAAGGAGGGAGGAAGGGAGGGAGAGAGGAAGGAAGGAAGGAAGGAAGGAAGGAAGGGAGGAAGGGAGGGAGGGAGGAGGGAGGGAGGGAGGAAGGAAGGGAGGGAGGGAGGGAGGGAGGAAGGAAGGAGGGAGGGAGGAAGGAAGGGAGGGAGGGAGGGAGGAAGGAAGGAAGGAAGGAAGGAAGGGAGGAAGGGAGGGAGGGAGGGAGCGAGGGAGGAAGGGAGGGAGGAAGGAAGGGAGGAAGGGAGGGAGGAAGGAAGAAGGAAGGAAGGGAGAGAGGAAGGGAGAGAAGGAGGGAGGAAGGGAGGGAGAGAGGAAGGAAGGAAGGGAGAGAGGAAGGGAGAGAAGGAGGGAGGAAGGGAGGGAGAGAGGAAGGAAGGAAGGAAGGAAGGAAGGAAGGAAGGAAGGAAGGAAGGAAGGGAGGGAGGGAGGGAGGGAGGGAGGAGGGAGGGAGGGAGGAAGGGA
Source organism: Macrotis lagotis (assembly GCF_037893015.1). Classification (NCBI taxonomy): domain Eukaryota; kingdom Metazoa; phylum Chordata; class Mammalia; order Peramelemorphia; family Peramelidae; genus Macrotis; species Macrotis lagotis. The sequence continues at coordinate 17,344,930 of NC_133664.1, forward strand.
GGGAGGGAGGAAGGGAGGGAGGAAGGAAGGAGGGAGGGAGGGAGGAAGGGAGGGAGGGAGGAGGAAGGAAGGAAGGAAGGAAGGAAGGGAGGAAGGAAGGGAGGAGAGAGGAAGGGAGAGAAGGAGGGAGGAAGGGAGGGAGAGAGGAAGGAAGGAAGGGAGGGAGGGAGGGAGGGAGGGAGTGAGGTCAGAGCACCGCTGCTCTGCTCCGTGACCTCTCTAGGCGCGTCTCCCCGCCGCGGCCTTGAACCTGGCTCTGCCCGAGCCCCGGGGGGGGGGGGGGGGGGGGGGCGGGGCAGGTGGGTACCGAGGGGCTGCGCGGGGGTGGCAGGAGCCCAGCTCTGGAGGGGGCCTGAGGGGCCACTTGACAGATGGGGCCCCCGTCCGGGCCTGCACCCCCGGGGCTCTGGAGGGGGCGCCCCGAAAGCCGCCGAGGGGTCACGGCCCGCTCCCCGCCCCCGGGCCCCGTCTCTCTGTCCCGGCCTCAGAGGCCCCGCTGCAGCCCCCGGGCTGGTGCCGGCATTCAAGGCCCCCGCGCCTCGGGCGCAGCCGCGGCAGACCCGGGGCCCCGAGTTCGAATCCCGACTGGGCCCCTCAGTGAACGTGGCCTCCGCGCCCTGCCCGGGGATGGGCCGAGGGAGGCGGGGAGGCTGGCGCTGGCCCCGGCCCCGGCCCCGCCCCGGCCCCGGCCCCGGCCCCGGCCCCGGCCCCGGCCCCGGCCCCCGCCCCGGCCCCGGGCCCCGCCCCGGCCCCCGCCCCGGCCCCGGCCCCGGCCCCGGCCCCCCGCCCCGGCCCCCGCCCCGGCCCCCGCCCCGGCCCCGGCCCTCCCTCCGCAGGCTCGGCCAGGTCAGGCCCGACGCGGCCCGGCCCCCCGCCGCCCCCCGCCGCCCCGCGGCCCTTACCCGCCGTGAGGCCGGCCCGGCCCGCGCCCCGCCGCCGGCCCCGGCCCAGCAGAGTGCTGGCCGCCCCCCGGAGCACCAGCGCGGCTGCCATGCTGCGAGCCAGCCGCGGCCCAAGCAGCGACGCGGGCGGTCAGCGCCGCCGACGGGCAGCCCCGCCGGCCAATCGCGCCGCCGCGCCCCGCCCGGCGCCGCTCGCCGCTCGCCAATGGGAGCGCGCGCTCGCGGGAGGGAGGGGCGGGGCCGGGCCGCCCCGCCCCCGACCTGCCCCGCCCCCCGCGCCGCGGCCTCGCAGCCTCTCCTCGGTTTGTTTACGGAGCGCGGCGGGGTGGGCGTGCGAGGGGCGTGGCTGTCAATCACGGCCGGAGCCCGCCCCCTGCGGGGAGGGGCCGCGGGGAGGGGACGGGGCGGGGCAGGGCCCCTGGACCCCGCGACACCCGCGGGTCCGAACCCGGGTCCGGCGCTGCAGAAGCATCGATTAGGCGCCTGCTGTATGCGAGGGAAACCAGGCCCTGGCTGGAGGAGCCCCAGGAAGGAGGAGGGGGTTCCGTGCCGGCTGGGAGAGAGCCGGGGGGAAGCCCACCCGGAGCCCGGGGGCTCGGTTCCTGAGAAAGACCGCGGGGGAGGGGGTGAAGATGGAGCCAGCCTGGAAGGGGGGGCAGAAGCCAGGAGCCAGCCCCTGCCCCCCCAGCCTGCGTCCCCCTCGGCCCTGCCTTTCTTTGCCCCAATCCAGTCTGCCCTCTGCGCCGCCCACCCCCCCTTCTGGGTGCCCCCGGAATGCCCGCTCCTTCCATCATCTGGCTCTCCCCGAGACCCAGCTCCTCCCCCTGCAAAGACCCCCCCCAGCACCGGCTCCTCTCTCTCCTCCTGAAGGCCGGAGAGTGGAACCCTGCTCCCCATCGCCATTCCGGGTCCCCCCCACCCTCCATCTCGCAGGAAACTCCTCCAGCCAGATGCACTCAAGCCGTATTTACACCCGATTAAAATTCTAATTATTGCCATCCAAGAAAAGCCTCTCCTCCCTGCTCCCGGGCTCAACCCTCCTCCGGGAGCTTCAACAGACAAAGGAGCCGGACCCCAGCACCCCCCACCAGGAGTCCTCGGCTCACCCACTCTCCTGACCCACCTCTGCGCCCACCTCAGCCACTCAAGGATGGCCGCACCTTGGATTTTGCCAGTTCCTAGAAGCGTAACGCTCCGAACTGCCCTTATGTGATCATGACCGCTTGGCATTCTGCTGCTCCTTCTCCCTCACACCCCCAAACCTCCTCCTTTATCCACCCCAAGACCTCAGAGAGGCACACACGGGTGACCTACAGGGGTGGCTCATAACAACTGCTCAAAGGAGTAGCTGGGCCTCACAGTCCTTTTACACCTTACTAATTGACTCCCTCCACAGCTTCTCCTCCTCAAAACTCTCAGGACGCCCCCTCTTGCCACGGAGAATCTTGCATATTTTGCTAAAAAAACTGAGACCACTCACCAAGGTTATCTCCTGTCTCTTCTTCATTTCCATCCCCCAGATGCCTTCTGCTCCCCATGTCTTACATAATGAGATGTTCCTCTTTACCGAGTCAAAACCCTCTCTGTGCATTTATTGAGGATCTACTGTATGCATATCAGACACTAGGGGGTACAAAAGAGGGTTAAATAGTCCCCAATCTTCAAGGAGCTCCTCGTCTAATGGGTGGGACAAAGAATAAACAATTATATACAAAGGAGATATAAATAGGGCAAATTAGAGATCATCAGCAGTGCATTCCAGGCAAGAGGGTCTGCCAGGGCAAAAGAACAAAGAAAACCATTGAAGAAAGATATTTGTAGTACTGTACAGTGCCCTGAATAGTGGAGGGGCAGAAAATATAAGACCCACAGATGATAAACGACTTGCCTAAGGTCATAGGTATTCCCTCAGGAATGGAATTCCAACACAGATTTGTCAGCTCCAAAATGAACACCTGGAAATTTCTCATGCTTTTAATTATTGATATACGATATTGACATAAGAAACTCTCTTTACCATTTCTTATGGGCACCTGCCCTATGACATAGTCTTAGAAGGCTGGGAGCTGATGATGCTGTAACGTTTGACTAAAATATTAAGGATTAGCCTTGGAGGTCACTTAGCATGACCCCCCCCCCCTTAGTTTTACACTTGAGGAAGCTGAAGCCTAGAGAGGACACTTAGCCGGGCAGATATGAACATGAAAACTATGTAGATAGTTTTATCTAAACATTTGCTCATTTCTTTCCTAAAACTACCAAATCGGAAGCTTCATCACATAGAAGTGACTGGATTCTCAAAGCCTCTGCCAGTGAGTAGGAAGTGCCAGCAGATGCTACCAAACTGAGAAAAACTTCCATCTCAGGCCCCACAAAAGACAGTATATTTGTCGGTTGCCCAAGAACTCCCTTAGCTTTGGAGAGGTTAGTCATCAGCTTGCTATAGAAGAATGGCCACATTTCTTGGAGACCATCTGCTAAGTCACCAAAGTGGAGATCTTTGGTCTATCACCCTACAAACAAAATAGTAGTCCTTGAAATTGAATTGTTTATTGATTTAAAAGTTCAGTGAGTTTTTTAAACAAATAAAAACTCAGGTAAAAATCTTAACTCAGAATGAATTCACTTAACTCAGCCTTTGAGGCAAAGAGCCAATCCTGGAAGTCAGTCAAATTAGGTTTAAGTCTTGCCCAGATACAGACTAGCTGCTACGTGACCTTGGGCCAGCAATGTGTCCTCAAAAGGCCTCAAGAATCGCAGCAAAATTGTAAAGGACTGCATTTCTGGAGAGAGTTTCCCCCACTGGGTGCTCCCCATTTAGGTGAAATCACAAGTTCCAGACATTATCACCACCTCCACCACCACTACCACTACCTCTACCACCACTACTACTACTACTACTACCACTACCATTACCACTACTACTACAACTACAACTACCACTACCTCTACCACTACCACTACTACTACTACCACTACCACCACTACTACCACCACTACTACCACCAGTACTACCACCACCACTACTACTACTACTGCTACTACCACTATCACTATTACTATGACTACCACTACCTCTACCACTACTACCACTACCACTACTACTACCACCACTACTACTACCTACTACAACTACTACTATTACAATTACCATTACCTCTGCCACTACTACCACCACTACTACTATTCTACTACCACTACTATTGCCACTACTACTACTACCACCACTACCACCACTACTACTACCACTACCTCTACCACTACCACTACTACCACCACTACTGCCTACTACTACTGCTACTGCTACTACTACTACTACTACTACCACCACTACTACCACTACAATGACTACTACCACCACTACCACTACCACTACTACTATTCTACTACTACTACTACTACTACTACTACTACTACTACTACTACTACTAGTACTACAACTATTTCAAATCAGTCATTTTTCAGTCATGTCCAACTCTTTTCAACCCTATTTGGGATTTTCTTGGCCATGTCCAGCTGCTGCTGCTATTACCATTACTACCACTACCACTACTGCAAAAATAAGTGCTACACTACTAACACACATTCCTAGAGGAGAAAAACCAAAAATAGCTCTTTTCAGGTAAGGGCTGGGTAAGGAAGCAAGGCTTCCAGGTGGAACGAGGGCTTTGGGCCCCCTCTCTCCCAGACCCAGCATGAAGCCCAGAGTCTGGGTCGTTGCTGGGCAGGGTAAGGGGTGGTTATCAGCAAGCCTGGCTGATGCTTCCGTTTCTCTTGGGTCTATTTGTTCCTGCTCTCAGGGGATAGCGTCCTGTGCTAGGTTACAGGATTTATCTCCCTAACCAGGCTCATGAGCAGCATATGGCCCTGCTAAGTGCTATCTCTGTTGCTAATCTTAGGTGAAGGAGCCAGAAGCTAGACTGGGACCTTGTGAGCTTTGAAATGTCAGGAAAGGGAACCAATAAAAGTCTGGGTACAGAGGTTGCCATCTACCAGCAGAGGCCCAAGGGGTGATTAGGACCTAGCCCAGGAGCAACTTGGCCTTGTCGTCAATATTCTAGGTTCTATAACAGGTAGGAATTTGTCCAGCGGCTATGACACATTCAGAAGTGCTTGAAGTTTATCCCCAGGGACAGATTACTATAAGGGGGAACTGTACCCCCATGGGTGTGGGGGGTGGAATTTTGAATTTCTTTTCTCAGTAAATACCCCCTTGGGAAAGCTAACTGGAGATTTATACTGAGAACAACTCATCAGAGAAGGAGCTAGAACAACTTGAAGAAGATGCTCTCAGAGATGCTCCTAAAACCCTACAAAAAGGTTTTTCTGCAGCCTTACTCGGAGACCCTTGACTCATTAGTGTGAGAGAGGAGAAGGCTCTCCAGAGCCCTTTTCAGGCTTAGTTCTTCTAAGTTCACCATGGATGGGGTGACCAATGTGCTGCAGACCTTCCTGCATGTTTCTTGACATGCCAAGGACACGATTCTTTGTTGATGTGCTTTGGTCCAGATCTCCTCTACAATTTTCCAATAGTAATAACTTAAAGCCTGGTCACAACCACCATGTACTTCTCTCTGTCATCTTCTAGGTCAGTGGTATCAAACTCAAATAGAAACAGATCCTTGCTGGCAGCATGTTAACTGAGAAAAACCACAAATTAGTATTACCTCTGTTGTATTTTTATTGTATTAGTGTTTCCAAATTCCTTTTGAATCTGGGTCCAGTTTTTTCTACATTGGCCAGCTCTGCTCTAGGTGATATCATGCTCTCATTCTAATCTTCAGAAGCATTCAACAAGGTAGGATCTAAAACCAGTTCTTATGGTTCCAGAACTAGTGCTCTTTCCATTATGATATCATTGTTTAGTCAAATCCAATTCTTCATAATCCCATTTGGGCTTTTCCTAAAGATACTGGACTGGTCCGCCATTTTCTTCTGCATTTTACAGATGAGGAAACTGAGGCAAACAGAGTTAAATGACTTGCCCAGGGTTACACAACTAAGCTAGTTAGTATCTAAGGTTGGAATGAACTCAAGGAGATGAATCTTCCTGACTTCGGGTCTGACACCACCTGGCTGCTCTCTTTCCATTCCACCATATCCCAAATATATGGAGGCAGAGGAATCTATAGATGTTCATTTAGCTGCTCATTGTATTCTGAACAATTAGCAGGTCTTCTTGCCTTGGTTGTTTCCACGAATTACCTATGAGTTTGCTGGATTAATACACCCTTTTAAATGCTAAATTTTTTATAAGGTGTTATTTCTTAAGTTGGATGCATTTTTGATTATTTGATTTTTTTCATTTTTTGACATTAAAAATAAACATTTTTAGATGTTATTAAGTCTCTTAACAGTCTCTTTTCACTCCTTTGTCTCAGACCCCTTCACAGTAAATTGTGAAGAGATGACCAAAAGATAAGATCAGATTTAACTATAGCAGTGATCTGTGAAGCCTGGCTTGGAAGCCAGGATTCCCCCACTCCCCAACTCCATCTTCTGGGGCCTAGACCCCAAATGACTTCTCTCAAAGGTCCCACTTCAGATCAATTTGTGACGGGTTTCCTGCACCACCATATCTTCATCATGGCTTTGTTCAGATTTTAGCAGAAACAGATTTGCTGCAACCCATAAATGTAGTCTTCCATAATTAACTACTGAAATGCAATCCTGAGTCCCACACTGTCAGCCTATAATCACATTTCTGAGCTATTTACAGCATGCAGCAATGTCTCCATTGATCTCCCCATCTATGGCGGTCCTCCACAAGCTTTATATGGCATCAGATTGCTTTAGTCATTTTTCCTGTATAGAGCTGGGTTTTTGTTTGTTTGTTTTTCTTCATTGTTTTTAATGCTTACTTTAAAAAAAAAAGAACCCAACAGCAAATATTTCTTTGCCTATGGGAACAGCCATTAGGTATAATATATTGCTTGGCCAGGTCATGGACCTGGGAACAATGATGAAAGATGGGAGGCTGCTTCTGACTTGTGGGGCCATTTGGATGGGACAAATCCCTCAACCTCTCTCTTTTTCCAGTTCTTCATACCCTGAATCTGATCTGCTTATATGAGATTCATGAGCTAAGACTGGCTTAGAGATTTTCATGGGAGTCTAGGTTGGCATTCTAACTATTTCAGGATTCCCTATATTTGAAGGATATATTCGGTCAGAGGTGCTATGTGCAGCTCAGCCTTTAATTCAATTTGGCAAGCATTTTTAAGGAGTTATGCTTAATAAGTGTGACATGAAAGGAAGAGGGAGGGATGGCAAATTCCGAGACAATGTACAGGGGGCTCTGCCTACTGCTAATCCAGGGGATGCTTGAGGAACCTGTTTCTAGAACTATGATGATGTGACTTAGGGTGGTCCTCCCCTACTCACAGGAACTCTGTGATTGTCTGCTACTGTAAGGTCAAGAAGAGCCTTTAAATGGGATGTTGGGACAAAACTGAGTCTGAGAACAGAGGTTCTAACTCGATGAGTCGGCCTCTCTCTTTCCTGGTTGCAAGATTGACTTGCTTTGAGCCTGCAAGGGAGGGAGTTGTCCACTCTCCCTACTCATGTCAATAGGACACCATGTTGACCGGTGTTATTATTGGGTTTCATTCTTTCCTGTCATTAAGTGAATGAAAATGGAAAATGCAGTGATCCAAGCTCTGACCTTCTGAGCTGGAGAAGTCCAGAAACAAGAGTCTAGATCACAGTCAACAGGAGCAGCCAAACCTAGGGAATAGTAGTTTGCAAAATCCAACCCAGTGGTGAATCATTTTTGTAGCTCAGGTGCCATATCCTTAGCAAAGGAGCAATTCCAATGTCTGTACCACATCAGGGAGGTAACTTAGAGTTCGAAATGTTAGTGGCAAGTGTTTCTGTTTAAATTTGAACTCATATCCCCAGGGACTGAGGGAGAAGGAGTGAACCAGGAGAACCCAAGTTTCCACTGCCATGGCTTCTTGTCCAAAGACAAATTCAAGAGATATTCCTCCACCTTCCTCTTCATCCTCTTTAGTTCACTTTGCAACATAGATATAGTGAGTCTCCTTATTATTCTTCCTTCCTTTGTTCCCAATGAATCTCTGTTTCAGCAAGAATTTTTCTTATTCTGATAGGGAGGCAGCAGCATACCAATATTTCCATTGACAATCCAAACATGCCATTTGAATTCAATCTAATTCAAGAACTATTTATTAAGCATCTGTTTTAGTGCTGGGAACAAAAACAACAAAAATCCTTGAGGGGCTTCCATCTGCCAATGATCCTGGGTAAACCCTTGATGTAATTCTCCAAGTCTGCCTACTACATCAACTTTTCTCTCTCCTTATACCTCACTCTGTGATTTGGAATTTCTTTGATACAACTTGGATCAATCTTCCAATCCTAGGGATTTAACTTGGGAATCTGATCCTGGGAGAGGAGAGGAAGGTATAGGAGATGGGCTAAAACAGAGTTTATAGGAACTGAGGAGGTTAAGGCCATGGAAGGCCATGGTGCTTGAAGGAGAGAGGAGTTGAAAACAAGACTGAGAACCAGAGACTTCATTCATGTTGGAAAGGAAAGTGACCTAGAATTTGACAGATGACAGCAAGAACTTTTCAACATTGAGGGATGGGGAGAGAGGAAGGCTCTGAAGGCAGCTGTGAGGGGTGAAGAGAAGGCTACTTCCTCCTCCTGGCCTTGTGGATCATGGGGCATGGGAGGGAGCATGGGACATGGGACAGCCAGTTCTGGAAAGGTGTCAATTGATGTGTTGATTGCAGAAAACTGGTCTTCATGTACTTTTCCTCTGAACTATAACAAGTAATTTTGGCACCAGAATCATTCTGCTTACTTGAGATTAAATCATAAGAAATTTGTATCTTGTCAACTTTTACTCCATTTTTATCTATTATTTATAATTTTCACTGTATATTTCCTCTGAATTGCTTTATAATAAACATTCTTGGCAAAAGACAAGAAATTACTGGAATGTTTTCAGGGAACAGAGGGAGGGAGGGAACCCTTTATTGTTTTCTCACTTCCATCCCCATTTGCAAATCTCCTTCCTCCCAAATCCCTCCCACCGTACACATCATTGCCAGGAATCCCAAAAGTCCAGGAAAAGGGGAGGCAGCAAAAATGCAGTAGAGGGTCCTCGCTGAAAAGATTCAGAACAGAGGCTAAAGGTACATAGAATTTCCAAGTGGAAATGTCAAGAAAAGTCTCATGGCATCATAGGATGGTTGAGGTGGGAATTATAAACCCACATTAAATTTTATTTTGTCACTTCCTCATGTTTAAACCTGAAATTCTATGCCCTAATAAAGTCCAGAATAATGTTCCAGATAAATTATGTATTATATGATTAGGTACATATTATATTGGATATATTTTATATGAATGATAGGTAGATAGGTAGATAGGTAGATAGATAGATGATAGATAGATAGATAGATAGATAGATAGATAGATAGATAGATAGATAGATTGATTTAGCATAAGCATTAGAAAGTATATTAGTGTTCATCTGATCCAACCTCCTTTCTTTTTTTCCAAATAAGGAAACTGGAGGAGGGAGGGAAAGAGAATTGGACAAAGTCACACAGGAACCAGAACTGAGACTGAATCCAAATTGAGGTCACTATCTCTCTGCCAGATGGCCTGTCATTCAACATACAAGATTTTTTGCTACTAATTGTGGATGGCAAGAGCTTATAACTCTAGAACAGAGAATATTTAAAAATTAGTTACTTTTCATGTATTTTAAACTCAGAAGCAAAGTATTGAGTCAATGTTTTCAGCATATTGTCAACATTTGTTGACTCCCTACTGTGGGGTATAACAAATGAGATGACTTAAGTAGCGTACTTAGCAAACTCTGAAATGCTAACTATCAATATTATTTTTGCTACTCTTATTATGATTCATTATTATTATCCCACATATATCAAGGGCCAGCTCAAAAGTCATTGACTCTATATGGGATTCCTCTGTACTATGCTCCCTCCCTTTCCTCCTTCTTCCCCTATTCTCCCTCCTTCAGAAATAACCTCTCCCTTCTTTGGACTATCCCAACACTTAGATTGCATTGTATTTTCCCACTGCACTCTATCTTGTAGCTATTTATATGTATTATTTTTTTTCTTCCCCAGAGGACTTTAGAGTCAAAGGTGAAAAACTGAGCCAAAATGAAATTGGAAGCTTTTGGAACTGCAAGGACTGCTCTTGCCTCCAGAGCATTGCCTTCAGGTAAATTATAAGCAGCATCCTCATTTTGATGGAAAGGTGGAGGACCACGGGTACCCAATACTGCTTCCACTCTCACTATATTGGTTAGTTTTGCCAAGGTTCACATCTCTTGCACATGGAGTCTCCTGAATAGTGACCCCAAGTTTAGGGTTCTCTGTGGCTCCCTCAAACGCTAGCTCAGGATCCCTTCATCAAAGTATTTGCCTTTTTTTTCCTAGTCAGTCAGAGGACCCACTTAATTTAAAACAAAGACATTTAAAGAAATAGCATACTAAGGAAGGTAACATTGAGGCATCCTCTTCTCCTGTACCCCAGGGCACTCTTGCTCCAATATGTATGCATCATCCATTGGGGTTCTACCCAGGACATACCCTGAAGTGGGAGACGTGTAGGCATGGAGAGAGTGCCACATGGCTGATTTCCAAGGCCGGTCTCTGGGGCCCTGGGGCCACCCATGAGCTGCCAGCTCTCTGTCTTATCCCTGCCAGACCTTCCCCATCTTTTGCTCTACCCCAGGCTACTCTGATCTCTTTTGGGAGACTCGGTGGATTTCACAGTATCTGCTGGACTTATTCTGAGCAGACTTTCCTATTACTCAATCAGTGCTAATTGAATGAGTGCCCATTCTACAGTTAAGGAAATGGTGGCTTAGACAGGATAAGTGACTTGCTCAGGGGCACAGAGATGGGGTTTAAGAAGATAGGAAAACTCACATTTTTTCAAACTGTGAGCCCAGCGCTCTATTTATGCCATACATCATCCATCTAATGCATTGTTGGTGGAATTGTGAACTGATACAACCATTCTGGAGAGCAAAAAGGGCGTTCAAACTGTGCCTACCCTTTGATCCAACAATACCTGGGCTAGATATGTCCCAGAGATCACACAAAGGGGAGAAAGACCCACATGCACAAATATATTCATTTGTATACATACATATATTTGCATGCATATATATATAATTTTTATGGTGACAAAGAATTGGACATTGAGGGGATGCTCATACCCATCCACTGGGGAATGAATGGCCGAACAAGTGATGGTTTATGAAAGTGATGGAGTACTCTTGTTCTGTAAGAGATCAGAAGCAGAGGCAGCTGGTGGTGCAGTGGATAGAGCACCAGCCCTGGAGTCAGGAGGACCTGAGTTCAAATTTGACCTCAGACATTTAATAATTTCCTAGCTGTGTGAACTTGGGCAAGTCACTTAACCCAGTTGCCTTAAATTAAAAAAAAAATTTAAAGAGATCACAAACAGAGGACTTTAGAATAGCCTGGGAGGACTCGTACGAATAAATGCTGATTGGAGAACTAGAAGATCATTGTGCTTTGTGAGATGATCCACTAGGATGAAGGCAGCACCTCGCGGCAGTTCAGAGATCAGGACAATCCTGAGTGACCTGCCATGGACCATGCCATCCACTACCAGAGGAAAAACTATGGAGTCTGAATGCAAAGCAAACAATGGTCATTGTTAAAACTTCTGGTGCTCTATCCACTGGGCCACCTAGCTGCCCCAGTATGGAAATATAATAAACAGAATTGTACATATACAACTTAGATTACTCACAGCTATAAGAAAAGGGAAGGAAGGCAGGATGCTAGAAAAAATGTGGAACTCAAAAGCTTGCAAAAGGATGAATGTTTAAAACTATCTCTGCATGTAACTGGAAAAATTAAATTAAATTTAAAAAATACATTGTTGGGGGGGCGGCTAGGTGACGCAATGGATAGAGCACCGGCCCTGGAGTCAGGGGTACCTGAGTTCAAATCCAACCTCAGACACTTGACTCTTAATAGTTGCATGACCCTAGGGACTCCCAACTGCCTCACCAAAAAAAAAAAAAAAATAAAAATACAATGTCTGCCAGGGTTGAACCTGCCTGTCATTCACACATTAGCACGAATTACTATAAGAAGCTTATGTACTTATCTTCTTCCTAGTTGAATTCTCTGCATACTGCTTTTGAGACAAAGAGAACTTTTAGTTAGATTGTAGAATGGAGGAAGAAGGAATTTGAAAACTTAATTTGAATATGGGAAAAGTTAATCTGGGTGGGGCTTTGAATAGCCAAAGGGCAGAATGTTTGAAGGCGTTCAACCATTAGAACTTGTTCAGAGGAAAGTGAAGAAGAGGAATACAAAAAGGGGAGGGTCACGTTCTAAGAAAAAGTTAGTTTTGCAATCTTGCTTGGGGTCCTGCTAGGAAGACATGTCCTGCCAAGGATGACACCCTATCTGAAGCCTTCAGGACATTGCTGATGGCTGCTATTAAACAAACTGGTGAGCCAGTCCAGGTGTCACTGCTATTTTTGTCATCTTTAATATTTCCTCAATAGATGCATTGCTAAAGAGGCTACTCCCTTTCCAAGGAGGGCAGAAGTGCCATATACTGATCATGGTTTAACCATTTCAATTGGCCAGTGGGTTGCTAAATAAAGGTGAATACAGATAGCCATTTCAAAACTCCTCACACATAAGACAGTCCACAATTTGCTAATAAGTCATGCTTCAGAAGCACTTGGGTAAGTGGCCTAATGCTCTTTTTCCCAGAGTACATACTGTGTCCTTGATGATTTGATTCCCAGGCCAGAGTCCAGAAGTTCATTTAATACATACTGTTCCTGATGTTGAATGTTGTATGGAATCCAGTTGAACCTAACCATGTGTGGGAAACTTCAATGGAAAAATGTGCACAGAGTCCAACACGTTTCTCCTCCCACCAGATTCTACAAAAGGACCTCTCCTTTTCTTTTCATTCATCTCCCTCATCTGCCCTTATCCGTTTGTTGTTGTTTCACATTTAATTTTTATTTCATTTTTTCAGTTAATTACATGTTTACAAAATTTACCATTTTTTAAAAATTTTGAGTTCCAAATTCCCTTCCTCCTCCACCTCCCTCCTTAAGAAGGCAAGCAATTTGATATGGATTATACATATGAAATTATGCAAAACAAATTTCCATGTTAGCCACGTTACAAAAAGAAAATGCAGACCTAAAAGCAATAATGATAAACAAAATTTAAAAATTATGTTTCAATCTGTATTCAGATACCCTCAGTTCTTTCCCTGGAGATGGATAGAGTTTTTCATCATAACTCCTTCATACACTGATTGAGAATAACTAGTCATATAATATTGCTGTTACTGAGAATAATGTCCTGATTCTGCTCATTTTACTTTGTATCAGTTCACATAAGTCCAGGTTTTTCTGAAAGCATCCTGCTTGTCATTTTTACAGCATATAAGTATTCCATCACAATCATTATCACAACTTGTTCTGTCATTCCCCAATGGCTGGGCATTCCCTCAATTTCCATTTATGTGCCACCACAAAAAAGTTTCTATAAATAATTTTGTACATATAGATCCCTTTCCCTTTTCTGTCATCTCTTTGCTCTTTTATTTATTTATTTGTATTTTTTTCTTTATATATTTGTTTGTTTCCTTAGGTATTGCTACCTCAAAGGGTATGAACAATTTATAGCCCTGTGGACATAGTTCCAAAACATTCTCCAGAATGATTAGATCAGGTCACAACTCTACCAACAGTGAATTAGTGAACCAATTCTTCCTTGTCCTCTCCAACATTTGTCACTTCCTTTTCTGTCATATTATTAGTCAATAGGATAGTTGCAGATGGTACCTCAAAGCTGATTGAGTTTGCATTTTTCTAATCAGTAGTGATTTAGAACATTTTATATGATTATAGATAGCTTTGATGTCATACCCATTCATATCCTTTGACCATTTATCATTTGTAAAATGACATACTTACAAATTTGACTTAGTTTTCCCTAGTTTCCTGTTTCCTTCTAATTTTGTTGCATTAGTTTTGTTTGTTCAAAACCTCTTTAATTTATAATCAAAATTATCTATTTTATATCTCATAATGCTCTCTGTCTCTTGTTTGGTCAAAAATCCTTCTCTAATCCATAAATCTTAACAGATAAAAATATGACATATGCTCTAATTTGCTTATCTATTGGAAAATGGATTCAGGTCAGACCTTGGCAGTACTGGCTGTGCTTCTTCCACAGGTCCTGTTAAAGTGAAATTTGGAGAATTCAAGGTTCAGAGGAATATCATCTACAATATACTATACTAAGATCATCTAACACTTGCTTGAGGAGTCCTAAGAAGTCTTCTTACTTGAACCCCCACCTACTAAACAGCCCATTGGGCTTTTGGATAGATTCAATTTTTAAGTAATTTTTTAAAATCAGCTGAGATCTGCCTCTTTACATTCAACCCATCTCTACTGTTGCCCTCAGAGGTTAGGCAAAGCAAGTCTAATCCCCACATGCACAGGAAAGATCTTCACCAACTTAAAGGGACAGTGATTCTCAGATCTTTCCTCCAAGTTAAACATCCCTGATTCCGTTCATTGGCTCTCCTATGCTGGGGTCCCCTGATTTTGTTCCATCTTAGTTATCCTCTTTGGACACCCTCAAGTTGACCAATGTCCATCCTGAAATGTGGGCTCCAGGACCTACCAAGCTCTAAGTGTGTCTGACTTGGGCAGAGTGCAATGGGATCATCCCCACACTCAAGGGCATTTCTGCTAACAGAAGCCATGCTCAGCTTTGGGGACTACCAAGGGAATCTTTGTTCTTCAGCAAAATTCTCCATCACAGAGAGGATTATCTCATTCATCCTTTTCACAACATTCACAAAGCATCTCCTTTGCAAGAACAGAAACTTCCTGTACTTAGGAGCAGTCATTCTTTTTTGTTTGTTTGTTTAGGTTTTTGCAAGGCAAATGGGGTTAAGTGGCTTGCCCAAGCCACACAGATAGGTCATTATTAAGTGTCCAAGACTGGATTTGAACCTCCAGGGCTGGTGCTTTATCCACTGCACCACCTAGCTGCCCCATGGAGCAGTCATTCTAATGGGGGAAACTTGTTGCAAAAAATTTCCCCCCCAAGGGAACAAGAATTTATTATGTGCTTATTATGTTCCAGACTTTACAAATATTAACTCACTTGATCCTCAGAACAACCCCTGGAGGATGCTGTTATTGTCTCTATTTTTCATTTGAGAAAACTGAGGAAGGCAGAAGTGAAGTGATACCTGAGACTGGATTGAACTCGGGTCTTCCTCACTTCAGACCCAGTGGTCTGTGCACTATGGCACTATCTAGCAGTCTCATTCCTACATTCAGTCAATCCATAAACATTTATTAGGCACTGACTATCTCCCAAATACTGAGCTCTATCCTGGAAAGTTCTAATGTAGCAGATGACTTTTGACCTATGACTTAAGGAAGACAGAGATGAAGAGGGTATCTATTCCCAAAAGGTCAGGAGAAGGGAGAAGGGACGTGGATTGTCATCACTGAGAAGGTTGGACTAGATGGTGGAGCTCAGGATGGGCAGGAATGAGCTGTCAGCCTAGAAAGAGCAGGGCTGTCAAGAGAAGCAGGCATTGGCCTTTTATCCTGGAGGGGCTTTCTGAGTCCATGAGGGTCTCAGGAGGCTCAGAGCGGGAGGGAGTGAGAGGGGAGAGACTGGAAGCAGGAGAAACAATTGGAGGCTCTTGGCAACAACCTGTTCAAGGAACATAGGTGAAGAGAGAGTGCTATGTGATTTCTGATGTCCTGCAGTTTTTGTTGTGAAGGGTGAATTCTGCTGTATGGAAGTTAAGAGAAGATAGCTCTATTCTTGTGTTAACCTTTCCCTCTTTTCTCACAAATGTCTGCCTTTGGTGTTTTGGGGGTGGGCCTTCTTGCCAACCAACCATGTAACCCCTAGAGGAGTGTGTGCTTGAATGCCTGGAAAGAAGAGATGAGTGGTCCCTTACTCCTTTGGACTTGGTCTTGTCTCCATGATGCCCCTTCAGATCACAAGACAGGACCCCTCTCCCAATTATGAGGCCAGTACATTGACTTCCTGTCCTGTCTCTTCCCCTTCTCTATGACCTTGGCCCCATTACAATCAGTCATCATCAGCCTTCCTTCCTCCTCCTTACAATGGGGGCATTGAACTAGACGACTTCTGAGATTCCTTCCAGACCTAGGTCCATTATCTACTATTATCTGCTACCATCTCTGGGTTTGTTATCTTTTTGATTCTACTGTCATCCTAATGTCAACATGAATTCCTTACACAGACACTGCAAACTCAGAGGGCTGCTGATAATGTGTTTTCCTGAATTTACTTCACATCTGCTTTAGTAAATTGTCCTTTTCCATCACTACAATTAGATGTCCTATAATTGATATCTAATGGAGCTAGATTGGTCCATGGGGAGCAGTCCAGCAAGCAGATCCAAAGGTTCCCTGCCCACTTCTGGCCATGGTAATTCAAGGCTTTGTACTAAGAGATATATAAAGCTACCACCTTCCCCTCCCGGGCTGTCCTCCTTCTGGCTTTGATGGAGATGGAGGAGCTGTCCAGAGGTTTAAGGGTGGAAGTAGGTAGCTACCCATCACCCTAAGCAGAAGCCCCTGTCCCACCTGGGCAAGGGGAGGTGACCTGGGGGCAGAAAAGGAACATTTCCACCAGCAAGTCCTGCACATTTGGAAAAAAGGAAGAAAAAAGACAAGATAATCCAGAGCCTTTGTGAACCCTAATTACCTATAGCATTATTTTAGTTATATTAGAAGTGTTTGGTCTTTCTAGGCAGAATTCAGGGTCTTGAATCTGTTCTCAGGTTTCAGGAGTCTGCATTAGCTAGGGGTCACTTTACTTCTGAATTTGTAGGAAAGATCTGAAATTTTAAATGGAAGATGCACCCATTTTAAAAACTCATCATTATCATCAATATTATTTTTATTATTTGGATGGAGCCTATCTTTCACTATGACCTGGCTCTTTGTATGATAAAACTCCCCCTTGTCAATACGGCCCAGATTGATTCAGCAGGATCTAGTCTTTGGATGCTGGCTGACTTGTCAAAGAATGTAAGATCACCCAAGCTGTGTCAAAATGGGATGGAGTTCCCATCTAAGCCATCAAACTAAGCTTTTAAGAAAAAAAAAAAATTGGTGAAAAGATTCTCCTGCTCCCTTGGAAGATTTTCTCCTTTGATAGAGAAAAGAGTTAATTTTTTTTTTTGAAATGAGGAAGCAGATTATCTTCCTGGTGTCCACACAAGCTAATAAGGAGTGATTCAACCTTGAAAGAGCAGCCTGGGGAGGTATGCCCTTCCCCTAAAATGACAATGACCTTGGAGCCAAAGCCCATCAAGGGAACAAGCTTGGCCTCTGTGAGGCTGTCCCTGAAGCCACTGGCTCTGCAGGAGACTATACTGATAGCCAGTGTGGGGCTTGATTCATCTTCCCTTTATGTTCTCAGAGATGGGCAATTCCTTCAAGGTCTTGAGGTTGTATTGTTCTTCTGTCACTTTGCAGTCAATATCCAACTCTTCATGAACCCATTTCAGGCATTCATGGCAGAGATGCTGAAGTGTTTTGCCATTTCCTTCTCTATCCCACTTTTCCCAGATGAGGAAACTGAGGCAAAAAGAAGTTAAGTGATTAGTTCAAGGTCACTCAACAAGAAAGTGACAAAGATGAGTCTGGTTCTTAGAAACTATTAAATAAAAAAGGAATGTGAGTCACCTCTAGAAGTTTGTTTGCCAGATCACTGCCTCCCAAGTGGTATTTTAATTAAGAAATGAATCCCAGCAAGATAAATTTTTATTCTATATAAAAAATATTATAAGCAAACTAGAAGATCAAGGACTAGTTTACCTGTCAGATCTATGGAAAGGGAAGGAGTTTATGAGCAATAAAGAAATGGAGAACAACACTAAAAACAAACTAGATGATTTTGATTACATTAAATTAAAAGGCTTTTGCACAGACAAAACCTCAGTAACCAAGATCAAAAGAAATGTAGTAAACTGGAAAATAATCTTTACAACTAATGTTTCTGACAAAGGACTCATGCACCCCCTTTGATCCAGCAATACCACTAGTGGGTCTATACCCTGAAGAGATGATGAAAAAGGGTAAAAACATCACTTGTACAAAAATACTTACAGCAGCCCTGTTTGTGGTGGCAAAGAATTGGACATTAAGTGAATGTCCTTCAACTGAATAATGGCTTAACAAAATGCAGTATATGTATTTCATGAAATACTATTGTTCTATTAGAAACCAAGAGGGATGGGAATTCAGGGAAGCCTGGAATGACTTGCATGAACTGATGCTGAGCAAGATGAGAAGAATCAGAAAAATATTCTTCACCCTAACAGCAACGTGGGGGCGATGATCAACCTTGATGAACTCGCTCATTCCATCAGTGCAACAATCAGGGAAAATGGGGCTGTCTGTAATGGAGAATACCATCTGTATCCAGAGAAACAACTGTGAAGTTTGAACAAAGACCAAGGACTAATACCTTTAATTTAGGGGGAAAAAAACCTGATATTTTATTGTCTGATCTTCTTATCTCTTATACTTTATGTTTCTTCCTTAAGGATATGATTTCTCTCTCATCACATTCAATTTGGATCAATGTATACCATGGAAACAATGTAAAGACTGGCAAACTTCCTTCTGTGGGGGGGGGGGAGTAAGATTAGGGGGAAAATTGTAAAACTCAAAATAAATAAAATCTTTATAATTCAAAAAAGAATATACTGGGAAATGCAGGTGATATAAAACTCAAAATAGATGAAAAAGTTTATTTCAAAATAAAATGATAAGAAACTCTAAAATCTTTATTTTCTTTGTGCAAACATTTAATTTTCATTGGAAAATTTTGGAGTGAGTTATAGAGGGTTTATGGTCATTGTATTCCAATAATTAGGTTAGTAAGGGAAATGTTCTATCAAAACCTGGGCAGAAGTTGGTTTTGTTTTTTGGGGTTGGGGGTGGGAGGGTGAGAGAAGAGACTAGGGGAGCAAATCAATGATTTCACTGATTAAAGGAATTCTTGAGGAAGACCTGTACCTGATTAATTTATCCAGAGTCACACCCTGAGTAAAGTATCAGAGGCAAAACAACAGACTATGGTCTTTAAAAAAAATAAGGAATATTATTTGTTTAGTTAGAAAATAATTTTGGAACTCCCACCCAAAATTAGATAATTTTTCAGAATAACATTTCAGAAATAATATTTCAGAAGCTCTGGCACCACTATATCTGGGTGAAGTTGGCTAGATAGCCGTCTCCCCAGTGGTCTTGGAACCCTTGAGGGGTAAGGGTGGGTCTTTCTTCCACTGTAAACAGTTTGATGGCTGTGTTCCCCTCATCTGTTAGGAGTCTCAGTTGCTAGCACACCTTGTTCCATGGAACCACTTATGAATTTTCACAAAGGCCTTTTTATTTCCCAGACAGGACAGGCACATATATACATTTTCCCCAATACCTTCTAGGCATACTCTCCTATACTCCAGGGGTGTCTACCTCAAATAAAAATAGGGGCCACTCATCTGTCCACAAGAATCCCTGCAGGCCACAAACTGATTGAGTTTTAAAATGCAATAATATCTGTTTCATTATGCTGTTATTTATTTTATTACACATTTCCCAATTACTTTTTAATCTGGTTCAGGCTCACTGTTGGTCCAATGGTCCTGGATTTGATATTAATGCTGTCTCTGGGTGAATAGGCACAGAATTGATCTCAGTTTCTAGAAAGCATTGGTCCCTCCAAGTTCACATCCCAAGGCAGCATTACTCTGGGATGATTCTTTCTGCTAAGTGGGTTCCAAAAGTCCCTAGCATTGTTTCTTGTTCCTTGTGGGCATCTAATGCTAGGTTGGCTGCATCTGGCCAAATTTTAGTTCCTGAATTCCTATGGTTCATTCTCCTGGAGACAAACTCTCCTTAACCTAGTGTTAGGGATCCTGTCTCCAAGATAAAGCTTGCCCAGCCTCCCTGCACCCTACCATCTTCCACCTTCACTGCCTTCTGTTCCATTAACTATGCCACAGTCTTCTCAATCCAAAATTTTTTTCACCAGCAATTACTTCCCAATATTTGTTGCATTTCCCTACTAGAATATAGGTTCTATCAGTTAATATTGTTAAATTTTAAATTATTGGGGCAGCTAGGTGGCATAGTGGATAAAGCACCGGCCTTGGAGTCAGGAGTACCTGGGTTCAAATCTGGTCTCACACACTTAATAATTACCTAGCTGTGTGGCCTTGGGCAAGCCACTTAACCCCATTTGCCTTGCAAAAATTTAAAAAAATAAAAATAAAAAAATTTAAATTATTAACATTTAAATGCCTGATCTCTTTATCACATTTTGGTGGAACTATCTCTACGTATGTTATACTTCTTCCCTTAATAGTACATTAGATAATAAAGAAATAGAACAAAATTTAGTGCATTCTTCTTTGGGAACATCAGTTGCTGTCTTATGCCTATAAGGTGCTGCCTTCAGGGGTGTCTATCATTCCCAAGTGAAACAGTCCTGAACTACAGAAGCCACTTCACTTTCTCCAGGTAATGACTAATGTATTTTGCACACAATTCTACTACACTCAATAAACTTTGAGGAAATTAAAGTCACTGAGTAAATTAAATTGTTGTTGCTAAGGTTCTGTCAGTCATGTTCCACTCTTTGTGACCCCATTTGGAGTTTCTTGGCAAAGACACTAGAGTGGTTTTTCTTAAATTGCTAAATGATGTCTACTTTCTAGTTTTTTCCTGTGTTCCTGTTGATTGAAGTTCCTAGAATTTTGTCCTCCCATGTTAGCTATCATCATTTCATTCTTTGCAAAGTAGATTTTTCAAAATAACCAGAAATCATATTTTATTATGATTTTGGATAAAGAATACCATAAAGCAATGTTCCATAAAGCATTTAAGGCCAAGATATTTTAGAAATAATTACTTCAAAACTTGAAATCTGTTTGGCTGCTTACATGAAAGAGTTTCTAAGTTCTTAGCCCTAAAACTTAAGGACAATGAACATTAGTTTTTGATATTAGCAATTGGTTAACTGGCAACTATGCTTTCTCATATGGACAAATATTCAATTACTTGACCATAACTGAGGTTATTCCAAATTCCCCTGTAGATTTCTGAAAAGTAAATCCTACATTTTCATTGATTTTTCATTATTAATAAAATGAACATGTTTCCATAGGAGGGGAAAATTCCCTATTGGACTTGCTGGCCAAGTTTGCCAGTAGGAATGATGTTTTTTGCAGATAACTAAAGCTGGGACCCTTTCCTTTTTTTTTGGCAGCATCTTCCTAGACACTGGCTTCCTAGACACTTCCTAGACACTCTCCCATTTCTTTCTCAAGTAATGGGAATTACTGCTACATCTCAATCTCTCATCTCCATGTCCAGAGCAATTTTGCTGCCTTCTTTCTCCCATGTGTGATATCTGTAACTCAATTGAACTGAGATTTATATACTTTTTACTCACAGACAGGAGGTAAATGCTTTACATGTTAGAAAAATGAAGGGAGGCTAGGTGGCAGAGTGGATAGAGTACTGGCCCTGGAGTCAGGAGTACCTGAGTTCAAATCCGGCCTCAGACACTTAATAATTACCTAGCTGTGTGGTCCTGGGCAAACCACTTAATCCCATTGCCTTGCAAAAACCTAAAAACAAACAAACTAAAAAAAAAAAAAAAACAACTGGTCTTCTGGCTATAAATTCTGTTAAGCAACTGGAATTACAGAATTTGTCTTGTTAGTTTGAGAGAAGTTTCAATCCTTTTCTCAGATATTATCACACTAGGGAACTTAGGGGAAATAAGTTTATTACAGAAAGACAGTAAAAGGCACAAACTTTAGGATTAAATGAGAAAATTCCTATTAATATGTTTTTCATAAAATTTTTTGCCTCAATTTACTTCAAAAGGTATACCAAACTTTTAAACAACTTTTCAAAACATAGTAATTATGAAGGACTAAAGAATGATTCAATATTAATTTAAGGTAAAAAGAAAATGTAGACAAGAT